>NC_090356.1:33109944-33409944 GCF_035084215.1 Heptranchias perlo | reverse complement strand
TGTGCAGATCAGTAGGAGAGCTGCGGTGCAGTAGGAGAATGGCCTTGGCTCCATGGGAGAGGCACCTGCTGTCCTCTCTCAGGATGACACCAGGCCTGCTCCGCCACCACCCACTCCACCAGTGCCCTTGTCAGTGCCACACAGCCAGCTGGCCCAGACTGCCCCGGCCCAGGCCGAGAGGCCGCAGTCTGTCGCCGGACCCTCAAGGCCCAGAGTTGCTCGAGGTCGCCCACCACGGCCATAGAGTGTCCTCAATGGAAGCTCAGCAACCTCCACCTCCCAAGATGTAGCCAGTGGGGAAACACTTTGTAGGAGCAGTGGAATAGGGAATCAAGCACAGAAGACAGTAACTAGGAGATTGCACAAGGGTGATTCATAATTATTCCAGTTTAGATTTGTTATTCAAATCTGAAGTGAGTTGTTGAAGTAATGTTTCTGTTTTCTGTGTTTGGTAGTGGTGTTCATATTTATAGTCAGTTGAGGGCAAGACTCATAAGACAGAACTGAATGAAAGCAATGGGATTGTGGGACTGTTGGTGCACTGGGGACGGGAGGATGGTTCACATGAAGCACTCTGGGATAAGTTAGTCTCTAAGAGCTCTGGCAGCTAGAGGCACCGGTGGTCAATGCTACTCCTGCTCCTCCTCCTGCTCCTGCTCCTGGTCCAGCAGCTGATCATTCTCCTGGTCCTGCTCCTGGTCCAGCACCTGCTCCCCCTCCTGCTCCTCCTCCTGGTCCTGCTCCTGGTCCTGGTCCTGCTCCTCCTCCTCTTCCCCCATTCCTTGCTGCCCAGATGGTGGCAAGACCTGATCATTTCAGTATAGCAAAGTTATGCAGTGTGCAGCACATGACCACAAATCTGGACAAAGGGGCATGATTTTACCTAGGAGGGGGGTTCTCAGTGGGGAGGTCAATAATCGGGTGGGAAACCTGGAGATTAAAATTGTGCTGTTTCTCGAGCGATCGTGACTCAATTGGAGCCACTTAACTCAGCTGCTGGATTTTGTGTCCTCTATATGTGCAGCGGGCGAACTGCGCACCCTTGTGATGCGTTTAAAGGCCACTATTTAAAGGGCCACTCCAGCAATGGATTTTGAAGGAGAAAGGAGGAAAAAATAAGTGGGGAACGTCGTAGAGTGAAGCCACCACCGAGATTCTCCACCACCGCCTGGCTGACATTGCAGGGCGCAGGAAGAAGGAGGAGGGAGGGGCTGTACCCAGCGGACCTGATCATGTCACCAAGAAAGTGTGGCTGGAGGTGGTGGTCGAGGTGAGCAGCAGAAGCAGGGTGCCCTGGTCGTGGCTTCAATGCAGAAAGAGGTTTAATGACCTAACCAGGTCAGGAAAAGTAAGTACAGTTACTGGTTGACCGACATTCCGTGTGAACAATACCCCCCTCACACTGACCTGTGAAGCCTACTCCATCACAGCACTCCTCACAATCACTTAAGGCTCAGTCTCGACTCACCTTCAGTTTCTGTGCACTTCCTCACCCTCCCCCCACAACACCTGTGCACCCACTTCTCCCACTTACCCCAACCCTGATGCAATGTGAGCAATCTGTCCGAGAGTCACCCTCTGAGGCATCTCATTCATTGTCATCCTGATCCAAAGCAGTGCAACCATTGGGCGACCCCGTCACCCTCACTAACTCACATGTCTGTACTTTCTCCCCTTGTAAGAGAAGAGAGCGTAAAATGCAAGAGAGAGGGCAAGGACTGGATGGGGGCCGCAATAAATAGTGGCCCTGCCAGAGGCAGAGGAGGAGGCCCTGGATATAAGCCGTCCGGTGGAGTGCCTAGACTGGGGATGCCGAGACTTGCAACCCGCAAACGTCTGGTGACAGAACTTTAACATTCCTCACACAGACCATGGACTGATGTTATCAATGATTGCCCTGTTGCACACCTCAGTATGCTCATTGCAACATTACTTCCGCGATGTATTGCTGTATGTTCTCTTCCAGGGACGTCACAGACCGAAGACGTGGATAAGGGCAGTTCCTCAGAGGAGCTCCCGGCCTCTGAGGGCGCACCGTCACATCTTAGCGAGCCGTCCACCAGCGCAGATACTCACACCTCGGTGGGTCCTATTAGACAGGTAGTTGGGTTGTCAATTGGTGAGTCACCACTCACAAGTGAGCACGAGCAGACACTGGTGGCAGGGGCAGCGGTGGAGAGTCCGCATCGGTGGGCGCACTCCTCTTCAAGCTCTGCTCAGCTGGGCACAGATCCTAAACCCCGGAGGCCCTCCTTGAGAAGGAGAGTGATAGAGGTACTGGAGCAACTTTGCGAGGGAGTGGAAATCGTGCCTTGTACACGCTCCACAATAATGGAGAGGATGGAGGAGTCCAACTCCAGTGGATTGGCAGCGCAGGTAAGTGCGGGAATGTCTGCGATGGAGGGAATGCCAGCCTCCATGGAGCTTCAAGCACGGCTCTGAAGTGAGTCCATTCAGGCCCTGGCAACGGCTGTGCAGCCTCAGGGCGAACTATGTTTTGCTGCCTTAAACAGGCAGACAGATACACTAGCACTGGCCTTACGAGACCTCACACATGTCCTCCAAACTGCTGTCCAGCAGAGTGGTAGGAGTAATGTGGGCCTGGCCTAGGAGAGAGATGATGGCTAAAGGGGACATGGAAGTGGGGACGCCAGTCAAAGTGTTCACCCATTGCCCCCCTCTTAACCGGTACCCGCAATGCTGCCTCCTCTCCAGGTGGCCGAGTCTGCCCCTACACAGGTGCAGGTGGAGCAGTCTTTGGAGGGGCCCTCACGGGCACCAAAACCCAGAGGGCATAGGCCCAAAGCACCTAAGCAGTCAGGGAATGAATATGAGCAACCTGCCACTACCTCTAATACAGCCACAGGGGAAGCACCACGTAGAAGTAGTAGGAAGAGGAAGTCAATGATTTTGTAATCACCAAGGGTTTGCACAAGGGTGTCTGACAGACTGTCATGCTTTTCATTTCTATTTGGTTTAAGTTAACATTATATTAAATGTTATGATTCTCACCACCATTGCCACCTCTTGCCCATTCTTGAGTCCCTTTTGTGAAAGCGCCCTTACATTTAGTTGCTCATGAAAGGCGAGAGTTTGTGCTACCCATTGGGTGCATTTGCAATAGGTCTATGTGTCCATTTTATGACTGTTTTGTCCAACCTGGTTGGGTGTGGGGGCGGGGGGTTGTGGTTATGGTGGTCAGTACAGGTGCTCTGAGTACTTGGCTGTAGTCACTTTGCAGATCTTCCTTTGAGAATCTATCAAGTATGAGTGACTCCCTGGCATGATGAGCAGCCAGATGAGATGCAGCTTCGCCTATGTTTCGCCCATAGTCATCTTCCTCATCCTCCTCCTCCTCATCCTCCTCCTCATCCTCCTCCACCTCGTCTTCTTCTATGGTGTTGATGGCAGATGTGGCTGCTTGTGAAGCACTTGGGACCTCATCCACCCATAACCCTCTCTGTCGAGCGATATTGTGCAGGACGTAACACATGAATATAATTCTACACACCCTCGGGGGTGAGTACTGAAGGGCTCCCCCAGAACAATCCACGCATCTGCAGCACATCTTCAGCATTCCTATGGCTTGTTCAATGACAGACCTGGTGGTGATGTGACTGTCATTGTACCGCTTCTGGGCCTTGGTGGTGGGGTTTCTCAGAAGTGTCAAGAGCTATGTCTGCAGGGGGTATCCCTTGTCTCCAAGGAACCAGCCCTTAAGTCTGTTTTGTGCGTGGAAGAGAGCCAGGATGTTGGATTCACACAAAATGAAGGAATCATGGCAGCTGCCTGGGAATTTTTCACATACCTGCAGAAACCTCTTCCGGTGGTCGCAAACCAGCTGGGCATTGATGGAGTGATTTCCCTTTCGGTTGATGAACAGTCCTGGCTCATGTGGAGGTCCACGGATTGCTGCGTGTGTGCAATCAATTGCACCCTTTACCCGTGGGAAGCCAACCAGAGAGTGGAAACCCACTGCCCTCTCAGCCTGGCTGATGTCACCGTTGAGGAAGTTGACGTAGTCGGTTGCCCTGGCAAACAAGACACCCATGACTTGTCGTATACACTTATGTGCAGTCGACTGAGAGACCCTGGTGATGTCACTGGTGGCGCCCTGGAAGGATCCGGAGGCAAACAAATTGAGGGCAGTGGTGACGTTAACTGCGACGGGCAACGTGTGGCCGCCAGCCCCAGTTGGGAGCAGCTCTGCATGAAGGAGGCTGCAGATGTCTGCGACCACCTGGTGACTCACTCTGAGCTTTCGTAGGCACTGCTCCTCAGAGAGGTCCAGGAAGCCCAGTCTCTGCCTGTCGACCCTCTCACGAGGGTAGTACCTCCAGCGACCTCGGCCCTCCGTTGTTCCCCTCTCTGCTCTTCTGCAGGTCCGTGTGGCGCATCTCTGTCTTGTGGAGTTGCAAGTCCCAGAACTTCACGCCGTGCCTGCCATGGATGGTGATGTGCCTCCTCCTCAGATGTACTGCTGAATAAATCCACTGTGCCCCCCCATCCTGATGGTGTCAGTTTGAGAGGGTCCAAAATGCAGGTAAATATGTCTGAACACAAGAATTCTGAGTGTGAACAAAGAAATCTGAGTCTAAATACTAAGACCTCCCAGCCAAAGGTTTGTCTGAGGGAACTGCTTGCCCTGCTGACAAAACTTACCTTTTATCCCCATTTATCAATCTCTCGTTTAAATGTCCAAATGTCTGTCTGTTGCAATTCGCCTCCGTTTCTATGGCGTATTTCAGAGGCCATGGGAGATACGTTCAGGCAGAGTTAAACTCGTTTGTTTGCCTCAATCCCCACAAATTCAATTGATTCTTAACTCCCCCTTTAAATGTCACCCCGCTGGTTTGAATTACCGGCGGGATTCCCGGGTTTCTGAAGTGCGCGCGTACCGAGATGCGTCTGGGTGAAACTAATTTATTGGCGTGTTGAAGCCGGGATTCGTTCCCGCTCCCAACTTTTAAAATTTTTACTGCCCCGCCCACCCCGTTCTTCGGTGTTAAAATCATTCCCGTGGTCAGGGCTGAAAAGGGCCAGGCAGCAAAAACATTGCTTGAGCACACCAATGGTCTGCTCAATTATATTTCTGGTGGCAGGGTGGGTTTCATTGTTGGCCAACCCAGCAGCTGTGCCCTGGGTCCAGATAGGAGCCATGAGCTGTGTCTGGAGCGGATACTCCTTGTCATCAAGCATTCAGCCTGAGACCTGCCGGCCTGGTTGGAATAAAGGTGACACAGACGGCTGGTGCAGGATGAATGGATCATAATTGCTGCCTGGAAACCGGGCATAGACCTGCAGGATACGCTGCCTGTGGTCGCAAACCAGCTGAACATTCATGGAATAGTGTCTCTTTCTATTGATAAGGATGCCAGGCTGGTGATGGGCAGCACGCACGTCAATGTGTGTGCAATCAATGGCACTTCGCACCCTGGGGAAGCCTGCCATGTGTGCGAAGCCTAGTGCCGTCTCGTCCTGCCTCTCTCTGCCCATGGGGAATGAGGTGTGGGCTGCTCCTCCTGCTGTAAAGAGCCTCGGTGACCTCCCTGATATATCGGTGAACAGCAAACTGGGAGATGTCGCTGATGTCACCTTCTGCAGCCTGGAATGACCCCATGCTGTAAAGGTTAAAGGCCACAGTGAGCTTGAGAGCCACAGGCAGTGCGGTCCATGCCCTGGTGATGAGGCTGCAGCAGGTGACATAGCTCGGTGCCGGTCTCCTTGGTGAAGCGAAGATGCCTGAGACATTGCTCCTCAGCGGAGTTGAAGTGTGAGAAGTTCTCCCTGAAGACCCGCGGGGGGTATGGCCCCCTGCACAGTGCCCTCCTCCCTCCCTCTTCTCCCCGCTGCCTCTGCTCTCTCCTGTCTTTTTCAATGCTCCCCCTCCTCCTCCAGTCTCAAAGGAAAACCTATCCCGCCTCCCATCACTGGAATAAACTCTTTCCAAAGCAGACAAAGGCAGTCCAGCAAAAAGTTATTGGCAGAAATCGGAATTCACTTGTGAAATGCAGAAAATAGGCAAAAAAAGGCCCAGAAGTTAACCAACCGCCTAAGAGGACAAACCAGCAACTAACCTCCGTGGAGAGGATGAGCCCTTTAAATAAAGCTCCTGCAGTGTCTTTGCTGGGCGAGTTTATCACACGGCAATCAGGTATTGGGGCAGCCCAATATCACAAAAGGGTTCTACACTTTAAATATGTTCACAATGTTTTCCAATGTTTCCGGCGCGGGACAGGTGCACAAACTGCCCACCATATTGGACCCTTAGGCACCCGTTTCACGCCTGAAAAAGGGAGCAATACGAACAAATCCTTAGGCCCACGAATATTTGCCTGTTAATTCCAGCTGCAGTGATATCCAGCCTGCGTTCACAATACTATAATTATATTGTGACAGATGTGCCTCAAATAAATGGTTCACAATGACTTTTTCGGGAAGACAGCACAGTCATTTGGTGGAATTTCCGTTTGTCTTGCCAAAGTCTAAAGAAAAAGATTGCCCTGTCTGCCTTTTATACAAATATTTCAGTCATTTGGTATGAAACTTCACTTAGTTCCTTTTTTGGAATCAGAAAACGTTCCTGCTTTGAAGAAAGTTCAACTCGGAAAATACGGCCATATTCTGCAACAGGGAATGATAGATATGAAGGAGGCCGGTACTGTAAAGGTGACACTTCGGTACCTCAATCTCACTGAATCTCAACTCCACCCTTTGACTCTAATATTTACAGGGAGGCCGGGAGGGTGAGGGGTTGAAAACGGACGAAGATCCCGGCAAGGCCAGGGACAGGGAGGCCCTGCCGAACTTAACGGCAGGACTTCATTTCCTTCGTGTAGCTCTGCCTCCTGCCTGGCAACCGGTCAAATTGACAGCCTGACCGCCAGCCGGGAGGGAAAACCAGTGGCAGGAGGCAGCAACTGGGGCTTGCTGCGGTGGTCCCCAGCAATCGGGAGGTAGAAGGTCGGACATTGGGGCTTCGAGGTGAAGAGAGGACATCAGGGCTGGAGGGAGAGGTCGGCGATCGGAACGGGGAGGCCGAAGGCTTCCTTAAGGGGTCCAGGAGAGCCCTCCTGGAAAAGGCATTTACCTTGTGGAGCCAACAGTTCCCGCCTCCCTTTCATTGCCAGGTCTGGGAAACCTGTGCAACAACAGTGAATGTTAATGAAGTGTCCCGTCGCTCCATGATGGGACACTCGGACACCATGAAACACCCCCCCCCACCCCGGTCGTGAAAACGGCAACGGACGCATACTTGGTGAGTTAGGGTCATGTTTCATGCATTTGACGGTTTAACCCCTCCCCCCACCCCGAAGCTCTGCCAATCATCGGGGGGGAGGGGTTAATATCAAGGCCTATATATCAAATCATATATCATACAATCACAGTATGGTTACAGCACACAAGGAGGCCATTCGGCCCATTGAGCCTGTGCCAGCTCTCTGCAAGAGCAATCCAGCTAGTCCCGTTCCCCCACCCTTTCCCTGTCGCCCTGCAAAATGAATTCCCTTCAAGTGCTCATCCCGTTCCCCTTTGAAAGCCATGATTGAATCTGCCTCTACCAACTCTTTCAAGCAGCACACTCCAGATCATAGCCACTCGCTGTGTAAAAAGATTTTTGTCATGTCGTTGTTGGTTCTCTTGCCAATCAACTTATATCTGTGTCCTCTGGTTCATGACCCTTCCGCCAATGGGAACAGTTTCTATCTATCTAGTGTGTCTAGACCCTTCATGATTTTGAACACTTCTGTCAAATCGCCTCTCAACCTTCTCTGCTCCAAGTAGAACAACCCCAGCTTCTCCAGTCTATCCACGTAACTGAAGTCCCTCATCCCTGGAACCATTCTAGTAAATTTTTTCTGCACCCTCTCTAAGGCCTTCACATCTTTCCTAAAGTGTGGTGCCCAGAATTGGACACAATACCCCACAATCTGAACTCCATGATATGCATTATATTAAAATGGTGAGTGGGCACAAAATTCCACAAGTATTGCACCTGCAGATGGCACTCTAGGGTAACGTTATGTGACTCCACGTTTATCTCAACTCCACTTTCCTGCCCTATCCCCATCTACCTTGATTCCCTTAGTGTCCAAATATCTATTGATCTCAGTCTTGAGTACACTCAACGACTGAGCATCCACAGCCCTCTGGAGTAGAGAATTCCAAAGATTCACAACCCTCTGAGTGAAGAAATTTTTTCCTCCTTTCGGTTCTAAATGGTCGCCTACTTATCGAGGGACTATGACCTCTAGTTCTAGATTCTCCAGCCAGGGGAAACAGCCTCTCAGCATCTACCCTGTCAAGCCCTCTAAGAATTTTATGTTTCAATGAGATCACATCTCATTCTTCTAAACTCCAGAGAATATAGGCCCATTCTACTCAATCTCTCATCATGGGACAACCCTCTCATCCCAAGAATCAATATAGTGAACCTTCGTTGCAACCCCTCTACGGCAAATATATCCTTCCTTAGGTAAGGAGACCAAAACTGTACGCAGTACTCCAGGTGTGGTCTCACCAGAGCCCTATATAATTGCAGCAAGACCTCCTTACTCTAATACTCCAACCCCCTTGCAATAAAGACGAACATACCATTTGCTTTCCTAATTGATTGCTGTACCTGCATGTTGACTTTCTGTGATACATGTACAAGGACACCCAAATCCCTCTGACTACCAACATTTCTTAGCCTCTCACCTTTTAAAAAATATTCTGTTTTTCTATTCTTCCTACCAAAGTGAATAACCTCACATTTCCCCACATTATACTCCATCTGCCACCTTCTTGCCCACTCACTTAATCTGTCTATATCCCTTCGCAGATTCTTTGTGTCCTCCTCACAGCTTACTTTCCCACCTAGCTGTGTTTCGTCAGCAAACTTGGATATATTACACTCGACTCCTTCATCTAAGTCATTAGTTTAGATTGTAAATAGCTGAGGGGCATAAATTGAAGATCATCACTAAAGGGAGAGGTTAGGGGAATTTATGTACTTTACGCAGATGGTTGTTAGGACATGGAAAGTCCAGCAGAAAACAGGAAAATATAATCCATAACATCTTTTAAAGGGGAATTGAATAAATATTTGAAAAAGAAACAAATAAAAGTGTATGGGGAAGGGGAAAGGGGGTGAGATGAATTGTAGAGATCTGGCACAATGGGCAGAATGGCCTCCTTCTGCGTTGTATAATTCTATGACTCTCCCAGGCTTGGGCTGATAAGTGGCAAGTAACATTCGCGCCAGACAAGTGCCAGGCAATGACCATCTCCAACAAGAGAGAGTCTAACCACCTCCCCTTGACGTTCAATGGCATTACCATCGCCGAACCCCCCACCATCAATATCCTGGGGGTCACCATTGACCAGAAACTTAACTGGACCAGCCATATAAATACTGTGGCTACAAGAGCAGGTCAGAGGCTGGGTATTCTGTGGCGAGTGACTCACCTCCTGACTCCCCAAAGCCTTTCCACCATCTACAAGGCACAAGTCAGGAGTGTGATGGAATACTCTCCACTTGCCTGGATGAGTGCAGCTCCAACAACACTCAAGAAGCTCCACACCATCCAGGACAAAGCAGCCCACTTGATTGGCACCACATCCACCACCCTAAACATTTACTCCCTTTACCACCAGCGCACAGTGGCTGCAGTGTGTACCATCCACAGGATGTACTGCAGCAACTCGCCAAGGCTTCTTCGACAGCACCTCCCAAACCCGCGACCTCTACCACCTAGAAGGACAAGGGCAGAAGGTACATGGGAACAACACCACCTGCACATTCCCCTCCAAGTCACACACCATCCCAACTTGGAAATGCTCTTGAGGCAGTACAAAGAAGGTTCACTCGGTTAATCCCGGGGATGAGGGGGTGGACATATGAGGAGAGGTTGAGTAGATTGGGACTCTACTCATTGGAGTTCAGAAGAATGAGAGGCGATCTTATTGAAACATATAAGATTGTGAAGGGGCTTGATCGGGTGGATGCGGTAAGATTGTTCCCAAGGATGGGTGAAACTAGAACTAGGGGCATAATCTTAGAATAAGGGGCTGCTCTTTCAAAACTGAGATGAGGAGAAACTTCTTCACTCAGAGGGTAGTAGGTCTGTGGAATTTGCTGCCCCAGGAAGCTGTGGAAGCTACATCATTAAATAAATTTAAAACAGAAATAGACAGTTTCCTAGAAGTAAAGGGAATTAGGGGTTACGGGGAGCGGGCAGGAAATTGGACATGAATTTAGATTTGAGGTTATGATCAGATCAGCCATGATCTTATTGAATGGCGGAGCAGGCTCGAGGGGCCGATTGGCCTACTCCTGCTCCTATTTCTTATGTTCTTATGTTCTTAAATTTATCGCCGTTCCTTCATCGTCGCTGGGTCAAAATCCTGGAACTCCCTTCCTAACAGCACTGTGGGAGAACCTTCACCACACGGACTGCAGCGGTTCAAGAAGGCGGCTCACCACCACCTTCTCAAGGGCAATTAGGGATGGGCAATAAATGCCGGCCTCGCCAGCGATGCCCACATCCCATGAACGGATAATAATAAAAAAATCCCACCATGGAAAGACGTGAAACTGAGTTCAATAAATCTGGTCATTTGTGAGATAGAACCATAAAATTACCATGCTGAATTGTCAGAAAAAACCTGTCCTTCAGGGAACCTGTCACCTGGACTACATGTGACTCCTGTCCCACACTATGGGTGTATAATGGGTGGCGTATTTAACAGGTGGGTGTATAATGGGCGGGTGTATAACGGGCGGGTACTTTCTAAATGGTAAAAAGTTAAAAACAGTGGATGTCCAAAGGGACCTCGGGGTTCAGGTACATAGATCATTGAAGTGTCATGAACAGGTGCAGAAAATAATCAAGAAGGCAAATGGAATGCTGGCCTTTATATCGAGAGGACTAGAGTATAAGGGGGCAGAAGTTATGCTGCATCTATACAAAACCCTGGTTAGACCGCACCTGGAGTACTGTGAGCAGTTCTGGGCACCGCACCTTCGGAAGGACATATTGGCCTTGGAGGGAGTGCAGCTTAGGTTTACTAGAATGATACCCAGACTTCAAGGGTTAAGTTACGAGGAGAGATTACACAAATTGGGGTTGTATTCTCTAGAGTTTCGAAGGTTAAGGGGTGATCTGATCGAAGTTTATAAGATATTAAGGGGAACAGATAGGGTGGATAGAGAGAAACTATTTCCGCTGGTTGGGGATTCTAGGAGTAGGGGGCACAGTCTAAAAGTTAGAGCCAGACCTTTCAGGAGCGAGAATAGAAAACATTTCTACACACAAAGGGTTGTAGAAGTTTGGAACTCTCTTCCGCAAACGGCAATTGATACTAGCTCAATTGCTAAATTTAAATCTGAGATAGATAGCTTTTTAGCAACCAAAGGTATTAAGGGATATGGGCCAAAGGCAGGTATATGGAGTTAGATCACAGATCAGCCATGATCTTATCAAATGGCGGAGCAGGCACGAGGGGCTGAATGGCCTACTCCTGTTCCTATGTTCCTATGGATGTATAACAGGTGTATAACAGGCGGGTTATAACGGGCGGGTATATAACGGGCGGGTGTATAATGAGTGGGGTGTATGACGAGTGGGTGAATAATGGACAGGGTGCAAAACGGGCGGGTATATAACGGGCGGGTATATAATGAGTGGGGTGTATGACGGGTGGGTGAATAATGGACAGGGTGCAAAACGGGCGGGTATATAACGGGCGGGTATATAATGAGTGGGGTGTATGACGGGTGGGTGAATAATGGACAGGGTGCAAAACGGGCGGGTATATAACGGGCGGGTATATAATGGGCGGGTCTATAACGGGCGGGTATATAACGGGCGGGTATATAACGGGCGGGTCTATAACGGGCGGGTATATAACGGGCGGGTTTATAACGGGCGGGTATATAACGGGCGGCCAATTCGCCACCACCTATTTTCCACTATTTCAGAAAGTGAAAATCGAACCTGCGTATTTGTCTCTTAATGCCACCATGGCAACTAAGGATGGGCAATAATTGCTACCTTGCCAATGTCACCCACATCTCAGGAACACATTTTTTATAACTGCCTGTTTTGATAGCTTGTTTTCATTTGTTATTGAATGAGTCAAGTTATTAGTTGTAACAGGTGGGTCGATATCTGTTATATTGGCTCCTGGAACCAGCATTTTTACTGATTTTGGGGCTTTTTATGACAAATTGCAGAGCTTGGAACAGTGAATGAGACCACACAAGGTAAGCATTGAAATTGGTGGGATTTGTCACACTGTCTCTTTCTCCAACTCCGGGTGTTGGTTTAGCTCATGGTCATAATGGGATTTTCGTTTCATTTTAGTTCAGAGAATGGAAAAAAGAAAAAGCAAAGTCCAAGTGAAAAATGGAACGTTATTGTTCCAGTCCGTGCTGCTCTCCGATATTGCGGGTTCACAGCATGGATTCGGGAGGATGGCAGTTCAGATTGTCAGATTATAGACTCTGCCAAAATGCAGGGTATTGGGAGTAATTACAGATATGGAGGAGTAGTGACTATTACACAAGGTGGGAAAAGGTGCAATAAAAGTCATGTAGCATGAAACATCTGGATATTTATTCTGTAAGGCTGGAAAAGGGCAGATGTTTGGTACCTATAATGCTACCTCAGCTAAAGAAAGGGATGATGTGGAGATGCCGGTGATGGACTGGGGTGGACAAATGTAAGGAATCTTACAACACCAGGTTATAGTCCAACAGTTTTATTTGAAAATCACAAGCTTTCGGAGGCTTTCTCCTTCGTCAGGTGAGTGTGGCATTCCTTGAAGGTTATTGCATATATAGTCAGAGAACAATGCCTGGTGATTACAGATAATCTTTCCAACTGCCCGTTGTCAAGGCGATCAGACAGAGAGACAGTAAATACAGGACTATTGAATATACAAACGGTCCGAACCCAAAGACAGAGAGAAAGTGAGAGAATGACCAGTTGCATTAAAAACAGATAACTCTTTTTTCGCTGGTGGGGTTACGTGTAGTGTGACATGAACCCAAGATCCCGGTTGAGGCCGTCCTCATGGGTGCGGAACTTGGCTATCAATTTTTGCTCGACGATTTTGCATTGTCGTGTGTCTCGAAGGCCGCCGTGGAGAACGCTGACCCGAAGATCGGTGGCTGAATGTCCTTGACTGCTGAAGTGTTCCCCGACTGGGAGGGAACCCTCCTGTCTGGCGATTGTTGCCGGGGGGTCAATCGGGACTGGGGTCGATTGGGGCTCGGGTCGATTGGGACAGGGAAAGTAGTGGCCATCAATGGCCCGTGGCTTTAATGTGGGGTCAGGAGGAGCAGTCCCACTTCTCCCAGCTCAATATACAAGTAAATATATTTTCACAAACTTACCTTGTTGGTTGTGGCCTGAAGTGGTCCCTTTAAGGGCCGCTGGTTAGGCTGCATGTATCATAGTATCATAGTAGGTACAGTACAGGAGGAGGCCATTCAGCCCATCATGCCTGTGCCGGCTCTTTGAAAGAGCTATCCAATTAGTCCCATTTCCTGCTCTTTCCCCATGGCCCTGTAAATTTTTTCCCTTCGAGTATTTATCCAATTCCCTTTTGAAAGTTATAACTGAATTTGCTTCCACCGCCTTCTCTCGATTGCTTCCCTCCCCCAATGTAGGCCTGGTTTCCTGAATGCAGCCGGCTGCTTCAGGGCAACCCAATATTGCAGTGGGGGCCTCAAACAAATATTAGTCCCCTTATTTGCATATGAAACGAGCCTCCCGCCTGTTTCAGATACGGGCCCTGCCCTCCTATATTTTTGCCTATACCAACATGGCGGGCGGTTAATTCCTTGCTGGAATGAACGTGCACTTCCTGCCCACCATATTGGAAGTTCAGGAAACTGATCAGCGCCTGAAAAACGGGCACAGCACCATCGAATTTTTCGGGCAATTGTTTCTGTATATAGAAATATTGAGTGATTGACCCTGGCCCCAGCGATACACTGGATGTGTTTGTGGAGTGGGACATTCAAGTACTGGAGGCAGTGCAGAGACGATCTACCAGACTGATCCCTAGGAAACCGGTCTGTTGGGCTGTTAAAAACGAGTAGGTTACTTTCCCACTCAGATCTCGACTTTCTGATATTAACCTGCAGGGTTCTGCAGGCAGAGGACTCAGCCACCCAAAGCAGGGGGGGGGGCATAACTTTATGCAAATCAAAGTCCTGTTGGGTGGAGGACCCCTTTGCGGGCCTGAGACTGGAGCTGCCGTGGTTTTTCCACTCGGCAGAAACAGGTCCACCGACTGAAGAGGCTCCTCGGGCCAGTCTAAACATGTGAGGCGAGGAGCCCTCCTCCAGGCCGCACAATGAAAGTTTCAGCCTCCCCTGCCCCAGACTCCCTCCCCTGAGATCCTCCCGAATCTCGCACTCCACCACTTACCTGGGAGCCGGCAGTCAACCCAGAGCCTCCTGATCCTCACTCATTGGCAGTACCTCAGCACCCTCTTTACACCTATGCACCGAGGCGGACCGTCAGCATTTAAATAAAGCCTGGGTGGGAAAATATCCCAGACCCGTCCACCCAAAATCTGCTCCCCCTTAAAAAAAGACCCTCTAGTGAGGGGTCTGAGGTATAAGAACATAAGAAATAGGAGCAGGAGTCGGCCGTACAGCCCCTCGAGCCTGCTCCGCCATTCAATAAGATCATGGCTGACCTTCGACCTCAACTCCACTTTCCACCCGATCCCCATGTCCCTTGATTCCCTTAGAGCCCAAGAATCTATCGATCTCAGATATATTTATATCCATCTGAGTGAAGAAATTCCTCCTCATCTCAGCCTAAATGTCCGACCCCTTATTCTGAGACCTATCCTGCCCCTTAGTTCCAGACTCTCCAGCCACGGAAAACAGCCTCTCAGCATGAGAGAAGTCACGAAAGACTTGGACGTTTCAGCATAGAAAGGAGACATCAACCAGTTGAAACAACCTCTCAGCATCTACCCTGTCAAGCCCTCTAAGAATTTTATACGTTTCAATGAGATCACCTCTCATTCTTCTAAACTCCAGAGAGTATAGGCCCATTCTACTTAATCTCTCCTCGTCGAACAAAGCTCTCATCCCAGGAATTAATCTAGTGAACCTTCATTGCACCCCCTCTAACGCAAGTATATCCTTCCTTAGGTAAGGAGACCCAAACTGTGCA
The DNA here is from genome assembly GCF_035084215.1 of Heptranchias perlo. Lineage (NCBI taxonomy): Eukaryota > Metazoa > Chordata > Chondrichthyes > Hexanchiformes > Hexanchidae > Heptranchias > Heptranchias perlo. The sequence goes on along the minus strand of NC_090356.1, from coordinate 33,394,756 downwards.
CAATACTTGTATAATTGCAGCAAGACTTCCTTACTCTTGTACTCCAACCCCCTGCAATTAAGGCCAACATTCCAATTGCCTTCCTAATTGCTTGCTGTACCTGCATACTAACTTTCTGTGTTCCTTGTATGAGGACACCCAGATCTCTCTGAACACCAACATTTAATAGTTTCTTAACATTTAAAAAATATTCAGTTTTTCTATTCTTCCTACCAAAGTGAATAACCTCACATTTCCCCACATTATACTCCATCTGCCACCTTCTCGCCCACTCATTTAACCTGTCTATATCCCTTTGCAGAATCTTTTTGTCCTGCTCACAGCTTACTTTCCCACCTAGCTTTGTATCATCAGCAAACTTGGATACATTACACTCGCCCCTTCATCTAAGTCTTTAATATAGATTGTAAATAGCTGAGGCCCAAGCACTGATCATAGAATCATAGAAGTTTACTACATGGAAACAGGCCCTTCGGCCCAACATGTCCATGTCGCCCAGTTTATACCACTAAGCTAGTCCCAATTGCCTGCACTTGGCCCATATCCCTCTATACCCATCTTACCCATGTAACTGTCAAATTGCTTTTTAAAAGACAAAATTGTACCCGCCTCTACTACTGCCTCTGGCAGCTCGTTCCAGACACTCACCACCCTTTGAGTAAAAAAATTGCCCCTCTGGACCCTTTTGTATCTCTCCCCTCTCACCTTAAATCTATGCCCCCTCGTTATAGACTCCCCTACCTTTGGGAAAAGATTTTGACTATCTACCTTATCTATGCCCCTCATTATTTTATAGACTTTTATAAGATCACCCCTAAATCTCCTACTCTCCAGGGAAAAAAGTCTCAGTCTATCCAACCTCTCCCTATAAGTCAAACCATCCTTGTGGCACCCCACTAGTTACAGCCTGCCAACCTGAGAATGACCTGTTTATCCCTACTCTCTGTTTTCTGCTCGTTAACCAATCCTCTGTCCATGCTAATATATTACCCCCAACCCCATGAGCCCTTACCTTGTGTAGCAACCTTTTATGTGGCACCTTATCAAATGCCTTTTGGAAATCCAAATATACGACATCCACTGGTTCCCCTTTATCTACGCTGCTAGTTACATCCTCAAAAAACTCTAATAAATTTGTTAAACATGATTTCCCTTTCATAAAGCCATGTTGACTCTGTCTAACCATATTATGATTTTCTAAGTGCCCTGTTACAACTTCCTTAATGATGGATTCCAGCATTTCCCGATGACTGATGTCAGGCTAACTGGCCTGTAGTTCCCTGTTTTCTCTCCCCCTCCTTTCTTGAATAGCGGGTTTACATTTGCTACCTTCCAATCTGCTGGGGCCGTTCTAGAATCTAGGGAATTTTGGAAGGGGATCATAACCAATGCACCCACTATCTCTGCAGCCACCTCTTTTAGAACCCTAGGATGCAGGTCATCAGGTCCAGGGGATTTGTCGGCTTTTAGTCCCGTTAGTCTGTCCAGTACTTTTTCTCTACTCATATTAATTACTTTAAGTTCCTCACTCTTATTTGTCCCTTGGTTCCTCACTATTTCCGGTATGTTTTTTGTGTCTTCTGCTGTGAAGACAGATACAAAATATTTGTTTAACGTCTCTGCCATTTCCTTATTCCCCATTATAATTTCTCCTGTCTCAGCCTCTAAGGGACCCATGTTTCCTTTTGCTACTCTCTTCCTTTTTACATTATGTCGAAGTTCTTAGAATCTGTTTTTATATTTCTTGCTAGTTTACCCTCATATTCTATTTTCTCCCTTTTTATCAATTTTTTGATCATCCTTTGCTGGTTTCTAAAACTCTCCCAATCCTCAGGTTTAGTACTCTTCTTTCCAACATTATACGCCTCTTCTTTTCATCTAGTACCATCCTTAACTTCTTTTGTTAGTCACGGATGAATCGCTTTTCCTGTGGAGTTTTTATTTCTCAATGGAATGTATATTCTAAACTGGGGAAAGGCCAATTTTACTCAGCTGAGAAGTGATTTAGCAAAAGTTACTGGAAACAGCTACTTGAAGATAAATCAGTGTCAGAGCAGTGGGAGGCATTCAAGGGGGAGATTCAAGGGGTTCAGAGTAAACATGTTCCCACAAGAAAAAGGGTGGGACTGCCAAATCTAGAGCCCCTGGATGACAAGGAGCACACAGGGTAAGGAAAGGCAAAAAAAGGGAAGCTTATGTCAGATACCAAGAGCTCAATACTACAGAAAGCCTAGAGGAGTATAGAAAGTGCAGGGGTAAAATTAAAAATGAAATTAGGAAAGCAAAGAGAGGGCATGAAAAAATACTGGCAAATGAAATTAAGGAAAATCCCAAAAAGTTTTATAAATACATGAAGAGCAAGAGGATAACTAAGGAAAGAGTAGGGCCAATTAGAGACCAAGAAGGTAACCTATATGTGGAGGCAGAAGATATAGGTATGGTTTTTAATGAATACTTTGCGTCTGTCTTCACAAAAGAGGGGGACGATGCAGAGATTGTAGTTAAGGAGGAGTGTAAAATATTGGATGGGATAAACATAGTGAGAGAGGAAATATTAAGAGGTTTAGCATCTTTGAAAGTAGATAAATCGCCAGGCCCGGATGGAATGTGTTCCAGGCTGTTAAGAGAAGCAAAGGACGAAATAGCGGAGGCTCTGACCATCATTTTCCGATCCTCACTGGCTACACACGTAGCACCGGAGGATTGGAGGACTGCTAATGTTGTATCGTTGTTTAAAAAGGCAGAAAGCGATAGGCCAGTCAGTCTAACCTTGGCAGTGGGCAAATTAGTGGGATCAATTCTGAGGGACAGCATGAACCGTCACTTAGAAAGGCACGGGTTAATCAAGGACAGTCAGCATTGATTTATTAAGGGAAGGTTGTGTCTGACTAACTTCATAGAATTTTTTGAGGCGGTAACAAGGAGGGCCGATGAGGGTAACGCGTTTGGTGTAGTCTACATGGATTTTAGCAAGGCTTTTGACAGGGTCCCACATGGCAGACTGGTCAAAAAAGTAAAAGCCCATGGGATCCAAGGGAAAGTGGCAAATTGGATCCAAAATTAGCTCAGTGGCAGGAAGCAAAGGGTAATGGTTGATGGGTGTTTTTGTGACTGGAAGGCTGTTTCCAGTGGGGTTCCGCAAGGCTCAGTACTCGGTCCCTTGCTTTTTGTGGTATATATTAATGATTTGGACTTGAATGTGGGGGGCTTGGTCAAAAGGTTTGCAGATGAGACAAAAATTGGCCGTGTGGTTGATAGTGAGGAGGAAAGCTGTAGACTACAGGAAGATATCAACAAACTGGTCAGGTGGCCAGAAAAGTGGCAAATTGAATTCAATCCAGAGAAGTGTGAGGTAATGCATGGGGGAGGGCAAACAAGGCAAGGGAATACACAATAAATGGGAGAATACTGAGAAGAGTAGAGGAACAAAGGGACCTTGGTGTGCATGTCCACAGATCCCTGAAGGTAGCAGGACAGGTAGATAAAGCGATTAAAAAGGCATGCGGGATACTTTCCTTTATTAGTCAATGCATAGAATATAAGAGCAGGGAGGTTATGCTAGAACTGTATAAAACACTGGTTAGGCCACAGCTGGAGTACTGTGTGCAGTTCTGGTCGCCACACTACAGGAAGGATGTGATCACTTTGGAGAGGTTGCAGAGGAGATTCACCAGGATGTTACCAGGGCTGGAGCGCTTCAGCTATGAAGAGAGACTGGGAAGATTGGGTTTGTTTTCCTTGGAGCAGAGGAGGCTGAGGGGGGACATGATTGAGGTGTACAAAATTATGAGGGGCACAGATAGGATGGATACTAAGGAGCTTTTTCCCTTCGTTGAGGGTTCTATAACAAGGGGACATAGATTCAAGGTAAAAGGCGGGAGGTTTAGAGGGGATTTGAGAAAGAACTTTTTCACCCAGAGGGTGGTTGGAGTCTGGAACTCACTGCCTGAAAGGGTTGTGGAGGCAGGAACCCTCACAACATTCAAGAAGCATTTGGATGAGCACTTTTGAAATGCCATAGCATACAAGGCTACAGACCAAATGCTGGAATATGGGATTAGAGTAGACAGGGCTGATGGCCGGCACGGACACGATGGGCCGAAGGGCCTCTATCCGTGCTGTATAACTCTCTATGACTCTATGTGTAAAACATTGGTTAGGCCACAGCTTGAGTACTGTGTGTTGTTCTGGTCGCCACATACAGGAAAGATGTGATTGCACTAGAGAGGGTTCACAGGAGATTTACAAGAATGTTGCCATTGCTGGAGAATTTTAGCTATGAGAAAAGATTGGATAGGCTGGGGTTGTTTTCTTTGGAACAAAGGAGGCTGAGGGGTGATATAATTGAGGTATATAAAATTATGACGGGACTAGATAGAGTGGATAGGGAGGACCTATTTCCCTTAGCAGAGGGGTCAGTGACCAGGGGGCATAGATTTAAAGTAATTGGTAGAAAGATTAGAGGGGAGTTGAGGAGAAATTTTTCACCCAGCGAGTGATGGGGGTCTGGAACTCACTGCCTGAAAGGGTGGTAGAGGCAGAAACTCTCATCGCATTTAAAAAGTACTCGGATGTGCATTTGAAGTGCCGTAACCTACAGGGCTACGGACCAAGTGCTGGAAAGTGGGATTAAGCTGGATAGCTCCCTATCGGCCGGCACGGACCTAATGGGCCTCCTACAATGTTGTAAGTTTCGATGATTCTATGATTCTATATTCGTTGAGAATTCTGAAATATTTCTTTGAATGTCTGCCATTGCTTATCTACCATCATATCTTTTAATCTAATTTCCCAATCTACCTTAACCAACTCGCCACTCACACCTATGTAATTGGCTTTATTTAACTTTAAGATTCTAGTTTCGGACTTAAGTATGTCACTCTTACTCAATGTGAAATTCTATCATATTATGATCACTCTTTTCCAGAAGACCAGGAGGTTCTTCTTCACTCAGAGAGTGAGCAACACACAGCATGGATTTTATGCAGAGTCAGGGAGTAAATATTCTGGAAACATTTAAAAAGCAATTTGATGCAGCAATGGGGGGTGTGGAACCCTACACTCTGGATGACCATAAGACCATAAGAGATAGGAGCAGAAGTTGGCTATTCGGCTCCTCGAGCCTGCTCTGCCATGGCTGATCTGATTTTTACCTCAACTCCACTTTCCCATCCTTTCCCCATATCCTTTGACTCCCTTGCTGATCAAAAATGTGTCTAACTCAGTCTTGAATTTTTTAAATGAATCAGCCTCCACAGCTTTTTGGGGTAAAGAATTCCAAAGATTCACAGAGAATCTGGGAGAAGAAATTCCTCCTCATTTCCGTCTTAAACGGGTGACCCCTTATTCTGAGACGATGCCCCCTAGTTTTAGATTCCCCCATGAGGAGTAACATCCTCTCAGCATCTACCCTATCGGGTCCCCTCAGAATCTTGTATGTTTCAATAAGATCTCCTCTCATTCTTCTAAACTCCAATGAGTATAGACCCAACCTGTTCAATCTTTCCTCAAAAGACAACCCTTCCAGACCCGGAATCAACCTAGTGAACCTTCTCTGAATTGCCTCCAATGCAAGTATGGTCCTTCCTTAAATAAGGGCACCAGAACTGTACGCAGTACTCCAGGTGTGGTCTCACCAGCACCCTGTACAGTTGTAGCATGACTTCTCTGCTTTTATACTCCATCCCCCTAGAAATAAAGGCCAATATTCCATTTGCCTTCCAGATGACCTGCTACAACGATATGTTGACTTTTTGTGTTTCATTTACAAGGACACCTAGATCCCTCTGTACGGCAGCATTTTGTAGTATTTCTCCATTCATATAATATTTTGCTTTTTTATTTTTCCTCCCAAAGTGGATGACTTCACATTTTCCCACATTATATTCCATCTGCCAAATTTTTGCCCATTCGCTTAACCTGTCAATATCCCTTTGCAATACTCTCCACTTGCCTGGATGAGTGCAGCTCCAACAACACTCAAGAAGCTCGACACCATCCAAGATAAAGCAGCCCGCTTGATTGGCACCCCATCCACCACCCTAAACATTCACTCCCTTCACCACCGGCGCACTGTGGCTGCAGTGTGTACCATCCACAGGATGCACTGCAGCAACTCGCCAAGGCTTCTTCGACAGCACCTCCCAAACCCGCGACCTCTACCACCTAGAAGGACAAGAGCAGCAGGCGCATGGGAACAACACCACCTGCACGTTCCCCTCCAAGTCACACACCATCCCAACTTGGAAATATATCGCCGTTCCTTCATCGTCGCTGGGTCAAAATCCTGGAACTCCCTTCCTAACAGCACTGTGGGAGAACCGTCACCACACGGACTGCAGCGGTTCAAGAAGGCGGCTCACCACCACCTTCTCAAGGGCAATTAGGGATGGGCAATAAATGCTGGCCTCACAAGCGACGCCCACATCCCGTGAACGAATAAAAAAAAAAGACACTTTGTGTCCTCATCACAACTTGCTTTTCCACCTATCTTTGTATCATCAGCAAATTTGGCCACAAGACACTCTGTTCCTTCATCCAAGTCATTGATATATATTGTAAATAGTTGAGGCCCCAGCACTGATCCCTGCGGCACCCCACTAGTTACAGATTGCCATTTTGAAAATGACCCTTTTATCCTGACTCTTTGTTTTCTGTTAGTTAGCCAATCCTCTATCCAGGCCAGTATATTACCCACAACACCATAAGCTCTTATGTTGTGCAGTAATATTTTATGTGGCACCTTATCGAATGCCTTTTGGAAATCCAAATATACTGCATCCATTGGTTCCCCTTTATCCACCCTGCCCGTTACTTCCTCAAAGAACTCTAATAAATATGTCAGACATGATTTCCCCTTCATAAAACCATGTTGACTCTCCTTGATTGTATTATGAGTCTCCAAATATCCTGCTACTACTTCCTTAATAATGGATTCTAGCATTTTCCCAATGACAGATGTTTGGCTAACTGATCTATAGTTACCTGCTTTCTGTCTCACTCCCTTCTTGAATAGGGATGTTACATTTGAGGTTTTCCACTCTGCTGGGACCTTTCCAGAATCTAGTGAATTCTGGAAGATTACAACCAATGCATCCACTATCTCTGTAGCCACTTCCTTTAAGACCCTCGGATGCAAGCCATCAGGTCCAGGGGACTTGTCAGCCTTTAGACCCATGAGTTTACCCAGTACTTTTTCTCTAGTGATGGTGATTGTTTTTAGTTCCTCCCTCCCCTTTGCCCCTTGATTTTCTGCTATTATTGGTATATTATTAGTGTCTTCTACTGTGAAGACAGATACAAAATATCTGTTCAATTCCTCTGCCACTTCCTTGTTTTCCATTATTATTTCCCCAGTCTCATCCTCTAAGGGACCAATGTTTACTTTAGCTACCCTCTTCCTTTTTATATACTTGTCGAAGCTTTTACTGTCAGTTTTTATATTTCTTGCTAGTTTACTTTCATAATTTATTTTCTCCCTCTTTATTATTCCTTTAGTCATCCTTTGCTGGTTTTTAAAGTTTTCCCAATCTTCGGGCTTACCAGTAATCTTTGCCATGTTGTATGCTTTTTCTTTTAACCTGACACCATCCTTGACTTCCTCAGTTAGCCATGGTTGATTCACCCTTTTTGTGGAGTCTTTCATCCTCACAGGGATATATTTTTGTTGCGAGTCATAAAATATCTTTTTAAATGTTTGCCACTGCTTATCCACCATCATACCATCTAATCTGTTTTCCCAGTCCACTTTAGCCAATTCCGCCCTCATTCCTTTATAATTGCCCTTATTTAAGTTTAATACAGTAGTTTCAGACCCAAGATCCTCGCTCTCAAACTGGATGTGAAATTCTATCATGTTATGATCACTGCTTCCCAAGGGATCCTTTACTTTGAGATAATTAATTAATCCCATTTTGTTACCCATTACCAGATCCAAAATGGCCTGTTCCCTGGTTGGTTCCCTCACGTATTGGTCTAAGAAACAGTCCCTAATACACTCTATGAACTCCTCCTCAGGGTTATTTTTGCCAATTTGATCTGTCCAATCTATGTGAAAGTTAAAATCTCCCATGATTATTGCATTACCTTTTTTTCAAGCCCCCCTTATTTCCTGATTTATATTTTGCCCTGCAGTGTAGCTACTGTTAGGGGGCCTATACACTACTCCCACCAGTGATTTCTTCCCCTTGCTATTTCTTACCTCCACCCAAATTGATTCGACATCTTGATCTTCTGAGCCAAGATCATTTCTCACTATTATATCAATTCCATCCTTTATTAACAGAGCTACCCACCACCTTTACCTTTTTTCCTATCCTTCCGAAATGTTAAATAACCCTGAATATTTAGCTCCCAACCTTGGTCACCTTGCAACCACGTCTCTGTAATGGCCACGAGATCATACCCATTTGTTTCTATTTGTGCCGTCAATTCATCTATCTTATTACGAATGTTGCACGTAATCAGATAAAGAACCTTTAATTTTGTCTTTTTACCATTCTTTCCTACCCCGGCCCCATTTGCGAGTGCACTCTTATGTTTATACACTCTGTCCCTTCCTGACACACTCTGTTTATCATTACCTCCATCACTTTCCTGTACTACTTCCTTGTCTTTTCACTTTATCAATCTAAACTTCACCCCATCTGAGCCCTCCTCCCATCTATTTAGTTTAAAGCCTTCTCTACTGCCCTAGTTATTCAGTTTGCCAGAACACTGGTCCCAGCATGGTTCAGGTGTAGTCCGTCCCAACGGAACAGCTCCCTCTTTCCCCAGTACTGGTGCCAGTGCCCCATGAATCGAAACCCACTTCTCCCACACCAATCTTTGAGCCACGCATTCATCTCTCTGATCTGATTTACCCTGTGCCAATTTGCTTGTGGCTCAGATAATAATCCGGAAATTATCACCTTTGCGGTTCTGCTTTTTAATTTAGTCCATAGCTGCTCAAACTCCCTCAGCAGAACCTCTGGATGGATGAATTGAAATGATTGAATAGCTTTCCTCATCATAAGTACCTTGTGATCTTATGAGGTGCTCAATAATGAGGATGAACAGGAATGGGGGAAATGAGAAGCCTTGGATTCTCCACTGGAATGAATGAAACAGGGAGACACTTTGGCTGCGTTTGCACTGCAGGTTTAGCATTGGTGAAAGGTGCAAATCACTTCAAACTATCGTTAAACAGGAGTTAGGACCCCAAATTTCAGGCGGCAGTTCCACACCACGTGAAGCCTCAATTCAGTGTGGTGATTGCTGCTGTTTTTTTACTGTATGATGTCCATCTCCTTTAGAGAAAAATCCTGCAGCCAGAACTTCAACCAGAGAGTCCACCTGGAATGGGGTGGCCTAGGAAACCTGCTCTCATCTAGCATTACTGTGCAAAGGTTTACATTGTGTTTTCATGTTTAAAATTAATGCGAAAGCCTGTGCGATAAACCGCCCTGCAATCATTTGGACAGGCTTTATGGAATTTAAATTTAAATCCATCCGCTCCCCTTTAACCACTGCAAGGCTGGCCACCAGGGATGAACCAAGTAACCTTGTGTCCAATATTTCTCTGGCACAAATATTGGAATATACATTGGATGATATATTCTCTCATTTGAATATCATTGCAATAAACTTGATTTAAGTTACCTGTTATTTTTGACAAAAAATTGAAGAGCCATAAAAATGGGCAGGGACATGATGGAACTCAGCCTCGAGCCATTTTTTGCCCCCGATTATTCCAGGTCACTGAATAATCACTGGAAGGAGGATGGGAAATCCTTGTCCTTTAGCGTAACCACAGGGAACCCAGCTTTAAGCGGTGGCGTTTTGGAAGAATCAGCCCGCAGGTGTCCCACCCGTGAGTTATGCTGATGCGGAGAGAATCAGTGGCTACGCCACCAAAGAGCACGAGCAAGACAATGAACTAACGTACGTTTGGAGGCACTAATGGGGCTTGCACATGGACACGGTGCGATCTCCAAAACTGGAAAAGCTTTTGCTCCCGCAGAGCTGGGAGTTCAGCGTCAAGTACACTGCGGCCTAGTGGCGTGATTCTGTTGGTCTGACCATTAATGGCAGCTGGCCAACCGCTGAGCCCAAGATTGGGAGATCGTCACTTTGTCTCAACAGGCTGGACTGGATTTGGACCTGGAGCAATATGGAAACAGGCTACTCTTTGGTACAAATATGTTTCTGACTACATTTTCACATCAATAATATTTGTTTTTTATTTAAAGATACAATAGTTAATATCAGACATAAACAGGATGGTTTAACATTGTACACACTGCAGGCCCTTACATGAAATATATCGAAAAAAGCAAGAGTTAATCATCATTGCAATTTGGGGTTAACGTTTGATGATCTCAATCACCTGCTGAACTGTTTTAAATCCTTCTTGCTCACAGTTACAGAAATTAGAATGAATTTGAAACCTTTTCCTGTACTCAGTAATGTTTATCTACATATTTAACCTTATTACAGGTTAAGAATTTTTAACTTTCTGCCTTGTGTATTAATTTCACAGATATTATATATTAGTACACATTCATACTTTGCTGCCTGCGGAGTGTTCTCCTATTGAACAATATGCAGCACCTTTTTTTAATGTAATGAAATTGGAAAGTTCTCCAGTACTGACATGTCTGACCGAGACTCCCAGCCTGCACTGCTGTTTTTAGGGTGATTCTCTCTCAGTTTCACCCACATCAACAATTAAGATTTGTGATAGCAAAATTTTTCATGGATCTATAAATACAAAATCTGTAACTCACGATGGATTCACTCCAGTTAAAGGCAGGTAGAAATGTTATAAATCTCTCCAGGTGTGGGGGAAGTGAAATACCAAAATATAACCCTACCCCCACCCATTCCCGCTCCAAACAAACCCCATCCAGAACATTTAGATGTTGCTTCTACCTTCAAAGCACAAGTATCTCAATTATTTCATAAAATAACAAACTTGTTATTGCTTCTCTGTCTGCGAAATTCTGGGTCTGTATATCCCAGGCTCTGTATATCCCAGGATCTGTATATTCCAGGCTCTGTATATCCCAGGCTCTGTATATTCCAGGTTCTGTATATTTCAGGCTCTGTATATCCCAGGATCTGTATATTCCTGGGTCTGTGAAAACACTGAATGACTTTCATCCGAGAAGAAATTAAATATAACCTAAGTGCTTCCTACTGAATTAATCTTTGAAATGCTAAACCTAATAGCTGCAGCAGCAATATATATTCCAATCTTTAATGCGAAGATATAAGGCTACGATTTTCTGTTGGTGCTTTTAATGTTTTGGTATGTCTGTTATTTGCTGGGCTAGTGCCCATTTACTTTAATGAGTAAATGCCCATTTATTTTAATGGTTTAATGCTCCTCTTAGAATAGTGGACAAAGAAATGTTATACAAGCACATTAAGCTCTTGTCCGTAACATGACTAACGGTAATTCCTATTAAAGGTTGTTGTGTTAGTTTGCTAATCAATGAAGGGATAATCCAGCTATTTAGCATTTTGGAGAGCTCGTTCCAGAATGACCCAGAAATGTTAGTGAGAGGTTATGTAAATAAAAGCAGTCCTTTTACAGGAAGTATCATTAACGCAGATTGCTTGTGGAAAATGCAGACATACAATTTGTAATTCTGATTACGCAACTTCTTTGAACATTGATATCGAAATTCACCTCTCGAGAGTAAATGCAAAATAAAAATATGGTTTTTACTTTGGTGGCACTGTTATCTGCAACATTCGCAAAATAAAAGAGATGTTTTAATTTTATGTAAAACAGCAATGGGAGAAGACGGCACAGAGCAGAGTTTACCAGCTTTATCTGCCTTAGTGATCTGATTGCAAGGTGGGCATCAAAGAAAGAAATGGGAAAACCAATGCCAGTGGGAACTGGAGGTGGAGCATTGCAGAAGAAACCTTCACTGAACTGGGGGAGGGTTAAAAAGGAGAAGAATATTGCCAGTGTGAACTCAGGGGAGGCGGGAGAATGGGAGAACGGTGCCTTTGTGAACTGAGGGGAGAGGGGCGTTCGGTGCCTTTGTGAACTGCAGAGATAGGGGAGAATAACTGCTTGCATGTCACTGTGGTAATCATAGGCACAGAGATTACCAATCCATAACAGTACTGTACCTGCAGCTTAAGGAATGATGAGCCCATGTCCCACTCCACTTTCAATGGAACTACATATCAAAAAAGAACTTGCATTTATATAGCATCTTTCGTGGCCTCAGGATGCCCCAAAGTGTTTTACAACCAATGAAGTATTTTTGAAGTGTAGTCCCCATTGTAATGTAAGGAAACGCAGGAGCCAATTTGCACACAGCAAGGTCCCATTAACAGCATTGAGATAAATGGCCAATTAATTGTTTTGGTGGTGCTAGTTGAGGGATAAATATTGGCCAGGACACTGGGGAGAACTCCCCTGCTCTTCTTCGAATAGTGACATGGGATCATTTACATCTCCCTTAGAGGGCAGACTGGACCTTGGTTTAACGTCTCATCCAAAAGACTGCACCTCCAACAATGGAGCACTCCCTCAGTACTGGAGTGTCAGTCAGGACTTTGTACTCAAATCTGTGGAGTGGGTCTTGAATCCGCAGCCTTCTGACTAAGAAAGCAAGAGTGCTATCACTGGGCAACAGCTGACACCCATCACAGACCTATATATTTTTGCTGTTTTTAGTTGACAGCTTTTTGGGGCTATGTCAAGTTTTGCTAGATGAAATTAGCACACTCAGCTTCTTCACTGCATCTCCCCCTTTCTCCACCAAAATGATCCGACCAACAATATGAAGAAAAAGGGCCAGACAGATAGCTGGTAGATTCAAAGTGATTAATTATCACTTGTGGACACAGTAGTTTGAAATGAACACACTCTGTACAGTATTGTACCAATACCAATGCCCTGTTTGTAGGTTCACGGAATGGAGTGTCATGGGAGGCAAAGTAGACAGAGAGTGTGGGAAAAGGATGGATATTTGACGGAGTGAGAGATTGAGAGGGAGACATGTTTGGGACCATTCTGATGGACTATGGGTTTTTTTTAAATCAGTTTTATGCTTTCCTATGTTGTTATGGATAAAGTTGAATCCAGCAGAACAGAGAGGGGGAAAGGCAGGGTGGGAAATGACTGGAGTGGTTGGACACATGATTTTGCTAACTATGTGAACAGATCATATAAACTGAAGATTGTTGGATCGCCAGTGAAGCATTCAAAGCATTATTCAGCTGGAAAGAGAAGAAACCCAGAAAAGACACTATTGAGGTCTTCTGAGCCAAAAATATTATTGTTCCCCTCTGTAGTTTGAAGCCACACCGTATCCCCTTTTTTAAGACGAAGTACTGTCCCACCTGAATTCATCTGATATTTATACCAGTTATTTCTGCTGCCGCCAGAGTCACAGAATCCAACTTCCTTTCTGGTGTTTTTCATTATGTTTATACAAAGGTTCCCTTCAGAGACTATATTATATGTAAAGTAATACCAGCCATTTTTACAACTATGAAATATTCCACTTCTGGTTTCAAAACAATTTCCCTCATTGGTGATGTGCTTGTCAAACGTCACTGGTTTTCCAGGCGCAGGGTCATTACTGGTGGTTTTAACAACAGAGAAGGCAGGTCTTTCTTTGCCCACTAGACCCCCCCCTTGCCCTGATCGTCCTTTCTGTCCTCTTTGCCCAGGTAGTCCAGGTTCACCACTTAGCCCTGTTGGACCAACATATCCTCTGAAGCCATGAGTTCCAGGCAGTCCTGGATCGCCCCTTGGTCCCATCTTTCCTTTTTCACCAACAATACCACTGAACAGACCTAAGGATAAGGAGAGTGAGAGATGAGTAAGAATGTCTCCATTCATCTTTTGCTTCCACTGTTCAGTTTGATCCATCAGAATTGAGACAACCTGAATCCTGCACATTGTTAACTAAATATGGACACTTGCATTCCTTCAGCTGGCGTGGCTGTTAGCTATGAGGTCAGAAATGCAGATTTATTTGAGGCTTTAAAGGAACTGTGGAAAGGATCAAGGTTTGCTAGTTTTGGAACCAGAGAAGTTTTCATTTATTTAGTTATAGCAAAATAGAGACTTGAGCTGTGAAATTCCTGGGGGCGAAGGGGTGGAGTCTGACTTCTGTCTGGGGGGAGTGTTCAGAACACATTTTAACTGGGATTCTGCCCCATTTTCTGCCCCATTTTCTGTGATTGTTTAAGTTCCACTGGAGTAATCCATGGGCAGACTATCCACCTGACCTCCCCCTCCTCCCCATGGTAAGGGGGTGTGTCTGGGGGAGGTCCAGGCCTTGGGAGGAAATTCCCTCCGGTACACCTCCTGATAGGCCTGAGAGCAGGCGTAGGATCTGTTATGGGCCTAGTAAAGGTCCCAAGCCTTTGGTAAACTAATGTAATCAATCCTGGAGGAAATTAATTACCTTACTCTGCAGAAACAAATGGAGTGAAGGCTTTTTTGCTTTATTTTAAATTTGGCCCAGAAGATCCTGGGGGCAGCTTAGCTCGGTGTATTGGGACAGGTGACAGACTAGAGCAGCCTTGCAGGCCCGATGCATGATATGCAAATAATCCCATCCTTGGAATTTGGGATGGAGTTTCTGGCTTCAGGCTGGAACAACCAGGGGGATCCGCTCTGCCACACGTGCCCCCAGGACTTTCAAGGCCTTGAATTGAAAATTATCTGTTTTTAATTTCCTGTATGTTTCTTCTTATACCACACACGCACACATCTAAATGAGGCTCTAAGTTGCTTTTCATATATTTCCCTCCACTGCTAGATTATCCCCCACCCCACCTCCTTTAGATCTCTCAGTGACACACACCATTTTTTGGCTGAGACTATGAGGCAACCTGCAGCCGTGTTCCTCCTGAACCATCTGCTAGGACATGCACCACATTAACCCACAAGGTGAACCCTCCACCCTCTGGGGAATTCTCTTGCCCCTGATAACATGTCTAAGATGGATTTTTCTGTGTTCACAATGATCTATTTCAATGGAGTTCACCAGTTTGGATACTGAGTCACACCATAATGAGTAGCTGAGCACAGACTGGTTGAGAAGTGTCTGCAGTTCATCACTGCCACGAGCTCTACATTAGGAATGCCATTATTGTGTTGTCAGTCATTTTCCCATCAAGCTTTGAGGTAGGAAATGTGCCTCTATGAGCTCTAAATGTGTGGATGTAAAGGACCACCCATTATCCTACTGTTCTCCAAACATCTGCTGGATGCCTTTTATCAATGAAGCAACACCCACACTCTTCAAATAAATAAGAAGTCAGAGGGATCTGCAATCTCTCACTGATAAGTCAGAATAGCTTTAGTTTGTTTAGTTTTTACCAGACAACTAGACTTAGCATGATAAATTTCAATGTGCTATTATGCATTGCATGATGTGAGGAACTTGACGTGAGTACTTCCAAGTGACTTTGTTTCTGGGAGAAGGAACAGGGAATACCCATGTGTTTGTCTGTGTTTCAGTTAGTTACTCTGTTCTTTGTCTGGTGACACAGTTACCTTTGCTGACCTAGTGAGGTCATTAAACTTCTTCCAACACTGCAAGGGGGTCCTTGGGTTAATGGGGGGCCCACTCACAGCCACGTCCTTCCACGTGGCCCGTGCTGCTGCATGTGATGGCTTCTTCCCAGGACTCCAACTGTTGCAGCCCTTGGTTGTCTAATTTGGGCCGGTAACATTTCCACATCAGCCTCCGAGAGGTAGTGCTTGCCTTTTCCCTTCCGCTGCAGCAAGACTCTGCTCACCCCTTTAAATGATGAAGTTGTACTGTTGCTCCACCCCCTTCCTTAATTTTCTCCTTCCCCCGTTGTATGTGGGCTACTGCTGGAGTCCCATCCTACGCCCACTGACCTCGGGATTCAGCATTGGGTCAGCTGTCTGGGGTTTCGGTGGGCACAAGTCCGGCCTTGCTGCATTTATGGAACTGCATTGGAGACCCTACAGAAATGAGGCACGAGCTGGATAGAGTGCAGAGCTTTTATTGAGTGGGAAGCTTTCCCTCGAGCTCATGGATAGCAGCTATGTGGATATTGGAGGCCCTCACATCAACCCAAGGCTAACATAAAAGCTCAATTAACTTTCTCGTGATATCTGAGCAACACGTAACATTATACACAGCAGTAGCTGTTGTTCATGAAGCAGCTTCATTATGTGACAGTCCAATGTACCCACATTTTTGGAAGGAGAAGTAAGCTCAGGTGGGATGGCTCAGGGCTATCTGCTGCATCGATGGTGCTGACCTCACTATCCGCTGCATCGGTGGTGCTGACCCCACTATCCGCTGCATCGGTGGTGCTGACCCCACTATCTGCTGCATCGGTGGTGCTGACCTCACTATCCGCTGCATCGGTGGTGCTGACCTCACTATCTGCTGCATCGGTGGTGCTGACCCCACTATCCGCTGCATTGGTGGTGCTGACCTCACTATCCGCTGCATCGGTGGTGCTGACCCCACTATCCGCTGCATCGGTGGTGCTGACCCCACTATCTGCTGCATCGCTGTGCTGACCCCACTATCCGCTGCATCAGCGGTGCTGACCCCACTATCCGCTGCGTCGGTGGCGCTGACCCCACTATCTGCTGCATCGGTGGTGCTGACCCCACTATCTGCTGCATCGGTGGTGCTGACCTCACTTCTGCTGCATCGGTGGTGCTGACCCCACTATCTGCTGCATCGGTGGTGCTGACCTCACTATCCGCTGCATTGAGGTGCTGACCCCACTATCTGCTGCATCGGTGGTGCTGACCCCACTATCTGCTGCATCGGTGGTGCTGACCCTACTATCTGCTGCATCGGTGGTGCTGACCTCACTATCTGGTGCATCGCTGTGCTGACCCCACTATCTGCTGCATTGGTGGTGCTGACCCCACTATCCGCTGCATCGGTGGTGCTGACCCTACTATCCGCTGCATCGGTGGTGCTGACCCCACTATCCGCTGCATCGGTGGTGCTGACCCCACTATCCGCTGCATCGGTGGTGCTGACCTCACTATCCGCTGCATCGGTGGTGCTGACCCCACTATCCGCTGCATCGCTGTGCTGACCTCACTATCCGCTGCATCGGTGGTGCTGACCCCACTATCTGCTGCATTGTGGTGCTGACCCCACTATCTGCTGCATCAGTGGTGCTGACCCCACTATCCGCTGCATCAGTGGTGCTGACCCCACTATCTGCTGCATTGTGGTGCTGACCCTACTATCTGCTGCATCAGTGGTGCTGACCCCACTATCTGCTGCATCAGTGGTGCTGACCCCACAATCTGCTGCATCAGTGGTGCTGACCCCACTATCTGCTGCATCAGTGGTGCTGACCCCACTAGCTGCTGCATTGTGGTGCTGACCCCACTATCTGCTGCATTGTGGTGCTGACCCCACTATCTGCTGCATTGTGGTGCTGACCCTACTATCTGCTGCATCAGTGGTGCTGACCCCGCTATCCGCTGCATCGGTGGTGCTGACCCTACTATCTGCTGCATCAGTGGTGCTGACCCCACTATCTGCTGCATTGTGGTGCTGACCCCACTATCTGCTGCATTGTGGTGCTGACCCTACTATCCGCTGCATCGGTGGTGCTGACCCCACTATCTGCTGCATCAGTGGTGCTGACCCCACTATCTGCTGCATCGGTGGTGCTGACCCCACTATCTGCTGCATCGGTGGTGCTGACCTCACTATCTGCTGCATCGGTGGTGCTGACCCCACTATCTGCTGCATCGGTGGTGCTGACCTCACTATCTGCTGCATCGGTGGTGCTGACCCCACTATCTGCTGCATCGGTGGTGCTGACCCCACTATCCGCTGCATTGGTGGTGCTGACCCCAATGAGAAACCTCTAACCTCAGAGGAGCATTTTGGGCTGGAAGGCTGGACATTTGTTTTCTGTTCTACATCCATCACCTGTACCTGTAACAGAAGCATGGCGTCCAGCTTTGGCACAATAGAGGAGTTTGTGCTAAAGGGCGATGGAAGGGTCAAGAGCTTGAAATGGTCTCTCTCAGAGAGTATGGCAGTTGCCATGCTTGAAGAGCCCATAAAATATGTGATCCAAAGTAAGAATCACACTTACCTTCATCTTCCTCCTGATACCAACAGACATCTTCCTTATTTGCAGCCAGGTGCGAGCGACCTTAGTGTTTGCATTGACCCAGTTGGCAAGTTCCATGTAGCTTTTGTCTATGCTTTTGCCTAGTTGGTGGTCCTCAGTCCCCAATATGGCCACCTATTGGTGCACCTCCTGCAGCAGGACCCCCCCCCCCATCAGATAGCAGCACTGTCAACGTGTGTCAGCCGTGCCATTGGGAACTATTAGCCTGCTTTTCTGGCACCACCACAATTTTACCTTTTATGGTGAGCTGCAGCCCTTTAAGAGCTGCTGACATGCCGGATTTTGCACTCCGCAGTGAAGTGCTACAGGGTGAGGCCACTGGAAAACCCTTTCATGCGCCAGGAGTTTATTCAAATTCATCATGTCTCAATCCCTGAGCTGCTGTTCCAGGCCACGGACCAGGTCGAGCCCATTTCATCTGTACCTCTTCCTAATTAGACAAATGCACATATATATATTTTTGGACCTGGATTAGCATTCGTTCCTAGTCTCATTCTGTTTCTTAAACCTGTTATTAATTGATCAAGACGATGTACACAGGTGCCTGTTATAATCAAAACTGCTATGTATTACCTGGGTCTCCTGTATCGCCTTTTTCTCCGGGTCTCCCATCTCTGCCTGGTGAGCCCTGCTGACCAGGCAAACCATCATGGCCATTTGGTGCTCGACACACGCCTGTACCAGGAGCGACTCGTGTTATCAGAACAAGCAGCACCAGCCCCACATGCTTCATTGTGTCTGTACGGAACAAGCAAGAACTGACAATAACAAGGCATCACTAAAGTGTTAGCGTTCATTTTTCTTCAAATAACTAGACACACTTGGTTACTGCACTCACATTGACTAGTCATGTGACTGAGCATTACACTGCAGCAGAAGCTGCCATTTCTAAAAGGAGCCAGCAGATTAAACACAATAGGCTAGAAATTCCACCCCTGGGGTGCATGCAATTCTGGCAGAATCATGGTGGGGAGGGGCTGGGAATTGGGGGAAGACCTGGATCTATTAGTCTTCGGCCCCATTAACACTAAGCAGCGACTCCTGATCCGGGGATACACTTCTTCATCACCACCCCCCCACTTCATACCCCATCAGGAGGGGGGCGTTCCTGATTGGCCCAGTGGGACCAATGGTGGCTGAGAGCAGAGATAGGTCCTGTTCTTGGCCTAAAGTGGACCACAAAGTTACAAATGGTGACTGGTCTCAGGATTTCAGGCCATCAATAACACGGCCCAACATAGCAGCAGGAAAGATCGAAAATGATCTGGCACCTTTTAATCTTTGGCCTAAGCTGCCCCTTGCTCTCCTTGGAGGTTCCACATGTACAATGACGACACCCAACTCTCCCTCACCACCACTTCTCTAGACCCCTCCACTGTCTCTGATTTGCCACACTGCTTGTCTGACATCCAATACTGGCTGAGCAAAAATGTCCTCCAACTAAATATTGAGAAGGCCGAAGCCATTGTCTTCGGTCCCCGCTGAAACTCCATTCCCTAGCCACCAACTCCATCCCTCTCCCTGGCCACTGACTGAGGCTGAACCAGATTGTTCACAACCTTGGCGTCCTACTTGACCCTGAGGTGAGCTTCCGACCACATATCTGTTCCATTACCTAGACCGCCTACTTCCATCTCCGTAACATCGCCCGTCTCCGCCCCACCTCAGCTCATCTGCTGCTGAAACCCTCATCCATGCCTTTGTTACCTTTAGATTTGGCTATTCCAATGCTCTCCTGGCCGGCCTCCCATCTTCCACCCTCCAGAAACTTGACCTCCTCCAAAACTCTGCTGCCCGTATCCTAACTCGCACCAAGTCCCGTTCACCCATCACCCCCCTGTGCCCGCTGACCTACATTGGATCCCCGTCCGGCAATGCCCCGATTTTAAAATTCTTAACCTTGTTTTCAAATCCCTCCATGGCTTCACCCCTCCCTAACTCTATAACCTGCTCCAGCCCTACAACCCTCCGAGATCTCTGCACTCCTCCAATTCTGGCCTCTTGCGCATCCCCGATTTTAATCGCTCCACCATTGGCGGCCGTGCCTTCAGCTGCCTGGGCCCTAAGCTCTGGAATTCCCGCCCTAAACCTCTCCACCTCTCTCTCCTCCTTGAAGACGCTCCTTAAAACCTACCTCTTTGACCAAGCTTTTGGTCACCAGTCCTAATAGCACCTTATGCAGCTCCTTGTCAAATTTTGTTTGATAACTGCTCCTGGGATGTTTTACTACGTTAAAGGTGCTATAAAAATGCAAGTCGTTGTTTTTGTTTAGGGCCAGTGGAGCGGGTGTGGACACACACCCCTATTAATTAAACAACCCTGTCCCTTGGACTTTGGGTGGGGTCAGTGCCAGGTGGAAGCAGAGGCCCGTAGCTCTACTCCATCACACTCTGGCAATGCAACAACACCCTGCGATTTCTCCCCCAATACTCGAAGCAATCCACTATTAGCTCTAATGAGCTTTTACTCTGTTCGCTAATGGGTGGATAAACATACTCGGACATTAATTGGAGAGAGTCTCTCCTTACTAGGCTGAGGGAGGCGCATGGTGGCCCCGATATTTACGGGGAGGCGGGGGGGGGTGCGGGTGAGGACAAAAACAGCGGAAGAACCCGGTAAGGCTGCATCTTGTAGGGCTGCCTCCCGCTGGCAGCCCCCCATACGGAGATCCTGGCCCATGATCGGGAGAGCTGGGGGAGGGAGGCTGGAGATTGGGGCTAGGGGGAACACTCCAAGCTTCCTTGAGGGGCCTGGTGGGGAGCACTCCTGATCATCTTGACCCACAAGGAGTTCTGAAAGAGCCGCTTACCTTGGGAATCCTCGGTTCAACTGCTGGGAATCCCACAGCCTCCCCCTCACGTACTGTTAAATTTAAGCCGTGGTGCTGATGATGTTGTCAGGCCGCAACTTTGGAATGTTAATTAGGCCCCGCCTGCCATTTGCGGGAGCCTCGTCCATGGCCTGACTTCTGCACTTTAAAATTTAAAGGGGCAGGAATGGGGTTGGATTACCTGATCCTGATATTTTACCCACTCCCCAACCCCTCTCCAGCCATCAGCCATCACCCCATCACCAGTAAAATCACAGAACACAATCAACCAAACCCGGAGAAAGGAAAGGCATAACTAGAATTCCAAACACTGCATAGTGTAATTATAGAGTTTAACAAGGAATAACACATCTTGGGGTCGAGATGTCTTGAACACATTCCAGCCTGTGTGTTGGTCTGTGTGTATTTGCAGTGCACAAACTCATTCACAGCTTATCTTCTGCAACAGGAGTTCCTCATTTTACTGGTTTACTTTTTTTCTAAATACATTCTCGGGATGTGGGCGTCGCTGGCGAGGCCGGCATTTATTGCCCATCCCAAATTGCCCTTGAGGAGGTGGTGGTGAGCCGCCTTCTTGAACCGCTGCAGTCCGTGTGGTGACGGTTCTCCCACAGTGCTGTTAGGAAGGGAGTTCCAGGATTTTGACCCAGCGACGATGAAGGAACGGCGATATATTTCCAAGTTGGGATTGTGTGTGATTTGGAGGGGAACGTGCAGGTGGTGTTGTTCCCATGCACCTGCTGCCCTTGTCCTTCTAGGTGGTAGAGGTCGCGGTTTTGGGAGGTGCTGTTGAAGAAGCCTTGGCGAGTTGCTGCAGTGCATCCTGTGGATGCTACACACTGCAGCCATGGTGTGCCGGTGGTGGAGGGAGTGGATGTTTAGGGTGGTGGATGGGGTGCCAATCAAGCGGATGGCGTCGAGCTTCTTGAGTGTTGTTGGAGCTGCACGCATCCAAGCAAGTGGAGAATATTCCATCACACTCCTGACTTGTGCCTTGTAGATGATGGAAAGGCTTTGGGGAGTCAGGAGGTGAGTCACTCGCCACAGAATACCCAGCCTCTGACCTGCTCTTGTAGCCACAGTATTTATGTGGCTGGTCCAGTTAAGTTTCTGGTCAATGGTGACCCCCAGGATGTTGATGGTGGGGGATTTGGCAATGGTAATGCCGTTGAATGTCAAGGGGAGGTGGTTAGACTCTCTCTTGTTGGAGATGGTCATTGCTTGGCACTTGTGTGTTGGGAATGTTACTTGCCACTTATCAGCCCAAGCCTGAATGTTGTCCAGGTCTTGCTGCATGCGGGCACGGACTGCTTCATTATCTGAGGAATTGCCAATGGAACTGAACACTGTGCATTCATCAGCGAACATCCCCACTCCTGTCCTCATGATGGAGGGAAGGTTATGTTTACAGGGGTAAAAATTTACATCGGGCAGTACTAGGCCCCGCCCAATATTCCATTGACTTCAATAGAACGGAATATCGTGCGGAACCTATAACGGGTGGGGCCTATAACGGACAGGTGCCCGTGCGATGCTGCCCGTTTTGCACTGCTGCCCGAGACGCATTTCTACCCCATAAAGTTTTTTTACATATAAAATCGCACCACTGCCATTCCACGGGTGACTGTTACTCATGCCCTGGCACTGATTCTATCCAACAGTTTAAAGTGAGAAGTTAAAATGGACACAAGACAGACACTCTCACAGGCTGGTTCTAGTGCTGTCGAAAGCTTCAGTTATTTCGAAGCTATCACTGAAAGATGGCTTAATCTCTAAATTATTAATAGTTACATCAATAATGCTGTTAAAATGTACATCAAATTACATCCATTTCATCACCAAAAATGATTCATGGCTTCTAAACAATATCATTTCAACAAGAAAGAAAAAGGATGAGAGGAAAGGCAGCCAGTATAAGTTCGAGCAGACTGAAGTGGGGTTTGATGAATTGAAACACAGCTCGGCTGAGATCTATCCCATGGAGCTGTGAGTAAGTACGTTCCTGCTCACAGGTCTGCACTTCCAGTACAACAACGTAATGTATATTTTTCCAATGGACAGTTTCTCTGAAACTATAACTTACCTTAAAAAGTAGTCCTTACAGGCAAGAAAAGTCTGTGCTCTCACTCACAACAAGCCGTTCACTTCTGGTAATGTCATTTACAAAAGAGAGGAGGGGAAATTAAACACTTATTGTGTAACTTCAACCAGATTACAAATCAGAGAGAAGGCAGGATTGGTCGTGTGGTTCCCTGAGGGGGGAGGGGTGCCAAGTCTCTCTTCCAGTAGCTTGGTTAAACTCAAGCATTTTATTCTTTCTCGGCAGAGAATATTTCTCCTGAAATTAAAGGACAATTCTGTTTTTTTTACTCCTTATATGTTATTTAGATGTGATCAATAAATCCAATCAGGCCTCTTAAAAATAGTTTATTCTGAGCTTATTATTATTTCCTTGCTCCCAGCGTGATGATTCTGTCGGTAATGGTTCGTTCACACCAGTCCATGATGACTGTAGACTGAGGTCTGAATTTAAATCAAGGCTCAAGTCTCTCTGCAGCTACCAACAGTCGGATTTACATCATTCAAATCCTTTAGTGTAAAAACTTGTGTCCTGCCTTCCTATTGCAACTCTGGGACAGTGCGCTGATTGTGGGCTCACAGTGCTAACTGGTTCAGGTAAAT
Organism: Heptranchias perlo; assembly: GCF_035084215.1. NCBI lineage: Eukaryota > Metazoa > Chordata > Chondrichthyes > Hexanchiformes > Hexanchidae > Heptranchias > Heptranchias perlo. The sequence goes on along the minus strand of NC_090356.1, from coordinate 33,371,115 downwards.
CAATTAACCTGAAAATGGGCCATGATGTTTTCCCTCTCCAATTTCAGCTCCTCCTGAAGGTGTTGACACAAGCAGGTTCCCACACCTGACGCAAGTGATCATGCTTCACATGTGAGCCCAGAGAGTGAGTATCAGCAGGCTATTCGACTGTTGGAGCAGCACTGTCCGATCCTGCCTCCCCGGACACCCAAACTCATCAATGTTCTTGAACAGGTCTTTGGATAATGATTACAAGTGGAAACCTTAGTTTATTTTCTCTTTCTGGTCTGGGGGCACTGAGGTGAGTAGTCGCAGCCCCACTACAACAGCGGCTGAGGTCAGTACAGAGCTGGGGATTGAATAGGATCTTGCTTACATGAAGCACTTACCAGCTGATCCAGCAGGGGAGTTTTACCTCGTGATGTTTGGCCTGATGTGGTGTTACGCCGCAGGTACCGTAAATTTATTGAGGATTTCTCTGAGTGGTGCATTATGAGTGCAGAATATTCCGAACTACGTATTTTAGAAATAAAACTGGAGCATCACTTTAAAATAACCTTGGTCCATCTTAATACAAGTGATCCGACACCATCTCGCTATTTTGTTTTAACACCAGCACTGTAGGGTGAGATGAAGTAGGGTCGGAGGAGGCTCATCTGGAGCTTAAACACTGGCACAGACCAGTTGGGCCGAATGGCCTGTTTCTGTGCTGAAAATTCGATATAATTCTATGTAGTCATTTTGTTCCATGAAAACCCATACTCGTGTGTCAACGTTTTCCTATATCTCCAGTCTAGGCTGCGTGGTTCTGGAGTCACATTTAATAACTGTACCATGATTGTGTTTCTGATCTCACCACCTACATCATGAGCTGTGATGTGTGAGCTGAAGCTCAATGCGACATGTCCAAACGTTCACCTCCAGCTCCACAGCAGTAATTCCAGCCCACAGACTGAAGTCAGGGCTAAATCAGCTGGGGCAAAGCCTCCCAAAAACCTTCAATAACAATTCACCCACAGACAGCAATTTCCAGGCTTCAGTCAGATATTATTCAGATTGAGATCCTTTGCTTTAGCTTATTCTGCCCCCCTGAGGTTCACACAGTTAATGCAAGGAATCCATTTCATTTCGATATTTGGTCATTTCCAAGTTTTTTGCATTGTCTTTTGTTAATAGATGTGAAGGGAAGTAGCAGCAGTTCAGACAAAACCTGGTTAATCTGTCATCCACTGTCTTCATAGAGCACGGCCCACATCACGCAGTGCATGGCACAGGGCAGCTGAAGCAGAGCATAGGATAGGAGTACGTAGGAGCATAGAATCAGGAGTACATAGGGACATAGGAACAGGAGTACATAGGGACATAGAAACAGGAGTACATAGGGACATAGGATAGGAGTACACAGGGACATAGGATAGGAGTACATAGGGACATAGAAACAGGAGTACATAGGGACATAGGATAGGAGTACATAGGAACAGGAGTAGTAGGAACAGGAGTACATAGAATCATAGAATCATAGAAGTTTACAACATGGAAACAGGCCCTTCGGCCCAACATGTCCATGTCGCCCAGTTTATACCACTAAGCTAGTCCCAATTGCCTGCACTTGGCCCATATCCCTCTATACCCATCTTACCCATGTAACTGTCCAAATACTTTTTAAAAGACAAAATTGTACCCGCCTCTACTACTGCCTCTGGCAGCTCGTTCCAGACACTCACCACCCTTTGAGTGAAAAAATTGCCCCTCTGGACTCTTTTGTATCTCTCCCCTCTCACCTTAAATCTATGCCCCCTTGTTATAGACTCCCCTACCTTTGGGAAAAGATTTTGACTATCTACCTTATCTATGCCCCTCATTATTTTATAGACTTCTATAAGATCACCCCTAAACCTCCTACTCTCCAGGGAAAAAAGTCTCAGTCTATCCAACCTCTCCCTATAAGTCGAACCATCAAGTCCCGGTAGCATCCTAGTAAATCTTTTCTGCACTCTTTCTAGTTTAATAATATCCTTTCTATAATAGGGTGACCAGAACTGTACACAGTATTCCAAGTGTGGCCTTACTAATGTCTTGTACAGCTTCAACAAGACATCCCAACTCCTGTATTCAATGTTCTGACCAATGAAACCAAGCATGCTGAATGCCTTCTTCACCACCCTATCCACCTGTGACTCCACTTTCAAGGAGCTATGAACCTGTACTCCTAGATCTCTTTGTTCTATAACTCTCCCCAACGCCCTACCATTAACGGAGTAGGTCCTGGCCCGATTCGATCTACCAAAATGCATCACCTCACATTTATCTAAATTAAACTCCATCTGCCATTCATCGGCCCACTGGCCCAATTTATCAAGATCCCGTTGCAATCCTAGATAACCTTCTTCACTGTCCACAATGCCACCAATCTTGGTGTCATCTGCAAACTTACTAACCATGCCTCCTAAATTCTCATCCAAATCATTAATATAAATAACAAATAACAGCGGACCCAGCACCGATCCCTGAGGCACACCGCTGGTCACAGGCCTCCAGTTTGAAAAACAACCCTCTACAACCACCCTCTGTCTTCTGTCGTCAAGCCAATTTTGTATCCAATTGGCTACCTCACCTTGGATCCCATGAGATTTAACCTTATGTAACAACCTACCATGCGGTACCTTTTCAAAGGCTTTGCTAAAGTCCATGTAGACCACGTCTACTGCACAGCCCTCATCTATCTTCTTGGTTACCCCTTCAAAAAACTCAATCAAATTTGTGAGACATGATTTTCCTCTCACAAAACCATGCTGACTGTTCCTAATCAGTCCCTGCCTCTCCAAATGCCTGTAGATCCTGTCTCTCAGAATACCCTCTAACAACTTACCCACTACAGATGTCTGTAGTTCCCAGGCTTTTCCCTGCCTCCCTTCTTAAACAAAGGCACAACATTTGCTACCCTCCAATCTTCAGGCACCTCACCTGTAGCTGCAGCAGGAGTAGTCGGAACAGGAGTACATTGGAACATGGGGACAAGAATACATAGGAACATCGGGACAGGAGTATATTGGAACATAGAAACAGGAGTATATAGGAACAGGAGTATATTGGAACATAGAAACAGGAGTATATCGGAACAGGAGTACATAGGAACATAGAAACAGAAGTGCGTAGGAACATAGGATCAGGAAACAGGAAACGTCAACAAAAAGCAGGACAAATCAAATCCGGCCAATTACCGCCCTATCAGTCTATTCTCAATCATCAGCAAAGTGACGGAAGGTGTTGTCGACAGTGCTATCAAGCGGCACTTACTCACCACTAAACTGCTCACTGATGCTCAGTTTGGGTTCTGCCTGGACCGCTCGGCTCCAGACCTCATTCCAGCCTTGGTCCAAACATGGACAAAAGAGCTGAATTCCAGAGGTGAGGTGAGAGTGACTGCCCTTGACATCAAGGCAGCATTTGACAGAATGTGGCATCAAGGAGCCCTAGTAAAATTGAAGTCAATGGGAATCAGGGGGAAAACTCTTCAGTGGCTGGAGTCACACCTAGCACAAAGGATGATGGTCGTGGTTGTTGGAGGCCAATCATCTCAGCCCCAGGACATTGCTGCAGGAGTTCCTCAGGGCAGTGTCCTGGGCCCAACCATCTTCAGCTGCTGCATCAATGACCTTCCCTCCATCATAAGGTCAGAAATGGAGATGTTCGCTGATGATTGCACAGTGTTCAGTTCCATTTGCAACCCCTCAGATAATGAAGCAGTCCGAGCCTGCATGCAGCAAGACCTGGATAACATCCAAGCTTGGGCTCACAAGTGACAAGTAACATTCACGCCAGACAAGTGCCAAGCAATGACCATCTCCAACAAGAGAGAATCTAACCACCTCCCCCTGACATTCAATGGCATTACCATCGCCAAATCCCCCACCATCAACATCCTGGGGGTCACCATTGACCAGAAATTTAACTGGACCAGCCACATAAATACTGTGGCTACAAGAGCAGGTCAGAGGCTGGGTATTCCGTAGCGAGTGACTCACCTCCTGACTCCCCAAAGCCTTTCCACCATCTACAAGGCACAAGTCAGGAGTGTGATGGAATATTCTCCACTTGCCTGGATGAGTGCAGCTCCAACAACACTCAAGAAGGTCGACACCATCCAGGACAAAGCAGCTCGCTTGATTGGCACCCCATCCACCTCTCTAACCATTTACTCCCTTCATCACCGGCGCACAGTGGCTGCAGTGTGTGCCATCCACAGGATGCACTGCAGCAACTCGCCAAGGCTTCTTCAACAGCACCTCCCAAACCCGCGACCTCTACCACCTAGAAGGACAAGAGCAGCAGGCACATGGAAACAACACCACCTGCATGTTACCCTCCAAGTCACACACCATCCCGACTTGGAAATATATTGACGTTCCTTCATCGTCGCTGGGTCAAAATCCTGGAACTCCCTTCCTAACAGCACTGTGGGAGAACCTTCACCACACGGACTGCAGCGGTTCAAGAAGGCGGCTCACCACCACCTTCTCAAGGGCAATTAGGGATTGGAAATTAATCTGGCCTTGCCAGCGACACCCACATCCCATGAACGAATAAAAAAAATGATTACATAGGAACAGGAGTATGAAGGAACATTGGAACATGAGTACATAGGAACATAGGAATAGGAATACATAGAACTTAGGAACAGGAGAAACGTAGGAACATAGAAACAAGAGTATGTAGAAACAGAGGAACAGGAGTTCATAGGATGGTGTGTGACTTGGAGGGGAACGTGCAGTTGGTGTTGTTCCCAGGTGCCTGCGGCTCTTGTCCTTCAAGGTGACAGAGGTCGTGAGTTTTGGAGGTGCTGTTGAAGAAGCCTTGGCGAGTTGCTGCAGTGCATCCTGTGGATGGTACACACTGCAGCCACTGTGCGCTGGTGGTGGAGGGAGTGAATGTTTAGGGCGGTGGAAGGGGTGCGAATCAAGTGAGCTGCTTTGCCCTGGATGGTGTCGAGCTTCTTGAGTGTTGTTGGAGCTGCACTCATCCAGGCAAGTGGAGAATATTCCATCACACTCCTGACTTGTGCCTTGTAGATGGTGGAAAGGTTTGGGGGAGTCAGGAGGTGAGTCCCTCGCCGCTGGTAATCTACTGTCAGCTCGGGCTGACTCAGGTGATTGGCATTCTAGCTAGCATAAATTCAGAAGGGTTTTGCTAACGCACGGAGTGAGGGAACACGGGGTAGCAGATATCAATGGAGTCTGGTTTCATTGGGTCTATAATTGGGAATTTGGTGAGTGAGGGGATTCGGTGCAATAAGGGGTGAGGTGCATTTGTTTAGACAGCGGAGAGGAGCTCGCCAAGAGCGGAGAGGGGCGCACCGAGAGCGGAGAGGAGCGTACCGAGAGCGGAGAGGAGCTCGCCAAGAGCGGAGAGCAGCGCACCGAGAGCGGAGAGGAGAGCGCCGAGAGCGGAGAGGAGAGCGCCGAGAGCGGAGAGCAGCGCACCGAGAGCGGAGAGGAGAGCGCCGAGAGCGGAGAGCAGCGCACCGAGAGCGGAGAGGAGAGCGCCGAGAGCGGAGAGCAGCGCACCGAGAGCGGAGAGGAGCGCACCGAGAGCGGAGAGGGGCGCACCGAGAGTGGAGAGGGGCGCACCGAGAGCGGAGAGGAGCGCACCGAGAGCGGAGAGGGGCGCACCGAGAGAGGAGAGGAGCGCACCGAGAGCGGAGAGGGGCGCACCGAGAGTGGAGAGGGGCGCACCGAGAGCGGAGAGGAGCGCACCGAGAGCGGAGAGGGGCGCACCGAGAGTGGAGAGGGGCGCACCGAGAGCGGAGAGGAGCGCACCGAGAGCGGAGAGGAGCGCACCGAGAGAGGAGAGGAGCGCACCGAGAGCGGAGAGGAGCGCACCGAGAGGGGAGAGAAGCGCACCGAGAGCGGAGAGGAGCGCACCGAGAGAGGAGAGGAGCGCACCGAGAGCGGAGAGGAGCGCACCGAGAGAGGAGAGGAGCGCACCGAGAGCGGAGAGGAGCGCACCGAGAGAGGAGAGGAGCGCACCGAGAGCGGAGAGGAGCGCACCGAGAGCGGAGAGGAGCGCACCGAGAGAGGAGAGGAGCGCACCGAGAGCGGAGAGGAGCGCACCGAGAGGGGAGAGGAGCGTACCGAGAGCGGAGAGGGGCGCACCGAGAGCGGAGGGGGGCGCACCGAGAGGGGAGAGGAGCGCACCGAGAGCGGAGAGGAGAGCGCCGAGAGCGGAGAGGGGCGCACCGAGAGGGGAGAGGAGCGTACCGAGAGCGGAGAGGAGCGCACTGAGAGGGGAGAGGAGCGTACCGAGAGCGGAGAGGAGCGCACCGAGAGGGGAGAGGAGCGTACCGAGAGCGGAGATGAGCGCACCGAGAGCGGAGAGGAGCGCACCGAGAGGGGAGAGGGGCGCACCGAGAGGGGAGAGGAGCGCACCGAGAGCGGAGAGGAGAACGCCGAGAGCGGAGAGGAGCGCACCGAGAGGGGAGAGGAGCGCACCGAGAGGGGAGAGGGGCGCACCGAGAGGGGAGAGGGGCGCACCGAGAGGGGAGAGGGGCGCACCGAGAGGGGAGAGGGGCGCACCGAGAGGGGAGAGGGGCGCACCGAGAGGGGAGAGGAGAACGCCGAGAGCGGTGAGGAGAGCGCCGAGAGGGGAGAGGGGCGCACCGAGAGGGGAGAGGGGCGCACCGAGAGGGGAGAGGGGCGCACCGAGAGGGGAGAGGGGCGCACCGAGAGGGGAGAGGGGCGCACCGAGAGGGGAGAGGAGCGCACCGAGAGCGGAGAGGAGCGCACCGAGAGCGGAGAGGAGCGTACCGAGAGGGGAGAGGGGCGCACCGAGAGCGGAGAGGAGCGCACCGAGAGGGGAGAGGGGCGCACCGAGAGAGGAGAGGAGCGCACCGAGAGGGGAGAGGGGCGCACCGAGAGCGGAGAGGAGCGCACCGAGAGGGGAGAGGGGCACACCGAGAGCGGGGAGGAGCGCACCGAGAGCGGAGAGGGGCGCACCGAGAGGGGAGAGAGGCGCACCAAGAGGGGAGAGGAGCGCACCGAGAGCGGAGAGGGGCGCACCGAGAGCGGAGAGGAGCGTACCGAGAGCGGAGAGGAGCGCACCGAGAGGGGAGAGGGGCGCACCGAGAGAGGAGAGGGGCGCACCGAGAGAGGAGAGGGGCGCACCGAGAGAGGAGAGGGGCGCACCGAGAGCGGAGAGGGGCGCACCGAGAGGGGAGAGGAGCGCACCGAGAGGGGAGAGGGGCGCACCGAGAGCGGAGAGGGGCGCACCGAGAGCGGAGAGGAGCGCACCGAGAGGGGAGAGGAGCGCACCGAGAGGGGAGAGGGGCGCACCGAGAGGGGAGAGGAGCGCACCGAGAGGGGAGAGGGGCGCACCGAGAGCGGAGAGGGGCGCACCGAGAGCGGAGAGGAGCGTACCGAGAGCGGAGAGGAGCGCACCGAGAGGGGAGAGGGGCGCACCGAGAGGGGAGAGGAGCGCACCGAGAGGGGAGAGGGGCGCACCGAGAGCGGAGAGGGGCGCACCGAGAGCGGAGAGGAGCGCACCGAGAGGGGAGAGGGGCGCACCGAGAGCGGAGAGGGGCGCACCGAGAGCGGAGAGGAGCGCACCGAGAGCGGAGAGGAGCGTACCGAGAGCGGAGAGGAGCGCACCGAGAGCGGAGAGGAGCGCACCGAGAGGGGAGAGGGGCGCACCGAGAGCGGAGAGGGGCGCACCGAGAGCGGAGAGGAGCGCACCGAGAGCGGAGAGGGGCGCACCGAGAGCGGAGAGGGGCGCACCGAGAGGGGAGAGGAGCGCACCGAGAGCGGAGAGGAGCGCACCGAGAGCGGAGAGGAGCGCACCGAGAGCGGAGAGGGGCGTACCGAGAGCGGAGAGGGGCGCACCGAGAGCGGAGAGGAGCGCACCGAGAGGGGAGAGGGGCGCACCGAGAGCGGAGAGGGGCACACCGAGAGAGGAGAGGGGCGCACCGAGAGCGGAGAGGAGCGCACCGAGAGCGGAGAGCGGCGCACCGAGAGCGGAGAGGGGCGCACCGAGAGCGGAGAGGAGCGCACCGAGAGCGGAGAGGAGCGCACCGAGAGAGGAGAGGGGCGCACCGAGAGCGGAGAGGAGCGCACCGAGAGCGGAGAGGGGCGCACCGAGAGGGGAGAGAGGCGCACCGAGAGGGGAGAGGAGCGCACCGAGAGGGGAGAGGGGCGCACCGAGAGGGGAGATGAGCGCACCGAGAGCGGAGAGGGGCGCACCGAGAGGGGAGATGAGCGCACCGAGAGCGGAGAGGAGCGCACCGAGAGGGGAGAGGGGCGCACCGAGAGCGGAGAGGAGAGCGCCGAGAGCGGAGAGGAGCGCACCGAGAGGGGAGGGGTGCGCACCGAGAGCGGAGAGGGGCGCACCGAGAGCGGAGAGGGGCGCACCGAGAGGGGAGGGGGGCGCACCGAGAGCGGAGAGGAGCGCACCGAGAGCGGAGAGGGGCGCACCGAGAGGGGAGAGGGGCGCACCGAGAGGGGAGAGGAGCGCACCGAGAGCGGAGAGGGGCGCACCGAGAGGGGAGAGGGGCGCACCGAGAGCGGAGAGGGGCGCACCGAGAGCGGAGAGGAGCGCACCGAGAGCGGAGAGGAGCGCACCGAGAGGGGAGAGGGGCGCACCGAGAGCGGAGAGGAGCGCACCGAGAGCGGAGAGGAGCGCACCGAGAGCGGAGAGGAGCGCACCGAGAGCGGAGAGGAGCGCACCGAGAGCGGAGAGGAGCGCACCGAGAGAGGAGAGGGGCGCACCGAGAGCGGAGAGGGGCGCACCGAGAGGGGAAGGGGCGTACCGAGAGGGGAGAGGAGCGCACCGAGAGGGGAGAGGGGCGCACCGAGAGGGGAGAGGGGCGCACCGAGAGCGGAGAGGGGCGCACCGAGAGCGGAGAGGAGCGCACCGAGAGCGGAGAGGAGAGCGCCGAGAGGGGAGAGGGGCGCACCGAGAGGGGAGAGGAGCGCACCGAGAGCGGAGAGGGGCGCACCGAGAGGGGAGAGGGGCGTACCGAGAGGGGAGAGGGGCGCACCGAGAGCGGAGAGGAGCGTACCGAGAGCGGAGAGGAGAGCGCCGAGAGGGGAGAGGGGCGCACCGAGAGCGGAGAGGGGCGCACCGAGAGCGGAGAGGAGCGTACCGAGAGCGGAGAGGAGCGCACCGAGAGCGGAGAGGGGCGCACCGAGAGGGGAGAGGGGCGCACCGAGAGCGGAGAGGAGCGCACGGAGAGCGGAGAGGAGCGTACCGAGAGCGGAGAGGAGCGCACCGAGAGCGGAGAGGAGCGCACCGAGAGGGGAGAGGGGCGCACCGAGAGGGGAGAGGAGCGCACCGAGAGCGGAGAGGAGCGCACCGAGAGCGGAGAGGAGCGCACCGAGAGCGGAGAGGGGCGTACCGAGAGCGGAGAGGGGCGCACCGAGAGCGGAGAGGAGCGCACCGAGAGCGGAGAGAGGCGCACCGAGAGCGGAGAGGGGCGCACCGAGAGCGGAGAGGAGCGCACCGAGAGCGGAGAGGAGCGCACCGAGAGAGGAGAGGGGCGCACCGAGAGGGGAGAGGAGCGCACCGAGAGCGGAGAGGAGCGCACCGAGAGCGGAGAGGAGCGCACCGAGAGCGGAGAGGGGCGCACCGAGAGGGGAGATGAGCGCACCGAGAGCGGAGAGGAGCGCACCGAGAGGGGAGAGGGGCGCACCGAGAGCGGAGAGGAGAGCGCCGAGAGCGGAGAGGAGCGCACCGAGAGCGGAGAGGAGCGCACCGAGAGCGGAGAGGGGCGCACCGAGAGCGGAGAGGAGCGCACCGAGAGCGGAGAGGGGCGCACCGAGAGGGGAGATGAGCGCACCGAGAGCGGAGAGGAGCGCACCGAGAGAGGAGAGGAGAGCGCCGAGAGCGGAGAGGGGCGCACCGAGAGCGGAGAGGAGCGCACCGAGAGGGGAGAGGAGCGCGCCGAGAGCGGAGAGGAGCGCACCGAGAGCGGAGAGGAGCGCACCGAGAGGGGAGAGGAGCGCACCGAGAGGGGAGAGGGGCGCACCGAGAGGGGAGAGGAGCGCACCGAGAGGGGAGAGGGGCGCACCGAGAGGGGAGAGGGGCGCACCGAGAGCGGAGAGGAGCGCACCGAGAGGGGAGAGGAGCGCGCCGAGAGCGGAGAGGAGCGCACCGAGAGCGGAGAGGAGCGCACCGAGAGGGGAGGGGGGCGCACCGAGAGCGGAGAGGAGAGCACCGAGAGCGGAGAGGAGCGTACCGAGAGGGGAGAGGAGCGCACCGAGAGCGGAGAGGGGCGTACCGAGAGCGGAGAGGGGCGCACCGAGAGCGGAGAGGGGCGCACCGAGAGCGGAGAGGAGCGCACCGAGAGCGGAGAGGAGCGCACCGAGAGGGGAGAGGAGCGCACCGAGAGGGGAGAGGGGCGCACCGAGAGGGGAGAGGAGCGCACCGAGAGCGGAGAGGAGCGCACCGAGAGGGGAGAGAGGCGCACCGAGAGGGGAGAGAGGAGCACCGAGAGGGGAGAGAGGCGCACCGAGAGAGGAGAGGAGTGCACCGAGAGCGGAGGGGGGTGCACCGAGAGAGGAGAGGAGCGTACCGAGAGAGGAGAGGGGCGCACCGAGAGCGGAGAGGGGCGCACCGAGAGGGGAGAGAGGAGCACCGAGAGGGGAGAGAGGCGCACCGAGAGAGGAGAGGGGCGCACCGAGAGAGGAGAGGGGCGCACCGAGAGAGGAGAGGAGCGCACCGAGAGAGGAGAGGAGCGCACCGAGAGAGGAGAGGAGCGCACCGAGAGCGGAGAGGAGCGCACCGAGAGCGGAGAGGGGCGCACCGAGAGGGGAGATGAGCGCACCGAGAGCGGAGAGGAGCGCACCGAGAGAGGAGAGGAGAGCGCCGAGAGCGGAGAGGAGCGCACCGAGAGCGGAGAGGAGCGCACCGAGAGAGGAGAGGAGAGCGCCGAGAGCGGAGAGGAGCGCACCGAGAGAGGAGAGGGGCGCACCGAGAGGGGAGAGGAGCGCACCGAGAGCGGAGAGGAGAGCACCGAGAGCGGAGAGGAGCGTACCGAGAGGGGAGAGGAGCGCACCGAGAGCGGAGAGGAGCGCACCGAGAGCGGAGAGGAGCGCACCGAGAGCGGAGAGGAGCGCACCGAGAGGGGAGGGGGGCGCACCGAGAGCGGAGAGGAGAGCACCGAGAGCGGAGAGGAGCGTACCGAGAGGGGAGAGGAGCGCACCGAGAGCGGAGAGGAGAGCACCGAGAGCGGAGAGGAGCGTACCGAGAGGGGAGAGGAGCGCACCGAGAGCGGAGAGGAGCGCACCGAGAGCGGAGAGGAGCGCACCGAGAGGGGAGAGGAGTGCACCGAGAGCGGAGGGGGGTGCACCGAGAGGGGAGAGGAGTGCACCGAGAGCGGAGGGGGGTGCACCGAGAGAGGAGAGGAGCGCACCGAGAGGGGAGAGGAGCGCACCGAGAGCGGAGAGGAGCGCACCGAGAGGGGAGAGAGGCGCACCGAGAGGGGAGAGGAGCGTACCGAGAGAGGAGAGGGGCGCACCGAGAGCGGAGAGGAGCGCACCGAGAGGGGAGAGAGGCGCACCGAGAGAGGAGAGGAGTGCACCGAGAGCGGAGGGGGGTGCACCGAGAGAGGAGAGGAGCGTACCGAGAGAGGAGAGGGGCGCACCGAGAGCGGAGAGGGGCGCACCGAGAGGGGAGAGAGGAGCACCGAGAGGGGAGAGAGGCGCACCGAGAGAGGAGAGGGGCGCACCGAGAGAGGAGAGAGGCGCACCGAGAGGGGAGAGAGGCGCACCGAGAGAGGAGAGGGGCGCACCGAGAGGGGAGAGAGGCGCACCGAGAGAGGAGAGGGGCGCACCGAGAGAGGAGAGGAGCGGACCGAGAGAGGAGAGGGGCGCACCGATAGGGGAGAGGAGCGCACCGAGAGAGGAGAGGAGCGCACCGAGAGCGGAGAGGAGCGCACCGAGAAAGGAGAGGAGCGCACCGAGAGGGGAGAGGGGCGCACCGAGAGGGGAGAGGGGCACACCGAGAGGGGAGAGGGACGAGCCGAGAGCAGAGAGGAGCGCACCGAGAGGGGAGAGAGGCGCACCGAGAGCGGAGAGGAGCGCACTGAGAGCGGAGAGGGGCGCACCGAGAGGGGAGAGAGGCGCACCGAGAGGGGAGAGGAGCGCACCGAGAGGGGAGAGAGGCGCACCGAGAGCGGAGAGGAGCGCACCGAGAGCGGAGAGGGGCGCACCGAGAGGGGAGAGGAGCGCACCGAGAGCGGAGAGGAGCGCACCGAGAGGGGAGAGAGGCGCACCGAGAGGGGAGAGAGGCGCACCGAGAGCGGAGAGGAGCGCACCGAGAGCGGAGAGGGGCGCACCGAGAGGGGAGAGAGGCGCACCGAGAGGGGAGAGAGGCGCACCGAGAGCGGAGAGGAGCGCACCGAGAGCGGAGAGGGGCGCAGCGAGAGAGGAGAGGGACGAGCCGAGAGCAGAGAGGAGCGCACCGAGAGGGGAGAGGGGCGCACCGAGAGCGGAGAGGGGCGCACCGAGAGCGGAGAGGAGCGCACCGAGAGCGGAGAGGGGCGTACCGAGAGCGGAGAGGAGCGTACCGAGAGCGGAGAGGGGCGCACCGAGAGAGGAGAGGAGCGCACCGAGAGCGGAGAGGGGCGCACCGAGAGAGGAGAGGAGCGCACCGAGAGAGGAGAGGGGCGCACCGAGAGAGGAGAGGAGCGCACCGAGAGAGGAGAGGAGCGCACCGAGAGGGGAGAGGAGCGTACCGAGAGGGGAGAGGGGCGCACCGAGAGCGGAGAGGAGCGTACCTAGAGAGGAGAGGGGCGCACCGAGAGCGGAGAGGGGCGCACCGAGAGCGGAGAGGAGCGCACCGAGAGGGGAGAGGAGCGCACCGAGAGGGGAGAGGAGCGCACCGAGAGAGGAGAGGGGCGCACCGAGAGGGGAGAGGAGCGCACCGAGAGGGGAGAGGGGCGCACCGAGAGGGGAGAGGAGCGCACCGAGAGGGGAGAGGGGCGCACCGAGAGCGGAGAGGGGCGCACCGAGAGCGGAGAGGAGCGCACCGAGAGAGGAGAGGGGCGCACCGAGAGCGGAGAGGGGCGCACCGAGAGCGGAGAGGGGCGCACCGAGAGGGGAGAGGAGCGCACCGAGAGGGGAGAGGGGCGCACCGAGAGTGGAGAGGAGCGCACCGAGAGGGGAGAGGAGCGCACCGAGAGGGGAGAGGGGCGTACCGAGAGGGGAGAGGGGCGCACCGAGAGTGGAGAGGGGCGCACCGAGAGGGGAGAGGAGCGTACCGAGAGGGGAGAGGGGCGCACCGAGAGGGGAGAGGAGCGCACCGAGAGGGGAGAGGAGCGCACCGAGAGGGGAGAGGGGCGCACCGAGAGCGGAGAGGAGCGTAGCGAGAGAGGAGAGGGGCGTACCGAGAGTGGAGAGGAGCGCACCGAGAGGGGAGAGGGGCGTACCGAGAGGGGAGAGGGGCGCACCGAGAGCGGAGAGGAGCGTACCGAGAGGGGAGAGGGGCGCACCGAGAGTGGAGAGGGGCGCACCGAGAGGGGAGAGGAGCGTACCGAGAGGGGAGAGGGGCGCACCGAGAGCGGAGAGGAGCGCACCGAGAGGGGAGAGGAGCATACCGAGAGGGGAGAGGGGCGCACCGAGAGTGGAGAGGAGAGCACCGAGAGGGGAGAGGAGCGTACCGAGAGGGGAGAGGGGCGCACCGAGAGCGGAGAGGGGCGCACCGAGAGGGGAGAGGGGCGCACCGAGAGGGGAGAGGGGCGCACCGAAAGGGGAGAGGAGCGCACCGAGAGGTGAGAGGGGCGCACCGAGAGCGGAGAGGGGCGCACCGAGAGAGGAGAGGGGCGCACCGAGAGGGGAGAGAGGCGTACCGAGAGCGGAGAGGAGCGTACCGAGAGAGGAGAGGGGCGCACCGAGAGGGGAGAGGGGCGCACCGAGAGAGCAGAGGGGCGCACCGAGAGAGGAGAGGAGCGCACCGAGAGGGGAGAGGAGCGCACCGAGAAGGGAGAGGAGCGCACCGAGAGGGGAGAGAGGCGTACCGAGAGCGGAGAGGGGCGCACCGAGAGAGCAGAGGGGCGCACCGAGCGAGGAGAGGAGCGCACCGAGAGGGGAGAGGAGCGCACCGAGAGGGGAGAGAGGCGTACCGAGAGCGGAGAGGGCCGCACCGAGAGGGGAGAGAGGCGCACCGAGAGGGGAGAGGAGCGCACCGAGAGGGGAGAGAGGCGTACCGAGAGCGGAGAGGGGCGCACCGAGAGCGGAGAGGGGCGCACCGAGAGCGGAGAGGAGCGCACCGAGAGGGGAGAGGGGCGCACCGAGAGGGGAGAGAGGCGCACCGAGAGGGGAGAGAGGCGCACCGAGAGGGGAGAGGAGCGCACCGAGAGGGGAGAGGGGCGCACCGAGAGGGGAGAGGGGCGCACCGAGAGGGGAGAGAGGCGCACCGAGAGGGGAGAGGAGCGCACCGAGAGGGATGAGAGGCGCACCGAGAGAGGAGAGGAGCGCACCGAGAGGGGAGAGAGGCGCACCGAGAGGGGAGAGGGGCGCACCGAGAGCGGAGAGGAGCGCACCGAGAGCGGAGAGGGGCGCACCGAGAGCGGAGAGGGGCGCACCGAGAGGGGAGAGGGGCGCACCGAGAGCGGAGAGGGGCGCACCGAGAGCGGAGAGGGGCGCACCGAGAGCGGAGAGGGGCACACCGAGAGCGGAGAGGAGCGCACCGAGAGCGGAGAGGAGCGCACCGAGAGCGGAGAGGGGCGCACCGAGAGCGGAGAGGAGCGCACCGAGAGCGGAGAGGAGCGCACCGAGAGCGGAGAGGGGCGCACCGAGAGCGGAGAGGAGCGCACCGAGAGCGGAGAGGGGCGTACCGAGAGCGGAGAGGAGCGCACCGAGAGCGGAGAGGGGCGCACCGAGAGCGGAGAGGAGCGCACCGAGAGCGGAGAGGGGCGCACCGAGAGCGGAGAGGAGCGCACCGAGAGCGGAGAGGGGCGCACCGAGAGCGGAGAGGGGACGCACCGAGAGAGGAGAGGAGCGTACCGAGAGAGGAGAGGAGCGCACCGAGAGCGGAGAGGAGCGTACCGAGAGCGGAGAGGAGCGCACCGAGAGAGGAGAGGAGCGCACCGAGAGCGGAGAGGAGCGCACCGAGAGGGGAGAGGGGCGCACCGAGAGAGGAGAGGAGCGTACCGAGAGCGGAGAGGGGCGCACCGAGAGCGGAGAGGAGCGTACCGAGAGCGGAGAGGAGCGCACCGAGAGGGGAGAGGGGCGCACCGAGAGGGGAGAGGGGCGCACCGAGAGGGGAGAGGGGCGTACCGAGAGCGGAGAGGGGCGCACCGAGAGGGGAGAGGGGCGCACCGAGAGCGGGGAGCGGCGCACCGAGAGAGGAGTGTAGCGCACCGAGAGCGGAGAGGAGAGCGCCGAGAGCGGAGAGGAGCGCACCGAGAGAGGAGAGGGGCGCACCGAGAGAGGAGAGGAGCGCACCGAGAGGGGAGAGGGGCGAGCCGAGAGCGGAGAGGGGCGTACCGAGAGAGGAGAGGAGCGCACCGAGAGCGGAGAGGAGCGTACCGAGAGCGGAGAGGAGCGCACCGAGAGCGGAGAGGGGCGTACCGAGAGCGGAGAGGAGCGCACCGAGAGCGGAGAGGGGCGCACCGAGAGCGGAGAGGAGCGCACCGAGAGCGGAGAGGAGCGTACCGAGAGAGGAGAGGAGCGCACCGAGAGAGGAGAGGAGCGCACCGAGAGCGGAGAGGGGCGCACCGAGAGCGGAGAGGGGCGTACCGAGAGCGGAGAGGAGCGTACCGAGAGCGGAGAGGGGCGCACCGAGAGCGGAGAGGAGCGTACCGAGAGCGGAGAGGAGCGCACCGAGAGAGGAGAGGAGCGCACCGAGAGCGGAGAGGAGCGCACCGAGAGCGGAGAGGGGCGTACCGAGAGCGGAGAGGAGCGTACCGAGAGCGGAGAGGGGCGCACCGAGAGCGGAGAGGAGCGTACCGAGAGCGGAGAGGAGCGCACCGAGAGAGGAGAGGAGCGCACCGAGAGCGGAGAGGAGCGCACCGAGAGGGGAGAGGGGCGCACCGAGAGAGGAGAGGAGCGTACCGAGAGCGGAGAGGGGTGTACCGAGAGCGGAGAGGGGCGCACCGAGAGGGGAGAGGGGCGCACCGAGAGGGGAGAGGAGCGCACCGAGAGCGGAGAGGAGCGCACCGAGAGCGGAGAGGGGCGTACCGAGAGCGGAGAGGGGCGCACCGAGAGCGGAGAGGGGCGTACCGAGAGCGGAGAGGAGCGCACCGAGAGGGGAGAGGGGCGCACCGAGAGGGGAGAGGGACGCACCGAGAGGGGAGAGGGGCGCACCGAGAGGGGAGAGGGGCGCACCGAGAGCGGGTCACAACAACAATACAACAAAACTGCAGTGTGACGTCACAGGTAAGGCAGTTCGGTGGTTGGTGGTGAGAATCTCTTCTGTTTTCTTCTTTCTTAGGACTGTGGGCTCAGTTCCTTACAGCATAAAAGTAAATTTTTTTTTAAAAGCTAAGCTGAATTTAGTTATAGCAAGTAGCGTTTTTTAGTGAATCAAGGTCCCTAGTGTAGGGACATTCTCTAAATTAAGAGTAATTTAAAGGAGTAAACTTCTTAAAGGGAATAACTAATGAGCTTAATCTAAGGCAAGTCATGGCAGCAGAGCTCGCACTCGTGATATGCTCCTCCTGCACTATGTGGGAAGTCATGGACACCACCAGTGTCCCTGGTGACCGTGTGTGCAGGAAGTGTGTCCAGCTGCAGCTACTGGCTAACCGCATTTCGGAGCTGGGGCTGAGGGTGGATTCACTGTGGAGCATCCGCGATGCTGAGACTATCGTGGATAGCACATTCAGTGAGGTGGTCACACCGCAGGTAAAGATAACGCAGGCAGAAAGGAAATGGGTGACCGCCAGGCAGAGTAAAAGGACTAGGCAGATAGAGCAGGAGTCCCCTGGGGTCATCACCCTCTCAAACAGATATTCCGCTTTGGATATTGTTGGTGGAGATGGCTTATCCGGGGAATGCAGCAAGAGCCAAGACCGTGGCACCACGAGTGACTCAGCTGCACAGGAGAGGAGGAAAAAGGATGGGAGAGCAATAGTGATGGGGATTCAATCGTAAGGGGAACAGATAGGCGTTTCTGCGGCCGCAGATGTGACTCCAGGATGGTATGTTGCCTCCCTGGTGCTAGGGTCAAGGATGTCACGGAGCGGCTGCAGGACATTCTGAAGGGGGAGGGTGAACAGCCAGAGGTCGTGGTCCATATCGCTACTAACGACATCGGTAAAAACAGGGATGAGATCCTGCAAGCGGAATATAGGGAGTTAGGAAAAAATTAAAAAGCAGGACCTCAAAGGTAGTAATCTCAGGATTACTCCCAGTGCCACGTGCTAGCGAGAGCAGAAATAGGAGAATAGACCAGATGGCTTGAGAGATGGTGTGGGAGGGAGGGGTTTAAATTCATGAGGCATTGGGATCGATTCTGGGAAAGGCGGGACCTGTACAAGCTGGACGGGTTGCACCCGAGCAGAACTGGGACCAATATCCTCGCGGGAGCATTTGCTAGTTCTGTTGGGAGGGGTTTAAACTAGTATGGCAGGGGAATGGGAACCAAAGGGCAGGTACAGATAGGACAATTCAGACCAGGAAACGGGAAGTAGAAAAGCAGTTAGTGACATAGCTAGCGACTCAGAAAGGCAAAAGAAGCAAAGGTTAAATAGTGTTCAGCACAGGAATTTGACGGGGTTAAAGGGTATATACTTCAATGCAAGGAGTATTACAAACAAAGCAGATGAGCTAAGGGCACAGATAGACACATGGCAGCATGATATCATTCCAAAATGGAAACCTGGCTTAAAGAGGGGGATAATTGGCACCTCAATATCCCTGGATATAGAGTTTTCAGGCAGGATAGAGTGGGTGATAAAAAAGGAGGGGGGGTAACATTATTGGTTAAAGAATCAATTACAGTTGTGAGAAGGGATGATATGCTAAATGGATCATCAATCGAGGCCATATGGGTTGAGCTAAGAAATAAAAAAGGGACAGTCACACTACTAGGAGTGTACTATCGACACCCGAATAGTGAAAGGGAGATAGAAGAACAAATATGTAGGCGAATTTCTGAGTGCAAAAATAAGAGGTCAATAATAGTCAGGGACTTCAACTACCCTAACATCAACTGGGATTCAAACAGTGTGAGGGGCACAGAGGGCGCAAAATTCTTGATCAGTGTCCAGGAGAACTTTTTTAGCCAGTACGTGACAAGCCCAACAAGAGGGGATGCAATTCTAGATTTAATCCTGGGAAATGAAGATGGGCAAGTGGGTGAAGTGACAATGGGTGACCATATTGGGGATAGTTTCCACAATTCAATTAGTTTTAGCATTATTAGGGAAAAGGACAGAGTTAAATCAGGAGTAAACATTTTAAATTGGGGGAAGGCAAATTTTACAGGACTAAGAGGTGATTTGGCAGAAGTGGACTGGACACAACTACTTGAGGAGAAATCAGTGACAAGCCAGTGGGAGGCACTAAAAAGTGAAATTCTACGGGTACAATGCAGACACGTCCCCTCAAAGAAAAAGGGTGGCACTGACAAATTTAGAGCCCCCTGGTTGTCTGGAAGTATACGGGGCAAGATAAAGCAGAAAAAGAAAGCTTATGACTGTCACAGAAAACTAAATACTGCAGAAAGCCTAGAGGAGTATAGAAAGTACAGGGATGATGTAAAAAAGGAAATAAGGAAAGCAAAGAGAGGGCATGAAAAAATATTAGCTAGTAAGATTAAAGAAAACCCAAAGATGTTTTATCAGTACATTAAGAACAAGAGGATAGCTAAGGAAAAGGTGGGACCTATCAGGGATGATAAGGGTAACTTGTGTGTAGAAGCAGAGGATGTGGGTGGGGTTTTAAATGAATATTTTGTCTCTGTATTCACAAAGGAAAGGGATGATCCGGACAAAGTAGTTAAAGAGGAAAGGTGTGAAATATTGGATAAGGTAAACATAACGAGAGAGGAAGTACTAGAGGGATTGGAATCCTTAAAAGTTGATAAGTCACCAGGGCCGGATGGATTGTTTCCTGGGCTATTGAAGGAAGCCAGGGAGGAAATAACGGATGCTCTGAGGATCATTTTCCAATCCTCACTAGATACAGGGGAGGTACCGGAGGACTGGAAGACTGCAAACGTACTACCATTGTTTAAAAAGGGTACGAGGGAAAGGCCGAACAATTATAGGCCGGTCAGTCTTACCTCGGTGGTGGGCAAACTATTCGAATCAATACTGAGAGATAGGATAAACTGTCACTTGGAAAGGCATGGTTGAATCAGGGATAGTCAGCATGGATTTGTTCAGGGAAGGTCATGCCTTACAAATCTGATTGAATTCTTTGAGGAAGTGACAAGGAGGATTGATGAGGGTAGTGCAGTGGATGTTATCTACATGGATTTTAGTAAGGCATTTGACAAGGTCCCACATGGCAGACTGGTCAGAAAGGTAAAAGCCCATGCGATACAGGGAAATGTGGTGAATTGGATCCAAAATTGGCTCAGTGACAGGAAACAAAGGGTAAAAGTCGATGGATGTTTTTGGGAATGGAAATCCGTTTCCAGTGGTGTGTCACAGGGCTCAGTGTTGGGTCCCTTGCTGTTTGTGGTATATATTAATGATTTGGACTTGAATGTAGGGGGGCATGATTGGCAAATTTGCAGGTGACACAAAAATTGGCCGTGTAGTTGATAGTGAAGAGGATAGCTGTAGACTCCAAGAAGATATCAATGGGTTGGTGGAGTGGGCGGAAAAGTGTCAAATAGAGTTCAACCTGGAGAAGTGTGAGGTAATGCACTGAGGGACGGCAAACAGTAAAAGGGAATATGCAGTAAACAGGAATATATTGAGAGGAGTAGAGGAAGTGAGAGGCCTTCGTGTGCATGTGCACAGGTCCCTGAAGGTGGCAGTACAGGTAGATAAGGTTGTGAAGAAGGCATATGGAATGCTCTCCGTTACAAGCCAAGGTATAAAATACAAAAGCAGGGTTGTAATGATGGAACTGTATAAAACGCTGGTAAGGCCACAGCTGGAGTATTGTGCGCAGTTCTGGTCACCACATTACAGTATGTTGGCCTTCATTGAAAGAGGATTTGATTATAGGAACAAGGATGTCTTACTGCAGTAATACAGGGCCTTGGTGAGACCACACCTGGAGTATTGTGTGCAGTTTTGGTCTCCTTACCTAAGAAAAGATATACTTGCCATAGAGGGAGTGCAACGAAGGTTCACCAGACTGATTCCTGGGATGGCAGGACTGTTGTCTGAGGAGAGATTGGGTCGACTCGGCCTGTATTCACTTGAGTTTAGAAAAATGAGAGGGGATCTCATTGAAACGTATAAAATTCTGACAGGGCTAGACAGACTGGATGCAGGGAGGATGTTTCCCCTGGCCGGGGGCTCCAGAACGAGGGGTCACAGTCTCAGGATACGGGGTAGGACATTTAGGACTGAGATGAGGAGAAATTTCTTCACTCAGAAGGTGGTGAACCTGTGGAATTCTCTACCACAGAAGGCTGTGGAGGCCAAGTCACTGAATATATTTAAGATGGAGCTAGATAGATTTCTAGACACAAAAGGCATCAAGGGGCATGGGTAGAGAGCGGGAATATGGTATTGAGAAATAGGATCAGCCATGATCATATTGAATGGTGGACCAGGCTCGAAGGGCCGAATGGCCTACTCCTGCTCCTATTTTCTATTGTTCTATGTTTCTATCTTTCATATGTTTCTTTGTACTTCTGTTCCTATGTTCCTAACAGGAGTACGTAGGAACATAGGAACAGGAGTACATAGGAAGAAGAGTACATAGGAACAGGAGTAGGCCATTCACCCCCTCGAGCCTGTTCCGCTATTCAGTTAGATCATAGCTGATCTGTATCTTAACTCCATTTGCCCACCTTGGTTCCCTAACCCTTAATAACCCTGCCTAACAAAAATCTATCAATTTCAGTTTTGAAATTTTCAATTGACCCCAACAGCTTTTTGGGGGAGAGAGTTCCAGATTTCCACTCCCCTTTGTGTGAAGAAATGCTTCCTGATATCACCCCTGAACAGCGTCACTCTAATTTTAAGGTCATGCCCCCTTGTTCTGGACTCCCCCACCAGAGGAAGTAGTCTCTCTTTATCTACCCTATCAAATCCTTTAATCATCTTAAACACCTCAATGAGAAGATCATTGAGAGCAGCCTGCCTTGGGCCTGGTAATGGTGACTGGGATTGCTCGGTGTGTAATGGACAGTTCACAAATTCACCACAGCCTTCTGACTCAATTTTTGGGTGATGGAGCGGGTGCGTCAGGGGCGGGGGGCTCCGAAAATCGCAGAAATCCCGAGCGGGTTCGGAGCCCGGCTCCAACCTGCCGACTTCCGGGTTCCCCAGTGACGCGTCCGTGTGCGCGCCTCCCGAATGCGGAGGTCCCACCGGCAATTAAAGCCGACGGGATGATACTTTTCAGAGTTTGTCCAATAGTTAAAGTATTTGAAGTATTTAATTGTCTCGACATTTTGGCAGAGGTGCAATTTTGAAGGATCCTCAGCGTGTTTCCCGTGCTGTGGGAAACACTCCCTGTTGGAGCAGACGTGTTTCAGCCAGCAGCCAGTGGGAGACGCAAATGATTATTTGACAGGTGGGGAGAAAACGTCATTTATTGCAGCAGGGCACTCTGTCACTTCAGACAAAGTTTTGGCTGCAAGACCTTTGTGTTTTCACTCAAAATTCTCACTTTCCACCCAAAACTCTGCTGTTCAAACATATTTATCTACTTTGCGGACCCCCTCAAACTCACACCGTCAGGATGGGGGGAGACATGGCTGCATTCATCACTTCATCCGAGGACGAGTAACATCACCAGCCTCGCCAGGCACGCCGTCCACCTCCGCCACGTGGAGCTCCACAACACAGTGCTGCGCCACACGCACCTGCACAAGAGCACGGAGGGCAACAACAGAGAGAGCGACGTCGCAGGAGGCACTACCCTCGTCACAGGGTCTACAGACCGAGGCTCAGCTTCCTGGACCTCTCTGAGGAGCAGTGCATACGGAGGCTCAGAGTCAGTCGCCAGGTAGTCACAGACATCTGCAGCCTCCTTAATGCCGAGCTGCTCCCGGCTGGGCCGAGCAGCATCTCCTTACCTGTTGCTGACAAAGTCACCACTGCCCTCAGCTTCTTCGCCTCCGGATCATTCCAGGGTGCCACCGGGGACATCACCGGGGACTCTCAGTCATCTGCACACAAGTGCATAAGGCAGGTCACCGATGGCTTGTTTCGCAGGGCCACGCACTACGTCAACTTCCCCATGGACGACCTCAGCCAGACGGAGAGGGCAGTGGGATTCTATGCTGTGGCTGGCTTCCCACGGGTGCAGGGTGTAATCGGTTGGACCAATATAGCAATACGAGCACCTCCACACGAGCCAGGACTTTTTTTTTATTTGTTCATGGGATGTGGGCGTCGCTGGCAAGGCCAGCATTTATTGTCCATCCCTAATTGCCCTTGAGAAGGTGGTGGTGAGCCGCCTTCTTGAACCGCTGCAGTCCGTGTGGTGAAGGTTCTCCCACAGTGCTGTTAGGAAGGGAGTTCCAGGATTTTGACGCAGCGACGATGAAGGAACGGCGATATATTTCCAAGTGGTGTTGTTCCCATGTGCCTGCTGCTCTTGTCCTTCTAGGTGGTAGAGGTCACGGGTTTGGGAGGTGCTGTTGAAGAAACCTTGGCGACTTGCTGCAGTGCATCCTGTGGATGGTACACACTGCAGCCACTGTGCGCTGATGGTGAAGGGAGTGAATGTTTAGGGTGGTGGATGGGGTGCCAATCAAGTGGGCTGCTTTGTCCTGAATGGTGTCGAGCTTCTTGAGTGTTGTTGGAGCTTCACTCATTCAGGCAAGCGGAGAGTATTCCATCACACTCCTGATTTGTGCCTTGTAGATGGTGGAAAGGTTTTGGGGAGTCAAGAGGTGAGTCACTCGTCGCAGATTTATGTGGCTGGTCCAGTTAAGTTTCTGGTCAATGGTGACCCCCAGGATGATTGATTGTGGGGGATTCGGCGATGGTAATGCCGTTGAATGTCAAGGGGAGGTGGTTAGACTCTCTCTTGTTGGAGATGGTCATTGCCTGGCACTTGTCTGGCGCGAATGTTACTTGCCACTAATCAGCCCAAGCCTGGATGTTGTCCAGGTCTTGCTGCATGCGGGCATGGACTGCTTCATTATCTGAGGGGTTGCGAATGGAACTGAACACTGTGCAATCATTAGCGAACATCCCCATTTCTGACCTTATGAAGGAGGGAAGGTCATTGATGAAGCAGCTGAAGATGGTTGGGCCAAGGACACTGCCCTGAGGAACTCCTGCAGCAATGTCCTGGGGCTGAGATGATTGGCCTCCAACAACCACTACCATCTTCCTTTGTGCTAGGTATGACTCCAGCCACTGGAGAGTTTTCCCCCTGATTCCCATTGACTTCAATTTTACGAGAGCTCCTTGGTGCCACACTCAGTCAAATGCTGCCTTGATGTCAAGGGCAGTTACTCTCACCTCACCTCTGGAATTCAGCTCTTTTGTCCATGTTTGGACCAAGGCTGTAATGAGGTCTGAAGCCGAGTGGTCCTGGCGGAACCCAAACTGAGCATCGGTGAGCAGGTTATTGGTGAGTAAGTGCCGCTTGTGTACAGGACATCCCTGGGCAATTTTCCACATTGCCAGGTAGATGTCAGTGTTGTAGCTGTACTGGAACAGTTTGGCTAGAGGCGCGGCTAGTTCTGGAGCACAAGTTTTCAGCACTACAGCTGGGATGTTGTCGGGGCCCATAGCCTTTGCTGTATCCAGTGCACTCAGCCATTTCTTGATATCACGTGGAGTGAATCGAATTGGCTGAAGACTGGCTTCTGTGATGGTGGGGATATCGGGAGGAGGCCAAGATGGATCATCCACTTGGCACTTCTGGCTGAAGATGGTTGCAAACACTTCAGCCTTGTCTTTTGCATTCACCTGCTGGACTCCACCATCATTGAGGATGGAGATGTTTACAGAGCCTCCTCCTCCCGTTGGTTGTTTAATTGTCCACCATCATTCACTGTTCATCAACACGAAGGCTATCAATCCATCAACACTCAGCTTGTTTGTCGCCACTGGAAAAGATCCCTTCATGTGTGCGCCAAATTCCCTGGCAGCTGCCATGGTTCCTTCATCCTCCAGGAATCCTTCGCCCCTCTTCCACACACCGAACGCCCACAAGGGCTGGGACAAGGGATACCCCCTGCACACGTGGCTTGTGACACCTCTGAGGAACCCCATCACCGAGCAACATGTCAATATAATGACAGCCACATCGCCACCAGGTCTACAATTAAGCAGCTTTAGGGCTGCTCAAGATCCGCTTCAGGTGCCTTGATCGTTCAGGGTGAGCGCTTCAATACGCACCAGACAGAATGGGATGCATTATAGTCATCTGTACAACATGGCACAACAGAGAGGGGTGCCGCTTGATGAGGCCCCATCCACATCTGCCACCCACATTGAGGAGGAGGAGGTGGAGGAGGAGGAGGGGGAGGAGTAGGAGCTGGAGCAACCCGTGGGCAGAGCAGCAGCTCACCTGGCTGCTTGTGAGGCCAGGGAGTCACTGATATGTGAACGGTTCTCCTAACATCAGACAGTGTGAAGAGTCCAGTCCTCACCACCTGGACAGAGCAGCGCCCACACCAGCCCCCTCACCCCTCCCTGCACAAAACAGTCCTGCAACTACACCTACACCCACTGTAGAGTGACCCAATGGGTGGCATCAAGTGTGGGCGTTCATGGTGAACCTCATGAAAGGGACTTTTTACAGAAGCCAATCAAGAATGGCCAAGACGTGGCAGTAGTGGTGACAATAATAATATTTAATGTGTGATTAACAAAAAGCAAATATAAATAAAAAACATGACCAACCGTCAAACACCCTTGTGCATCCCCTTCGTGCTCACAAAACCTTCGCCTTTCGCTTCCGACTACTCCCACGTGGTGCTTCCCCTGTGGCTGCAGCAGAGGTAGTGGCAGGTTGCTCTTGTTCATGCCCTGACCGATTAGATGCTTTGGGCCGATGCCCTCTAGGTTTTGGTGCCCGTGAGGGGCCCTCCAAAGACTGCTCCACCTGCACCTGTGCAGGGGCAGACTCAGCCACCTGGAGAGGGGGCAGCATTGCGGGTACTGGTTGAGAGGGGGGCAATGGGTGAGATGTGGGGGCGCTTTGAGTGGCGTCCCCACTTCCATGTTCCCTTTCACCATCATCCCTCCCCTGGGCCAGGCCCACATCACTACACCACTCTGTTGGACAACAGTTTGGAGGACATGTGTGAAGCCTTGTAAGGCCAGTGCTAGTATATCTGCCTGCCTGCTTGTTCACTGTGAGTCTGAACGGCCGTTGTTAGGGCCTGATTGGACTCATTTGTGAGCCGTGCTTGAAGCTCAATGGAGGCTAGCCTTCCCTCCATCACAAACATTCCCGCACTTACCCACGACAGTATCTCAGAGATGCCCTCACTTCGCTGTGACACTATCTCAGAGATGCCCTCACGTCCCTGTGACAGTATCTCAGAGATCCCCTCCTGTACCTGTGCCACCATTCCACTCGTGCAGGAGTTGGACTCCTCCATCCTCTGCGCGATTGTGGAGAGTGCGCATGGCACATGTTCCAGCACCTCACAAATGTGCTGCTGTCCCTCGATCATTCTCCTTTTAAAGGATGGCCCCCAGGGTTGAGCATCTATGTCCAGCTGAGCAGAGCCTGGAGAGGAGTGGTCCCACCGACACGGACTCTCCATAGCTGCCCCTGCCACCAGTGTCTGCTCGTGCTCACATGTGTGTGGTAACTCACCATGTGCGACCCCAACTAACTGCGGGCTAGGACCCACCGAGGTGTGTGTATCTGCGCTGATGGATGGCTCGCTCAGATGTGACGGTGCCCCCTCAGATGCTGGCAGGTCCTCTGAGGAATCGCCCTCCGCCGTCACAGCAGTTGCTGAAGGCCCTGTAAGAGAACAGGTGTGTCATGTTGCGATCAGCATACTGAGGTGCTGAAGATGGCAAGGCATGTTAACATCAATTCATATTGTGTGTGCTGAATGTTAAAGTTCTGTCACCAGATGTTTGTCTCGGCGTCCCCGACGGACAGGCACTCGAGGGTGCGGCTCAGCTCCAGCGCCTCCTGCTCCACGTCTGTGAGGATGACGTTTTGCTGCGGCCCCCATCTGTTCTTCGCCTTCTCCTGTGAATTCTGGGCTTTCTTCTCCTATAAGGGGAGAAAGTAGAGAGGCGTGAGTGAGTGATGGTGACGTGGCCAACCGCTGAATGCATTGGTTTGGGTGAGGATGACCTTGAAAGAGATGCATCAGAGGATGAGTATGAGACAGAGCCGTGACATTGTATGAGGATTGGGTTGAGTGGTAGTGGTGAGGTGACTAATGGGGAGGTGAGGAGGTGGTGAGGAAGTGCAGGTAAGTTGAGGATGAGCTTTGAGTGGGTGTGAGGAGTGATGTGATAGAGTAGTGTTGGCAGTGCAGAATGAGTTGGGGGGTGGGGGCGGTGATGTGGAAGATGGAGTGTAGGAGAATGAGTAAGTGTACTCACTTTGATTGACCTAGTTAGGTCATTGAAGCACTTCCTGCGCTGGATCCAGGTGCGGGAGACGTTGCTGCTTCTAGTGACCTCCTCTGCCACCTCGAGCCAGGCCTTCTTGGTGGCAGAGGCAGGCCACTTCCTCCCGTCCGCCGGGTAAAAGACATCCCTCCTCCTCCTCACCCCATCCAGTAGCACCTGGAGTGGGGCATCACTAAATCTAGGAGCAGCCTTTCCCCTGTGCTGCTCCGTCGTGCTGTGTGGGTGTTTGTTCCAGGAGCAGCCATTGAAGGACTGCCCCTTTAAATAGAGCTCCTCCAGCTGACAGCCTGTGATGCGGGTGCGCAGTCCGGCCACTGCGCAGCTTTCAGACGGTAACCCCGGAAGCCTCGTTAAGTGGCTCCAATTGACCCGCGATCGTGTGGGAAACGTTCATTTTTTATTGGGCGGGTTACCCACGCGCCCAATCTCTCCCCCTCCCCCTGCTACCATCCCACCTCCCGCTAATATCGGGGCCACTGTATATCCCTGCCGCTCGCTGCACAGGCTGTATAGGGAATGTGCCCCCCAGTTGTTGGTAGAGCAGATTTTGGAAATTCCTTTTTAATCACCACATTTTTTTTTTCCTATTGGCTTGACCCTCATTGACCTTTGGAGAGATGGGAGTCACCTGTCTGCTGGAAGCACCAGGTGTTTGCTCATACTCAGGTAAGTATGGTGAAGGTCAGAGGGCAGCTTGTGGTTTGGGTGCATGCTGGGTCACATTTCTGAATACACAGCACCTTTTGTCTGGATAAAGAGGAGAAATGGTCAGTCTGAAGTCTTGCTCTCTCTCACTATCTGGTGGCCGTTGCTGTAAGATACTTGTGGGGACAGTGTGTGGGGAGGATTGGGCTCGGCTGTGATTCTCCCCCCCCCAATAACATTTCCTATTGTGGAATCACAGAATTTCACACCACAGAGGAGGCCTTTTATCCCATGATGACTGTGTCAGACCTTGGAAAGTGCTGTCCATTTAATCCTATTCCTCCGCCACTTCCCCATACACATTTAAATCTATTCTAAACACTTAACACTCTTGCTTTTAAAATTTATTATGGATTCTGCTTCCTCCACTGCTTCTGATCAGGCATTCCATGTCCTAACGACCCTCTGTAACGAGCCCAGGGATCGACTCCCCCCACTCCGGGAATGACTCCCCCCACTCCGGGATCGACTCCCCCCCCCCACTGTGATCAACTCCCCCCTCCCCCGTGATTAACTCCCCCCACTCTGGGATCAACTCCCCCCACTCCGGGATCAACTCTCCCCTCCCCTGGGATCAACTCCCCCCACTCCGGGATTGACTCCCCCCTCCCCTGGGATCAACTCCCCCCACTCCGGGATTGACTCCCCCCTCCCCTGGGATCAACTCCCCCCACTCCGGGATTGACTCCCCCCTCCCCTGGGATCAACTCCCCCCACTCCGGGATCGACTCCCCCCACTCTGGGATCAACTCCCCCCACTCCGGGAACGACTCCCCCCACTCCGGGATTGACTCCCCCACCCCCCACCGTGATCAACTCCCCCCACTCCGGGATCAACTCCCCCCACTCCGGGATTGACTCCCCCCCCCGGGATCAACTCCCCCCCCCCCGGGATCAACTCCCCCCACTCCGGGATCGACTCCCCCACTCCGGGATTGACTCCCCCCACTCCGGGATTGACTCCCCCCCCACCCCTGGGATCAACTCCCCCCACTCCGGGATCAACTCCCCCCTCCCCGCCCCCCCCACTATTGGACTTTGTATGAAAGGCCTGTGTGCAGCTTTTAATCACCTCAGACAGAACAGGCACTAATTATCCCTTTTAAGATAAACGAACCTTGTGCTGACAGAACGGGCAGAGCTTTGAACTCTGCCTGGGTGGAAACTGAGCGGGACCCTGAAGGTTACTTGTTTATTTAAATGCCCCAGTAAAAGCAAACTCTGACTCTGTTCTAACTCTCAGATCGAGCGAGACAGGAAGAGATAAATTAATGAAACCTAAACAGTTGTTAAATGGAATCTTTTGTTTGATAAATGACTTTCAGCTTATAGATTGATTGACCGAGGAAAGTGAAGTCACATGACCTGTACCTTGTTGGGCTATAAATTTCGGAACAGTTTGCTGCTTAGGTCAGAGGGCACTCGGGAACAGAAAGCTGAGAGCCACAGCTCAAATTCCCAGCACTCCTGGAATGACCGGGAGTTTCCCTGAGCTGGGGGTCCCTCCTCCCGAGTCCTGCCTCCAGGAGCCCGGAGATCAGTGATTTCAATTCCCGCCTTAGTGTCCCCACCCCACCCCAACCTGCTCAGTGACATCAACCGACCACTGTCACAGAGAGCCGCGATCGGCTGGAGTGCAGTCGGGAATCGGGGGGGGGTCTCAGCATTCCGGTGGGGTCTGAAATTGGGGGGTCTGAAATGGGGGGGTTCCTCAGTTTCCTCTCCTGCTCACAGGGGCCTCCTGGTTCTCAAAGCTTCTCACACAACAGCTGCTGGCACAAAACCACAAGCAAAAATGGTCAACGCCAGGGCCCGACCTTTATACAGTCAATGCAATAACATTTGTAGAAGTCATGTGATCAAATCTCCAGGAATGCCTCCAACCAGAGTTAGCAACCCTAGCTACGGCCAAGGTAGAACATCCTTTAGTGCCTCCCAGGCTTGGGAATCATCAAAGTCTGATAGCTTGTGGACATAACTTGGTAGGTCCTGATATTTACAGGGAGACAGGGAGGGTGCTGGTGATGCAAGGCGAGGAATGCTGAGGTCGGGATGAATTTAATGGCAGGACCTCATTATAATTTTTTTCTTCTATTTCTCACCCGGCCTTTGACCAAATTGACAGGCTGGCCAATGGCCGGACAGGAAAACCTGCTTCCATTTAAATGAGGCCCGAGGCTGAGACTGGTCCGAGCCTCTCGATGTTGGCTCCAGGCCAGAGGCACGGCCAGTTCCCTGACCTCATCCCCATTTCAGACAGGTCTAAAATCACCCCCGTGGCCCCCCTGATCTCTAAGGGACACCGCTTACTTCCCACCCGCCCAATAACCATCCCTTAATGGAGGTTTTCTGTCCTTTAGCCGACTTTCTATCCACACTGCCACATTCCCTTTAATACCTTGTGCTTTCATTTATCAATATCCTCCTGAATTAAACTTTAATTTGCCCTTTTCAATTATTGCAGGGTGAAACATGTACGTGACTTCCCCAGTGGAGTCCCATTCGCTGTCACTCTGGATCACATTGGTCACTCTGGAGTCCCATTTGCTGTCACTCTGGATCACACTCCCAGGACCGTTCCTGCTGTGTTTGTATTTTCTGACCATGGATATAAAGATTGCTCATCCTTTTATTTTATTTTCTTTTTCTGCACGTTCACTTTCCTCTTCAGTGTAATTTGTATATTTCTAGGTTTTTACATTTTCTTTTCTCCCACTTGCCTTTCATTCTGTTTCTTACATTTCTTTTTTCATTTTATCCCTTTCGTGCTAACCCCGGGATGGGAGCCTGGGCAGTGTTGTGGAGGTACCAGCGCCCACTGGCACCGTGCCCACCTCGCGGCTAGCTTCATCGTATGGTGCCGGGCTGTGGGGAAGTAGCTGCTTCTATGGCTAAGCTGACGTAAAATACAAGTGGTGGGGTTTATTCACATCACTTGATAGTTTTTTGTAAAAAGAGATGGTGATGGGGATTTTTGCCTCTTTAGCGCCTCGTTAGCGCCTAAGAATGTAGCGGGACCGAAACCACGTGGGAAATAGAACCACTGGTTTATCACTGCTCGTCCATCTGTTCCGATTTTTGAGCAGAACCTCAATTAGGCGACCACAACTCCTGCCTGATACAAGCGAGGACCTGATCAATATTCGCCAGTCGGGGTCAGATGACACAATCAGGGCCCCCAACCCAATTTTCGTCTCTTTCCCCTGTTGCTACCACCAGTTGCTCATCCTGCCCAGAATCTACGGGTGATACAAGGTGGGAGAGGGTCATTCCCAGCGGTAGTTAAAGGGATTCTTTCCTGCTCTCAGGTAAAATGCTGCAATATTTTGGGAAATATTTTGCTTCTACTATATTGTGGCATTGTGCTATTTAGACCATTTTAATGTGATTGTAGTGGATATAGACTATTAAAGGACTTCTGGTAACACATTTATTCTTCATGGGAGCCCTTCCAGCAGTTCCACTCTGGGAGGAGGAGCAGCAGCAGGAGGAGAAAGGAGCAAACAATGTGGGAGCTGAAGGGAGACCAGATAGACTCACCTGATGTAGGAGCAAAGCTCCGAAAGCTTGTGATTTCAAATAAAGCTGTTGGACTATAACCTGGTGTTGTACGACTCCGTACATTTGTCCACCCCAGTCCATCACCGGCATCTCCACATCACAAATAGAAAGGGGTGAGCTCACAGAAATCCTCACCCTCTCAGCAGAATGTACAGGCCCAGGACAACATACCCGCAGTTCCCTGAGGAGCAGTGTATAAGGAGGCTGTCAGAGCCTTGTCACCTCCTGCAATTGAACTTCTACCACCTGCCATAGTTGGCACAGCATTGCCTGTACCTGCCACAGCTGGCAGTGCATTGACTGTACCTGCCACAACTGGCACAGCATTGACTGTACCTGCCACAGCTGGCACAGCATGGCCTGTACCTGCCACAGCTGGCACAGCATTGCCTGTACCTGCCACAGCTGGCACTGCATTGCCTGTACCTGCCACAGCTGGCACAGCATTGCCTGCACCTGCCACAGCTGGCACAGCATTGCCTGTACCTGCCACAGCTGGCACTGCATTGACTGTACCTGCCACAGCTGGCACTGCATTGACTGTACCTGCCACAGCTGGCACTGCATTGACTGTACCTGCCACAGCACGGCCTGTTGCAGTCACATTCACTGCAGCCCTCAACATCTTTGCCTCCAGCTCCTTCGAGACTGCCACATGAAATATCAGTAACATCAGTCAATCTGCAGTCCATGCTTACATTAAGCAGATGACTGATGTCATGGTTGCTAGAGCAAACACTTTCATCACTTTCACCATGGACAACTGGAAGAACTGGGTTGCTCAGATTGCAGGCCACCCCAAGTCCAGGGTGTCATTAACTGCACCCACATCACCTGTGACTCCTTCACACATCCTCACTGCCTTCATGAATCACAAGTGCTTCCACTCCATTAATGTGGAACTGGTGTGTGATCACCAGCAGTGCATCCTGCAGGTCTGTGCTTGCATTCCTGGCAACTGCCGTGGTGTATTTATCTTTCACTAATCCTCCATCTCCCCCATTCGTTGCCCCTGCACAACAAACGAGACGCTGGCTGTTTGGAGATAGGGGTGATCCCTACTCACTTGACCCCTGACTCCTCTCAGGAACCCACGCTCACCGGCTGAACTGCACTACAATCAGATCCATGGATAAACTAGAGCCGCCATTGAGAAGACCATTGGAATCCTCCAGCAATGGTTCTGCTGCCTGGACAGGTCTGGTGGTTTCCTGCAATGTGGCCCATACAGGGTGCCCTGTATGATAGTGTTTTGCTTGCGCTGCATAACTTTATTCTACAACAGGGACAACATATTTGTCAAGGACCTTCAGCAAGATAAGAGAGAAAGAGCTTGGATGACTTAGAGGGAGGTGAGGAAGTGGGAGAGGTCCAACACATACCTTCAGTCAGAGCTGTTCAACAGCAGCTCATAGAAGAGCACTTCAGCTGAACAGTCCCTGCTCTTTTGTCATGTCCAACATCTCTCCCAGTCCTTCCACCTTCAAACAAGCTGCCTCTACCCAAAGACCAACATTGATATTCACGTTAACTAACATTGAGGGATCACCAGCTCCTACAGGAACACTCTCTGCTTTCAAACAGCATTATAATTATAATTGCCATGCCTTATAAAAATGTCTAACACTAATTATCATCCTGTTGTGAGCCCCTAGTGCTCTCTTTCCTTCTCTACTACTTCTACGAGCTGCTTCTCCAGTGGTTGCACCACAGGAGATGGAAGGCTGCTGCTGCTTACTCAAGGATTGTTAAGGAGATTCCCTAGAGACTGTGGCTGGATGCTGCCCCTGGTTTTCCCACCAATCCGTTTGCCAACTAGCTGACGCAGTTCTCCCTGTTCCCAGGCAGTGTATCAGTGACCTCCCATGCCTTCCCCCTGAGCAGCTAAGCCACATATTGTTATCTCATCCTGAATAGGTGCAGACCTGATTCCCAGCTCACTCGTTCTCCCTGCACAGCTGGAAACACACTCCTGGATAAAGTTTTAAATTCAGACTGTGAGGTGAGGCGTAAGCTTTCTCTCTGTCCTGCTCAGGCCTGGTCAGCTAGCTGCATCTCCTCCTGGCCCCCTCCGCTCCTCCTATCCAGTCCCCCATGACAGTCAATTCCCTATGGTCATGTGGTGTGTAACTTGCCCCTGCTCCTCCCACCTCCGCTGTGCTAGGAGCCAATGTCAAGTCCTCCACCAGAAATCACATCACCCCCAAGGTCTGTTCAGATGAGAGAAACCCTGGACCTTGCGTCTGTCAGTCAGTGACTTCTGCAGCCAACTGTGGTGGACGATCAAGGCCTAGCCTTTGCTGACCCACCCTGACCTCCATTTCCCTGAATTTCTTGTTTTACAACTCTTTTAGTATCTATATCACTCCCCCAATCAAAATTGCGGGCAAGTAGACTCCCAATCTATCACCCCTGCGTAACTAAAATATTCCAAACAATCTCCAGTCAGGGTATCTCTGTGGTATTCCAAAGCCCATATGTGGTCCTTGGAATACCAGAGAATGTGGCCAACTCTGTCCCTCACATAATGGTAGTCTTACACTAAACCGCCATATATGGGAATATAGGAACATGCTAGACGAGAAAAGATTAAGGTCAATCTAGTTCGCCTTCTACCATCCTGGCAATCGCATGATACAATGATAATGGAGTTGTT
The DNA here is from genome assembly GCF_035084215.1 of Heptranchias perlo. Lineage (NCBI taxonomy): Eukaryota > Metazoa > Chordata > Chondrichthyes > Hexanchiformes > Hexanchidae > Heptranchias > Heptranchias perlo. The sequence continues at coordinate 33,337,570 of NC_090356.1, read as the reverse complement.
GACTAATTATAGCAATCAATCTCTATCAATGAGACCAAACCCAGAAATAAGATGAGGAAAACCCCCAGTGGTGGAGAGCTTTGGGAACCATTGGTCCAAAGTCACTTGTTCCTCCCAAGCCTGTTACACTGACCACATGTCATGTCTCAAATTCTGTATATACTGTATCCTAAAATGTTATTTTCTGAAAGAAATCTATCTAATTTGCATTTGAATTAATCAATACTGACTAACTGCTTAAACGGTCTCCCTAGGGGGCCTGTTCCATAGATTGACCACTCACTCACTCACTGATACATTGTTTCCGCAAACTAGTTTTAAATTCGAGCGCAGGCCGTGTCCTCTGGTGCTACTGTTCTGGACAAGGTGAAACAGCTGGTCATGGTCGACATTATCCAGTCCCTTTAGAATCCTAAACACAGCAATCAGATCACCTCTCAACCTTCTCTTTTCCAGTGAGAACATGCCCAGTTTACATAATCACTCCTCGTAATCCAATCCCTCCATCCCCTTAATCATTCTGGTTGCTCTCTTCTGTATCCTTTCAATATCTGCAATATCCTCCTTGTACCAGGACTGTACCTAGTATTCTAAGTGCGATCCCACCAATGATTTATAAAGTGACCAGGATTACCTCACTATTTCGGCTCAATATTGAACTTTCAATAAATCCCAACATCTGATTTGTTTTACTCACTGTCCCCGAGCATTGTTGTGATCGTTTCAATTTATTATCAATCAGGACCCCCAGATCTCTTTCATTTTCAAAGCACTTTATTTTCTTTCCATTTCAGTAATATTCCCTTCTTGGGTATTTTGTCCCCTTGTGAAGCACTTTACATTTCTCTACATTGAATTTGGTGAATGAATGACTCGTATCTCGACACCCCTTAGTGTGCGTCCCATTCACTGTCACTGGGAGAAGCAAGGAGTTCACATCTGCAGTCAAATAGTCCAAAGCCCCAAAACCTAACAGGCCCTTTAAATTTATTTATCAGTGGTTGCTCAGTGACTAGCAACCCCGCTGCCCAACTATAGCACCTGTTAATTTCTAGTGCTATAGACATGGAGTTAATGGCAGAAAAAGGCACAGCGGGTATGAGAACAGTTCCAGTCATTACAATATTCTAGTGAAGCTCCTGCCTGTTTCAAGTGGGACCTTCTCCACCACCTCCCCCACCTCTTCTTCCTCCACCTCCTCTTCCTCTTCTTCCACCTCCTCTTACTCCACCACCTCTTCCTCCACCTCCACCATCTCCTCCACCTCCTCCTCCTCTGCCTTCTCCTCCTCCACCTCCTCTTCCTCCTCTGCCTCTTCCTCCCCCTGAGACTTCTCCTTCACCTCCTTTGCCTCCTCCTCCTCCTCCTCCCCACTTCTTCCTCCACCTTCTCCTCCTCCTCCTCCTCCTCCTCCATCTTTTCCGCCTGCCCCCTGGGCCCACCAGAAATGCACATCATAAGCAAATGGGGCCGAGGCTCTCCTCATTCTAAGGCCCCAGAAACAGCTGCCCACCAATCACAGTACTTCAGGATGAGCAAAATCAGCCCAGTATGTTTTGTATTAGATTTGCCTGTATCTGCATGCGAGACCTCTGGATGGCACTATGATATTAAAAATAATCTATAGGGAACAAGTGCTGAATCACTCGGGCTGCAGAGGGAAAAACATTTTTGGGAGGATATTGGGCACTTCTGAAGCAAAAGAATACAGCCAAATTCTGTGCCAACTCATCTAACAGTCAGAGCAAAACTACAACAGCAGGAAAATAATACTCCCAATTATCAGTCAAAATTGGCAAAGCTTTTCCCAGCCCCATCACTAATTGAGGCTCAAATTCCCAACTCACTCTTTCCCACCCCCTGCTGTTCTCTCGGTTATAGTCCCTGTTTCTGTTCCCACAAATCAGGGAGTTATAAATTGGAGCATGTCTGGTGGATGCCTGGTCTGTTCATCCATCGCCAGATCTGGGTCAACCATTGTCCAGTAATACTGTGCCTTGATATCTTCAGGCAAATCCGCTTACTGCTCCAGGATCATCATAGAGGGTAAGGTCAACCAAAGGCTCCTTTTCTCCATGTTTGACCACCTCCTTAAACCTTTTTCTCCTGCCTCCTCCACCCTCACCTTTAACACCAAGGGGGTAATTTTACCCAGCCTGCCCAGGGGAATGGGGTGGACGCAGAGTTAAAGTAGGTTAAGACGCTATATAAATGGAAGTTGCTGTGACCCTGATTATCCTTCCGATTATGCAGCTCCAAGAGACTGTCCTTGCATTGCTCTATTCCCATTATCTGAATCCATCTCCAGCAACAGCTTCACTTCCTGCCTCTTTATTGTTACTTTCAAGGTTTCCCCTGGTTTTATCCTTGACCCTCACTCTTGTGCGTGCCGCTCTTTAACAACATAATCCACAGGCACAGGGCCGGTTATCGCAATAATGCTGGTGACAGCGACTCTATCCCCCTGATCCGTCTCTCAAACCCATGACCACTTCAGTGCTCCCAGACTACCCATTCTTCATCAAGTTATGGATGTGCCACAACGTCCTCCAAGGCTGAAGCTATTATTTTCAGCCCTGTTATAAATTCTGCTCCCTTACCATTGATCCCATGGCCCTCCTCTCCAGCCACTTGGTCAGATTGAACTGACCCAAAGTCTTTGTGTCCTGTTTGACCCTGAGCTGAGCGTTAAACCCCACATCCTGTCCATCACACAGCCTGCCTACTTCCACCCACACAATATTGCCCTCCTCTGCCCTACCTCAGTCTTTCTGGTGCCATTTCTAAGCTTGATTATTCAATCCCCTCCTTTCTGGTCTCCACCCTCCACAAATGTTAACTCATCCTAAATGTCCCTGCCTTTACATTGACCCATTCCCCCAACACCCCTATACACACCAACCTACACTGGCTGCCTGTCCTCCAACATATTAAATTTAAACTCCTCATCCTTATAGAAAGAATCATAGAAAATTTACGGCACAGAGGGAGGCCATTCGGCCCATCGTGTCCACGCCGGCTGAGAAACGAGCCACCCAGCCTAATCCCACTTTCCCGCATTTGGTCCGTAGCCCTGCAGGTCACGGCTCTTCAGGTGCACATCCAGGTATTTTTTAAATGGGTTGAGGATTTCTGCCTCTACCACCCTCTCAGGCAGTGAGTTACAGACCCCAAAAATTTCCTCATTTCCGCCCTAATCCTTCTACCAATCACTTTAAATCTATGCCCTCTGGTCACTGACGCCTCTGCTAAGGGAAATAGGTCCTTCCTATCCACTCTATCTGGGCCCCTCATAATTTTATACACCTCAATTAAATCTCCTCTCAGCCTCCTCTTTTCCAAGGAAAACAACCCCAGCCTATCCGATCTGTCATCATAGCTACAATTCTCCAGTCCTGGCAACATCCTCGTAAATCTCCTCTGCACCCTCTCTAGTGCAGTTACATCCTTCCTGTAATGTGGTGACCAGAACTGTGCGCAGTACACAAGCTGTGGCCTAACTAGTGTTTTATACAGTTCCAGCATAACATCCCTGCTTTTATATTCTATGCCTCAACTAATAAAGGAAAGTATCCCGTATGCCTTCTTAACCACCTTATCTACCTGTCCTGCTACCTTCAGGGATCTGTGGACATGCACTCCAAGGTCCCTCACTTCCTCTACACCTCTCAGTATCCTCCCATTTATTGTGTATTCCCTTGCCTTGTTTACTCTTCCCAAATGCATTACCTCACACTTCTCTGGATTGAACTCCATTTGCCACTTTTCTGCCCATCTGACCAGCCCATTGATATCTTCCTGCAGTCTACAGTTTTCCTCCTCGTTATCAACGACCCGGCCTATCTTTGTTTCCGAATCTCTTCAGGGCCTTTCCTTGCTCTACCTCTGCAACTTTCTGCATCCTCATATCGCTCCCCCAAGTCTCCCAGAGCCTGTCCTCTGACTCTGGCCTTTTCTGTGTTCCTTCTCTCCTTTCACCTCACCACTCGTGTCAGAGCCATCAGTCGCTTTGGATCCACTGTCTGCAACTCCCTCCCTAATCACACCCCTTGTAATCACTCCCTCTGTAGTCACTCTCTCCCTAAGCACTCTCTTCCTAATCACTCTCTCCCTAATCACTCCCTCTGTAATCACTCCCTCTGTAGTCACTCTCTCCATAATCACTCCCTCCCTAATCACTCTCTCCCTAATCACTCCCTCTGTAATCACTCTTTCCCTAATCACTCCCTCCCTAATCACTCCATCCCTAATCACTCCCTCCCTAATCACTCCATCCCTAATCACTCTCTCCCTAAACACTCTCCCCCTCACAAGTCTCTCTGAACTCACTCCCTCCTTAATCACTCTCTCCCGAATCACTCCCTCTGGAATCACTCCCTCTGTAATCACTCTCTCCCTAATCACTCCCTCCCTAATTTTTTGAGGCGGTAACAAGAAGGGTCGATGAAGGTAATGCATTTGATGTAGTGTACATGATTTTAGCAAGGCTTTTGACAAGGTCCCACATGGCAGACTGGTCAAAAAAGTACAAGCCCATGGGATCCAAGGGGAAGTAACAAATTGGATCCAAAATTGGCTCAGTGGCAGGAAGGAAAGGGCAATGGTTGACGGGTGTTTTTGCGACTGGAAGGCTGTTTCCAGTGGGGTTCCGCAGGGCTCAGTACTCGGTCCCTTGCTTTATGTGATATATATTAATGATTTGGACTTAAATGTAGGGGACGTGATTAAGAAGTTTGCAGATGATATAAAAATTGGCCGTGTGGTTGATAGTTAGGAGGAAAGCTGTAGACTGCAGGAAGATATCAATGGACTGGTCAGGTGGGCAGAAAAGTGGCAAATGGAATTCAATCAGGAGAAGTGTGAGGTAATGCATTTGGAGAGGGCAAACAAGGCAAGGGAATACACAATAAATGGGAGGATTCTGAGAGGTGTAGAGAAAGTGAGGGACCTTGGAGTGCATGTCCACAGATCCCTGAAGGTAGCAGGACAGGTAGATAAGGTGGTTAAGAAGGCACATGGAAATCTTTCCTTTATTAGTCGAGGAATAAAATATAAGAGCAGGGAGGTTACGCTGGAACTGTATAAAACACTGGTTAGGCCACAGCTTGAGTACTGTGTACAGTTCTGGTCACCACATTACAGGAAGGATATAATTGCACTGGAGAGGGTGCAGAGGAGATTTACACAGATGTTGCCAGGGCTGGAGAATTTTAGCTATGAGAAAAGATTGGATAGGCTGGGGTTGTTTTCTCTGGAACAAAGAAGGCTGAGGGGAGATTTAATTGAGGTGTACAAAATTATGAGGGGCCTAGATAGAGTGGATAGGGAGATAGAGTGGATTATGAGGGGCCTAGATAGAGTGGATAGGAAAATCCGCATCGGAGCAATGGGAGTCTTTCAGAAGGGAGATTGAGACCATACAATGGCAACATGTTCCCGTAAAAGTCAAGGGTGGTTCCAAGAACTCCAGGGAACCTTGGATGTCAGGGGATATACGAGAATGGATTAGGAAAAAAAGGAGGGCTTTTGGCAGATACAAAAGGCTAAAGACGGAGGAAGCCCTAGAGGAGTACAAAAAGTGCAGGGGGATACTTAAAAAAGAAATTAGGAGATCAAGGAGGGGCCATGAAATAACACTGGCGAGCAAAATAAAGGAAAATCCTAAGATGTTTTCTAAGTATATTAAGGGTAAGAGGATGACTAGGGAAAAAATAGGGCCCATTAGGGACAAAAATGGCAATCTGTGTGTGGAGCCGACAGATGTAGGAGGGGTTCTAAATGAATTTTTTGCATCTGTTTTCACTATGGAGAAGGACGATGTAGACATAGAAATACGGCAGGGGGACTGTGATATACTCGAACATATTAACATCGAGCGGGAGGAGGTATTGGCGGTTTTAGCAGGCCTAAAAATGGATAAATCCCCAGGCCCGGACGAAATGTATCCCAGGCTACTGTGTGAGGCAAAGGAGGAGATTGCGGGGGCTCTGACACATATATTCAGAACCTCTCTGGCCACAGGGGATGTGCCAGAGGACTGGAGAACCGCTAATGTAGTACCATTATTCAAGAAGGGGAGTAGGGAAAAACCGGGGAACTACAGGCCAGTGAGCCTAACATGAGTGGTAGGAAAATTATTGGAAAAAATTCTGAAGGACAAAATTAGTCTCCACTTGGAGAAGCAAGGACTAATCAGGGATAGTCAAGATGGCTTTGTCAAGGGAAGATCATGTCTGACTAATTTGATTGAATTTTTTGAGGGGGTGACTAGGCGTGTGGATGAGGGTAATGCAGTGGATGTGGTATACATGGATTTCAGTAAGGCCTTCGATAAAGTCCCCCACAGGAGACTGGTCAAGAAGGTACGAGCCCATGGAATCCAGGGTGCCTTGGCACTTTGGATACAAAACTGGCTTAGTGGCAGAAGGCAGAGGGTGATGGTCGAAGGTTGTTTTTGTGACTGGAAGCCTGTGGCCAGTGGGGTACCACAGGGATCGGTGCTGGGGCCCTTGCTGTTTGTGGTCTACATTAATGACTTGGATATGAATGTAAAAGGTATGATCAGTAAGTTCGCTGATGATACAAAGATTGGTAGGGTGGTAAATAGCGAGGAGGATAGCCTCAGTCTGCAGGATGATATAGATGGGTTGGTCAGATGGGCGGAACATTGGCAAATGGAATTTAACCCGGAAAAGTGCGAGGTGATGCACTTTGGAGGGACTAACAAGGCAAGGGAATACACAATGAATGGGAGGACCCTAGGCAAGACAGAGGGTCAGAGGGATCTTGGTGTGCAAGTTCACAGATCCCTGAAGGCGGCGGAACAGGTAGATAAGGTGGTAAAGAAGGCATATGGGATACTTGCCTTTATTAGCCGAGGCATAGAATATAAGAGCAAGGAGGTTATGATGGAGCTGTATAAAACACTGGTTAGGCCACAGCTGGAGTACTGTGTGCAGTTCTGGTCGCCACACTACAGGAAGGATGTGATCGCTTTGGAGAGGGTGCAGAGGAGATTCACCAGGATGTTACCAGGGCTGGAGCGCTTCAGCTATGAAGAGAGACTGGGAAGATTGGGTTTGTTTTCCTTGGAGCAGAGGAGGCTGAGGGGGGACATGATTGAGGTGTACAAAATTATGAGGGGCACAGATAGGATGGATACTAAGGAGCTTTTTCCCTTCGTTGAGGGTTCTATAACAAGGGGACATAGATTCAAGGTAAAAGGCGGGAGGTTTAGAGGGGATTTGAGAAAGAACTTTTTCACCCAGAGGGTGGTTGGAGTCTGGAACTCACTGTCTGAAAGGGTTGTGGAGGCAGGGACCCTCACAACATTCAAGAAGCATTTGGATGAGCACTTGAAATGCCATAGCATACAAGGCTACGGACCAAATGCTGGAATATGGGATTAGAGTAGACAGGGCTGATGGCCGGCGCGGACACGATGGGCCGAAGGGCCTCTATCCGTGCTGTATAACTCTATGACTCTATGACTCTATGACTATTTCCTTTAGCAGAGAGGTCAATAACCAGGGGGCATATATTTAAAGTGATTGGTAGAAGGATTAGAGGGGAGCTGAGGAAACATTTTTTCACCCAGAGGATGGTGGGGGTCTGGAACTCATTGTCTGAGAGGGTGGTAGAGGCAGAAACCCTCAACTCATTTAAAAAATACCTGGATGTGCAGCTGAAGTGCCGTAACCTACAGGGCTACGGACCAAGTGCTGGAAAGTGGGATTAGGCTGGGTGGCTCATTTTTGGCTGGCGTGGACAGGATGGGCCGAATGGCCTCCTTCTGTGCTGTAAATTTTCTATGATTCTATGATTCTCCCCTCCCAATCTTGCCATCCATTACTGGCCGTCTGTTTCTCTGCCTATTTCCATTTGTGAAGTGCATTGGCACATTTTTCAAAGTAAAGTTACTAAATGAAATCAAGTTTTGTCCCTCTTGTCATCTACAATTGATTAAAACTCCAGCTTTAATCATCAATATCTGCTTGTCCTTTGCGAATGGCAATTTTTCCTTCACACAAAATAAGTAAACAGCAGAAAATGACAAATGGTGGATATTCAGCCGCTCCACAATTTAAACCAAGCTGCTCATTTGGAAATGATTTCTACACAAATTGTCACCACTCAAGTCTGTCAGCAAGTCTGGCAAAAAGGTGTCAAAGCCAATATAAAGAGCTAAGGAGAGTCAAAAGCGCATTAATGTGCAACATAACAATACAAATAATTGCTGGACTCAAAGGAGAAAAAACCAACACAGTTTGTGGCTGTGAAATTGCAGCTTGTGGAATAAATCTCTCTCTACTCTCGGGATTCTGGTGAATTTGATCAAACCTTGCTGTTTTACTTCATATACAACTGCCTCATTATACATTGTATAATTGTTGCTGCAATAATATCATCATCAGTCCTTTCAAGGTTTGGATCAATTGGATCCAAGGAATGTACAGAATTTAAGCACAAGGGGTCATAGTTACAAATTAAGGACAACAAAAAAAAATTTGGAAATGAGGAGTAATATTTTTTTTTACTAAAAGGGTGGACAGTCTGTGGAACTGATTACCGGCACAGGTGGTGGAACAAGAAACCTTAATGTGTTTCAAGAAGGGACGAGACAGGTTCTTGTCAACAAATGGGATTCAGGGTTATTAGAAACAGATCAAGGAGATTCCTTTAAATGTTCCACTGACTGTGCAAACTGTAATCTGTAAATGAAAGGAATTTGTTGGTTACTGTATAGGCTATCTACCTTTGAAATGTATCATTTACGGGGTAGCATAAAATTTGGTGTAGCATTGAATTATATTTTTTGCACTTTGAGATTTTAAAATGCTGCTCCATAAAATGTTAAAGGTTAAAAGTTACTGTAAATGCAATTTCATTTAACTTTTAATTTGTTCACAAATGAGTTATAATTTTACTTAGCATAAGTGTTTTCCTGTTGTATGGAATAAAATAATTCTATCAATCACTTCTCTCCCCTGTGCCTTTTGTTTTCACCATGACAATCTTTAATGTTTCACAGCACACAGATCAGACCCAACTTGACTGTACAACATGATATGTGGGTGTTGACTAGTTTCTGGAATCATCTCTCCATGTGGTCCTCCTTTATACGTTTTCATTAATATTCATGTACTATGTGGCTTAGATTGCACCATTTTACCATGTACACCATAACCAGAAATGTCACACACACATTTGGAAAACATTCAATTATGTTATGAAATTTTAGCTGTCAGCAATGCACACAAAAGTCCTTGGTTTATTGCTACAGTTATTGGCTTATTGTGGTAGTTAATGGTTTATTGCCATAGTCATGTTCTTAATCTTATAGTTAATGGTTTATTGCTTTAATTAATGGTTTACTGCTATAGTTATTTGTCACTGAGAAAAGGTTGTACAATGCATAATTTTAGAAATGTAATTGAAATCTCATAGAAAAATATTGTTATGTTTCCTTTCTATCTTCTAGTTGTGCAGTTTTTTAGGTCGGTGTGGAAACATGCTGGAGCCTGAGGGCCCTGTCCCATGAATTGGTATCAAGTAGTTTGTCATCTAGATTCCTTAAATGATTTCCCAATTTGAGTGACGATGCTGTGACAAGCAAATTGTACCTTTTCCAAGAGGGAGGAGGAATCATTTCAGGGCACTCCCAGTGCCTCCTAGGGGGTTTCATTTACTTTTAAGACTCTGCGTTAAATGAGAACTGTATTTTTTTCTCTTGTTTGTATGTGCACTCACAAGAACACTTACAAGTCCCACAAATTGAAGGTCTATAGCTGCCTCACACATTCCAATTCAATGCTGCTTTGGGACTTATTTAAACTTCTGTACCACAAAACAGTGGCTGCTTGGCCCTTTCAGTTATTTCTCTTCTTGTATTCTGTTTCATGTTCTCTATTGCCCACTTTATACACTTTATTATCTTTATTTTTGGAACTGAGGGTGATTCGATAGAGGTATTTGAAATTATGAAAGGATGGGACCGCATAGTGTTTCAAGTGATTGAAGAGTCTAGAACTAGGGGACAAAGATACACAATTAAGAGTGAAAGTTTTGGGACAGAGAGCAGCAGGAAGGTTTTTACACAGAGGCTGTGGAATGCACTGCTGGAGTTAGTGATTGGAACAGAGACCATGTCAACATTTCAGAATAGATTAGCTGGATGATAAAAAGAAAGGGTGATAAAGAGATATGGGAACAGGATTAGGATTACTGCTCATTAGGTTGCCAACCCACCCAGATTGCCCTGGAGTCTCCCTGAATTAAAGATTAATCTCTTGAACATTACTGCATGCTACCAGGGCGGAAAATCATAGGGGTAGTAAAAAATATTGGAGATGGGAAAAGGCTAATTTAATGATAGTCAAGAATCATCCAATCAGGTAACAAAGTGTCTGCTCACTTTCCAATTGGCCATGGGAATGCAGTTCACAGCAAGGAGGAATGTGTTAGACAACCAATGGCGGAGGTCATGTGATGAAACCTCCCAGAATACTAAGTTGGAAGGCACAGTAAGATGTGTAGATGGGAGCAGAAAGTTACAAAGGGACATTGATAGATTAAGTGAATGGGGAAAACTGTGGCAGATGGAGTTCAATGTAGGGAAGTGTGAGATCTTTAACTTTGGATCTGAAAAACATAAATTGGAATATTTTCTGAATGGCAAGAGACTCGGAGCTGTGGAGGATCAAAGTGATTGAGGTGTCCATGTACACAAATCACTAAAAGCTAGTGCACAAGTACAAAAGGTAATCAAAAAGGCTAATGGAGTGTCAGCTTTTATCTCAAGGAGATTGGAATTCAAACATGAGGAAGTGATGTTTCAGTTCTACAGAATCTTGGTCAGACCCCATCTGGATACTGCGTTCAGTTTTGGGCACCAAACCTCAGGAAAAATATATTGACCTTGGAGGGGTCATAGATTTAAGGTGAGAGGGGAGAGATACAAAAGGGTCCAGAGGGGCAATTTTTTCACTCAAAGGGTGGTGAGTGTCTGGAACGAGCTGCCAGAGGCAGTAGTAGAGGCGGGTACAATTTTGTCTTTTAAAAAGCATTTGGACAGTTACATGGGTAAGATGGGTATAGAGGGATATGGGCCAAGTGCAGGCAATTGGGACTAGCTTAGTGGTATAAACTGGGCGACATGGACATGTTGGGCCGAAGGGCCTGTTTCCATGTTGTAAACTTCTATGATTCTATGATTCTATGAGGTACAGCACAGATTCATTAGAATTGTACCAGGGCATAAAGGATTAAATGATGAAGACAGGTTGAATAATCTTGGTTTGTATTCATTTGGTGTTAGAAGGTTGAAGAGTGATCTAATTGTGGTCTGTAAAATGATAAAGGGATTCAATAGGGTAGATTCAGAGAAACAATTTCCATTTAGAAGTGAAATCAGGAAGCACTTTTTCATACAAAGGATAGTGGAAATCTGGAACTCTCTCCCCTAAGAGGCTGTGGATGCTGGGGGTCAATTGAGATTTTTGAGACTGAGATCGATAGATTTTGTTAGGTAAGGGTATCAAGGCAGGTAAATGGAATTGAGGTAGAGATCAGCCATGATTTAATTGAGTGGTAGAGCAGGCTCAATGGACTGAATGGCCTACTCGTGTTTCTATGTTCCTATGTAATATGTCCAACCAGAGTTGACAATCCTATGTGGATGATAAACGCCAACATGGGTTGGTTGTGAGGATCTGCCTGTTTCCGCATTGTAATTCTATGTAATAGTGTGCCAGACTGCAAGGCTGTGGATCATCTTCATTCTATGTGCTCATTATACAGTGCAACTCACTGTTGGTGATTCGATCTAATAAATGCTTGATGCACTCCTATCAAATTCCTCTCTTTTCTATTTTGGTGGAGACGTTAAAACCATCAGTCTCTGATGACTGTAACTATTCGGACGTATCATCCGATGAGATGAGAGCTTTGATGTGGGGAGAGACCTGCAGGCACCCCAATCGAGGCTCCCTCCAGATTGGCACAGACCTCGAGGCCGACCGAGAACCAATTGGACCCATGGAGTCACGCAGGACCTAAAAAGCTCAATTCAGGCTTTGAGACTGCATGGCCCAGACAGAGAAGGCCAGAGACATTGCACACGGACCGCCATACTCCCATTGGTGGAGTAGATCACCGGTAGTAGTAGTTTAAATAGTGAGAGTAGACTACATTAACCTTTTGTACAATAACAACACTGACAGTGATTGCCAGCCTTACGAGTGTTAAATAGTGACTTCAAGGCAGCCGTATGGTGTTAAAGTTCAAACACTTTTGTAATATTAGCCTGAACCAATCCATCTGAATAATTGCTGGGCTCGGCCCCAGGACATCGCATTGAGATGTAATTCAGTTGGGTGAAGTCAAGAATTCACGGCTTCTGATCATTCAAATTGCAGGGTTTCAACTTTAGCTTCAGAACTTCAGTCAAAACCAAATATTAGTAAACACAGGGAAAGCACTGCCAGATACCACGGTTACTGTGTACATGAAATGAGACCTTGCTCATAAGGTCAGCCTCACATTTCCAGCACCACAGAAAAAATTCTGATGTAACAATGACATCAATAGCTATTTACAGAGCACTCAAGAGCTTCAAAGGTTTTAATCCTTTGAAGACTCAGCCCAACCTTTAATAAACTACACAACCCTCTTTATCAGTGGGAATTAACTGAACAAACTGCTTTCTGTATGTGGTGATAACATCTGCTATCATTTCAATCTCGGGATAGCGTTATGATGTAGTTAAAGAAGTAGTGGCCACATGGGAATTTCTAAAAAGAATCAATTAGTATAATAATGTCATCACACTGACAGCTCAGTAATCAGACTGATTTGCAAGAATCTGGGGATAATTTACCATCTCACGATGTGAAGAACTTCTCAACAGGATTAAAAGATTACCTTCCAACAGGCTTCAGTTACAAGTAAAAGCACCAGCGGTCCCTTGTGTGTATCCAATGATAATTTTCAAATGCTGCAATGCTCCTTACCAAAAATGTATTTCTTACAAAGTAAAAGGCAACAGTGAAAGGTGTGGATAAATTAGAGTTAGGGTATTCTCATCGACTCCCCCCTGTAGCTTGTGTAAGTAAAAAGCCCATGAGAGACCTCTTCTAAGAAGACAGTTGGTGAATTACCGAGACATACAGCCCAGTAAAACCCATGGTGTGTGCTTGGTCTGCTGATTTCAACAGGCACAATGGTTGTGAAAGTCCTTAGTGCCCTATGGTTAGGAGGACAAAACAATTGGTTATCCAGTGACGCATCCTGTTAAACCTACATGTAAATATTGGATAGCAACAGAATTCAGCTGGGTTGTTACGCTCTGCCATGAAATGTCTCACTCTCTGGGCTCACAAATGATGAGCAGTCCCTTGTGTGAGGTACTGATGGGACATTCTCAGTCAGAATCAGTATGGAGGTACATGATATGATCAATTGAAATGCCACCGTTTAGCAGCAGAATATTTTTGTGAGGGTGAATGACGCATAATGTGGGTATCATATGGGAGGCTCCATATTGTATTATAACTGGATATAGGAGTGCTTGTTGCTGATGCTACTCTTCACATTAAAGGAGTTTCGAAGAATGAGAGGTGATCTCATTGAAACATATAAGATTCAGAGAGGGCTTGACAGGGTAGATGCTGAGAGGTTGTTTCCCCTGGCTGGAGAGTCTAGAACTAGGGGGCATAGTCTCAGGATAAGGGGTCGGCCATTTAAGACTGAGATGAGGAGACATTTCTTCACTCAGAGGGTTGTGAATCTTTGGAATTCTCTACCCCAGAGGGCTGTGGATGCTCAGTCGTTGAGTGTATTCAAGACTGAGATCGATAGATTTTTGGACTCTAGGGGAATCAAGGGATATGGGGATCGGGTGGGAAAGTGGAGTTGAGGTCAAAGGTCAGCCATGATCTTATTGAGGGGCCGTATGACCTACTACTGCTCCTATTTATGTTCATATGTTCTTATAAAATGGAACTTGACACACAGCTGGTGTCAATGAATCAGTATGTGGGCAGCTGGCAGTACACAAGGCATTACACCACACCATGACAGCTGAGTAAAATGCTCTCATTGTTCATATTTGTTTTCAGAATGTGGACACTGCTGGCAAGGCCAGACTTGTTACCCATCCTTAGTGCCCTGACAATGTGCTGGTGAGTCTTCTCCTTGAACCGCTGCAATCCTTGTGGTAACAGTGCCCCCACAGTGGTGATAGGTAGGGAATTCCAGGATACTGATCCAACAATGAAGGAATGACAATATATGTCCAAGTCAGAATGTTGTGTGAATTGGAGATGATGGTGTTCCTGTGATATTGCTGCTCTTGTCCTTCTCAGTAGTAAGGTTGCAGGGAAGAGAATGAAGTGCCTCCTGTTGCCTCATTCTGGAGCTGCCTTGGAGGAGGGACAATGGCTGAAGGAGGATGTGCTGAGAGTCCACAGTTTGAGGCAAGTATAAAGGGTGCAAGGAGAACTTGTAACTGAACGGATTTAAATAACTACAGACACAAACAGCAGAGGATTCCTGGACAAAACATGGAGAACTGTTCACAGAACTTCCAAATATAGAAATTGAGATTAATTATCCATAAAAATTATTGAGCTTTGTATGTCACTTATAAAGATTAATGGATATGGTTGTTGGAACAAACATGATAAGAACTTTTTTGACATAATTTGAAAACGGAATGTTTAACTGTGGGCACAGATAATCTAAACTTTGGAATTAACATTGGGGCTCACCAGCACACAATGCCAGAGGCAGACTTTAATGTTTTCTGATAATTTGGCAGTTCAGATCTAGAAAGTAGCTAAAAATTAAGCACTGGGACCAAAAGGGAAGATCTTTAAAATAACGAATGATGATAGGTGCTGTTTCCATACCTCGAGGAGCTAACTTCCTTCCCTACCCCCCACCCCTGAAAACGATCCAGAAGTGCTGCTAATGGCTCTATAATTTTCAATCCCACTTTTCAACAAACATGAATCTATCTTACTTTTAAAGATTAACCCCAAATCAACTACCTTCTGAATTTGCGTGCCGGCTAAGTCAGCCCAAACCAGTAACCTAACCTAGCATAATCACTAAACCATGTATCCAGGACCCCATACTCCCAGTCAATTTATACCAAGAGTCCAACCAAATCAATTGCCTTTATCCAGTAGAATGCATTGACTCCTGCATGGCCAGACTATGTTGGCACCAGTAAAACCAGGCATTGAAGAGGGTGCAGTGGAGGGTAACTAAACTGAGAGCTGGGATTAGGCATCTGAATAATGAGTAGAGGCAGCAGAAGCTGGGAATGTTTACATTGAAGAGAAGGCTCAGTGCTAATCCTATAGGATTCAAGATCCTAAGGGATAGTGAGATGCTAAATGTCAATTGGGGTTATATTGGATTAACCCACACCCATTGGTTGCGATGCAGGCAGCATGTAACATTCGTTGATTGGCTGCATGCATCAGCAGGGGGCCCTGATATCGGGAGTGGTTAGCACCACTTAAAGGCAGCTTGCACCTCTTAAAGGGGAGGTGCACTGTGGCTGCAGGAAGTGGTGGGAGTCATGTGAGAAGTGATTCCTGGGCTGCGATAGTTGGCTCAAAAAAGGGCAGGATTGTGTACAATATTCCTGGATACAAGGTGTTCAGGAAAGAAAGGGAAGGAAAAAAAGTAGTGGGGGGGATGGCAGTATTGATTAAGGAGAATATTACAGTGTTGGAGAGAGAGGACATCCTGGAGGGGTCAAGGACAGAATCTATTTGGTTAGAGTTAAGAAATAAAACAGGTGCCATTAAACTACTGGGTGTATTCTATAGGCCACCAACTAGTGGGAAGGATATAGAGGAGCAAATTTGCAGGGAAATTACAGAGAAGAGCAAAAGCTAGAGAGTAGTGATAACTGGGGACTTCAACTATCCTAATATAGACTGGGATAACAATAATAATATAAGGGGCACAGAGGGGGGGGAATTTTTAAAATGTGTTCAGGATAACTTTCTTAACCAATACGTTTCCGGCCCAATGAGGGAGGAGGCATTGTGGGACTTGATTCTAGGGAATGAGGTGGGCCAAGTGGAGCAAGTATCAGTGGGGGAGCATTTAGGGAGCAGCGATCATAGTATCATAAGGTTAATGGAAAAGGACACGGACCACTCTAAAGTAAAAATACACAATTTGAGGAGGGCCAATTTCAATGGGATGAGAACAGATCTGGCCCGGGTAAATTGGAATCATAGATTAGCAGGCAAAACTGTAATTGAACAAAGGGCGGCCTTTAAAGAGGAGATGGTTCAAGTACAGTCTAGGCACATTCCCACGAGGCAGAAAGGTAGGGCAACTAAAGCCAGAGCTCCCTGGATGACAAAAGAGATAGAGAGTAAGATGAAACAGAAAAAAGGAGCGTATGACAGATGTCAGGTTGATAATACAAGTGAAAACCAGGCTGAATATAGAAAGTTCTGAGGGGAAGTGAAAAAGGAAATAAGAGGGGCAAAGAGAGAGTATGAGAATAGACTGGTGGCCAACATTAAATGGAATCCAAAAGTCTACTACAGGCATGTAAACAGTAAGAGGAGGGGTGTGGCCGATTAGGGACCATAAAGGAGATCTACTCATGGAGGCAGAGGGTGTGGCTGAGGTAATAAATGAGTACTTTGCATCTGTCTTTAACAAGGAAGAAGATGCTGCCAGAGTCTCAGTAAAGGAAGATATGGTTGAGATACTGGATGGGTTAAAAATTGATAAAGAAGAGGTACTTGAAATGCTAGCTGTAATTAAAGTAGATAAGTCACCCGGACCGGATGGGATGCATCCTAGGTTGCTGAGGGAAGTAAGGGTGGAAATTGCGGAGGTACTGGCCATAATCTTCCAAACATCCGTAGATACGAGGGTGGTGCCAGAGGACTGGAGAATTGCAAATGTTACATCCTTTTTCAAAAAAGGGTGTAAGGATAAACCCAGCAACTATAGGCCAGTCAGTTTAACCTCAGTGGTGGGGAAACTTTTAGAAACGATAATCTGAAACAGAATTAACAGTCATTTGGACGAGTGTGGATTGATTAGGGAAAGCCAGCACGGAATTGTTAAAGGCAAATCGTGTTTAATTATCTTGATAGAGTTTTTTGATGAGGTAACAGAGAGGGTAGATGAGGGCAATGCAGTTGATGTGGTGGATATGGACTTTCAAAAGGCATTATATGGTGCTGCATAATAGGCTTGTCATCAAGATTGAAGTCCATGGAATAAAAGGGGCAGTGTCAGCATGGATACAGAATTGGCTAAGTAACAAGAAACAGAGTAGTGGTGAACAGTTGTTTTTTGGACTGGAGGGAGGTGTACAGTGGTGCTCCCCAGGGGTCGGTGCTGGGACCACTGCTTTTCTTGATATATTAATGACTTGGACTTGGGTGTACAGGGCACAATTTCAAAATTTGCCAATGATGCAAAACTTGGAAGGGTAGTAAACAGTGAGGAGGATAGTGATAGACTTCAAGAGGATATAGACAGGCTGGTGGCATTGGTGGACACGTGGCAGATGAAATTTAATGCAGAAAAATGCGAGGTAATACATTTTGGTAGGAAGAATGAGGAGAAGCAATATAAACTAAAGGGTACAATTCTAAATGAGGTACAGGAACAGAGAGATCTGTGGGTATATGTGCACAAATCGTTGAAGGTGACAGGGCAGGTTGAGAAAGTGGTTAAAAAAGCATACGGGATCCTGGGCTTTATAAATAGAGGCATAGAGTACAAAAGCAAGGAAGTCATGGTGAACCTTTATGAAACACTGGTTCGGCCACAGCTGGAATATTGTGTCCAGTTCTGAGCAGCGCACTTTAGGAAGGATGTGAACGCCTTCGAGAGGGTGCAGAAGAGATTTACTTACTGACACATTCCCCCCTTTCTTGCAGGAGAAGATGGTGCATAACAGGAGGCAGCATGAAAGAGCAAGAGGAGGACAGGCACGCTTACACGCCCTAACTCCCATGGAGGAGACAGTGCTGTTCATTGTTGGAAGGGCCAACGCTGAAGCCATGGCCACTGGCGGTGCTGGAGGGATCGATGATGAGGGTCTTTGCATAGATCAGCCATGATCTGATTGAATGGCGGAGCAGGCTCGAGGGGCCAAATGGCCTACTCCTGCTCCTATTTCTTATGTTTTTATGTTCTTATACCTAATCCTCTTCCTCGCTTCCCACTTCTCCCTTATCCCACAATCTTTTTTGACTCACATGCATCCGATGGTGTCAGCACGCACATCTTACTTTCTCCTCTCACCACAACTCAACCCGTGCCCCTTTGCCATTTCAGATTCCCAAGAACTGGAATCTGCCGAGTCAGAGAAGGCAGAGGAAGATGAGAGTGATGGTGAAGAGACACGGTCACTCGATCTTACACTCGCAGCCACCAGCTCAGAGACTGACACTGCGCGTCCTTTAGAGGCTCGGATAGAGGAGGGATCTGAACATGGTGAGACACCGGGCACAAGTGCGCAGGAGCCGGGGCAGTGGGATCGGATACCTCAAGTGCCAGCTCGCCAGAGGGCGAGGTCACTCACTAGTTCTGCTGCAGAGGATTCAGATCATGACTTCGATGCCCAGGCTACAGAAGAAGGCTGATGGTTGAAGGCTGAAGACTGAAGGCAAATGCTTGGTGCACTGGGAAGCCTGCCAGAAAGCCTGCGTACAATGTCAAGGGGCATGGAGGAGTCCAGCTCCAACTTGGCACAGGGCTTTGCGCAGAGCTTGGAGCCCATCCTTTCCCACATGGATCGGGTGGTCACCTCCATCAGTGCACCTGTGGAACCCACCATGATACATGTGAAAGAGGAAGGTTAAGGAGTGTGGGACTGTTGGTGAATGGGGAGGTGTCGTTGAGGTTACTGGTATCTCTCTTAATAATCTGATCAGCAGAGCCCTGACAGACAGGGCCTGTCTACCTTGTAGCCTCCCTTCCTCTTCCTCCATTTGCTGCTGCACTTTGTCCTCCTCCTCCTCTTCCTCCTCTTCTTCTGCCCCTTGCTCAGGTTCTTGCCTGATAGGCGGTGGCAAGGGCTGTTCCCTCATAATGGCCAGTTTGTGCAGCATGCAGCGTACAACGTCAAATCTTGATACTCCCTCAGCTGAGTACTGCAGGGCTCCTCCAGAGCAGTCCAGGCAGCGGAAGCGTTGCTTTAGGATGCCTATGGTGTGCTCGGTGATGTTCTGTGTGGCCGCATGGCTCTCATTATAGGCCTGCTGTGCACGTGTGTGTGTGTCCTGCCCGGTGTCATGAGCCATGAGGGGATAACCCTTGTCGCCCAGTAGCCTGCCTTCGCCTTGCCGTGCTGGTTGAAATACAGGAGGAACAGAGGACTGCGCAGGATGAAGGAATCATGACTGCTGTCAGGGTAACGGGCATTGACCTGCATGATGCGCTGCGTGTGGTCGCACACCAGCTGCACATTGAGAGAGTGGAATCCCTTTCTGTTCATGAATATGGCCGAGTTCAGATGTGGTGCACACAGGGCAATATGCGGGCAGTCAATGGCACCCTGCACCATGGGTAAGCCTGCAATGTGAGCAAATCCTCATGCTCGCTCCCGCTGCTTGTCTCTGGCAAGAGATAATGAGATGAATCTGTTTCTCAGTGTGTACAGAGCCTCACTGACCTTCCTTATACAGCAGTGCACTGCCCACTGCGAGAAGTTGCTTATATCTCCAGCAGCAGCCTGAAAGGAGCCAGATCTGTAACAATGAAACGCCGTGTTTACCCTGACAGCCACAGGCAATGCTGTCCTTGCCCTGCTCTGAGGCTGCAGTTGTGGCTGCAGCAATTGACAAATTTCAGTCACAACCTCTTTAGCGAACCGAAGACGTCGGATGCACTGGTCGTCGCTGAAGCTAAGGTAAGGGAATTGTTCCCTGAAGACCCTCCTTGGACATGGCCTCCTGCTGAGTGCCCTGCTCCTCCTCCTGCTCCCTCTTCTCGCAGTTTGTCCTGCTCTGTGTGGCCTCTCTTCATTCTCCCAGTCATGTTCAATTCCCAGAGGAAGCCCCAGCAGGCCACCCATGGAAGCAACTTTTTTCAGCCCAATATTTTAAATGCCACTAAAAGCATCGCATGACCGGCCAGACCATTCTCTATAGAACACTGAAACTTTATCCAAGTATAGGAAACGACCAAAAACACCCACAATTGCACCAGCAGCCAGAATAAATAATCCAGCAACTAATCTGTAAGTACTTCGCGCTGGTGGGGGGTCCTTCATGCCGTTTAAGTCCTGTTCAGCTGTGCGAGGTTAAGACAGGGCGTTGGCTGGAGCAGGAAGTTCCAAAATATCACCGGCTGCTTCAAACCAACGTTGCACATCGTGTCATCATCTCCCTACTCTGCATGCTGCCGGCGGTCGTTAGGTGTGAGCGCAAACACCTTTACCAAGATGGCGTCCTGCGCATTTCTCATCGGAAGAGTGCGCGCACATCTCGGACCCCATTTCCGGGGCTTAGGTGGCCATGCAGCACCTACAAAGTGGGTGCAACATGGCCCAATTTAACCCCTAATATGCTTAATGTAGGCACAGGTTAAACAAGAAGAGGGAAGGTGATCAGATTTAACTCCTTCACACAGAGGGAGGTGAATGTGTGGAATGGGCTGCTCAGGGAGGCAGTGCGGGCTGAATGAAACAACAAATTCAAGAGTGAGTTGGATCAGTACCCAGAGAGACATTGACTAGAGGGGTGTGAGAGGTTCAGTGAGATAGAAGATTTCTTAGGCACTGAGGGGGTGAAACTTAGCTTCAGCTGTGGCACAAAACGGGCGATGGTAAATGGGTTGCCAGGTTTACACCTCCCACAATTCTCCTTTCCATTGACTGGTGTCAAATAGGCTGCCGATTCACTATTGGCCGTTTTGTGCAATCATGAAAGTTATATTTCACCGCCTGAGGCTGGGCTGATGAACGGCACGGGTCAGTCCTGATCCTGCACATTCCTGGGTGATAAACGGATTATATACAACAGCTGTCTCAAATGTGTGCAAACGGAATTTTTTTCTTTCTCTTTTAACATTCATAATTTTTTTAAAATTTATTTTTGGGATGTGGGTAACACTGGCAAGGACACATTTACTGCCCATCCCTAGTTGCTCTGAGAAGGTGCTGATGGACCTTCTCTTTGGATGATGTGTGACTTGGAGGGGAACTTGGAGGGGAAGGTGTTCCCACGTCATCACTGCTCTTGTCCTTTACAATCTATATTAATGATTTAGATGAAAGGACCGAGTGTAATGTATCCCAGTTTGCTGACGATACAACGCTAAGTGGGAAAGTAAACTGTGAGGAGGACACAAGGAGTTTGCAAAGGGATATCGACAGGTGGACAAGAAGGCGGCAGATGGAGTATAATGTGGGGAAATGTGAGGTTATTCACTTTGGTAGGAAGAATAGAAAAACAGAATATTTTTTAAATGGTGAGAAACTATTAAATGTTGGTGTTCAGAGGGATCTGTGTGTCCTATACAAGAAACACAAAAAGTTAGCAAGCAGGTACAGCAAGTAATTAGGAAGGCAAATGGAATGTTGGCCTTTATCGCAAGAGTAAGGAAGTCTTGCTACAGCTGTACAGGTGATTGCTGAGACCACACCTGGAGTACTGCGTACAGTTTTGGTCTCCTTATCTAAGGAAGGATATATTTGCCTCGGAGGTGGTGCAACGAAGGTTCACTAGATTAATTCCTGGGATGAGAGGGTTGTCCTATGATGAGAGAGTGAGTAAAATGGGCCTATATTCTCTGGAGTTTAGAAGAATGAGAGATGATCACATTGAAACATATAAGATTCTAAGGCTACTTGACAGGGTAGATGCTGAGAGGTTGTTTCCCCTGGCTGGAGAGTCTAGAACTAGGGGGCATAGTCTCAGGATAAGGGGTTGGACATTTAAGACTGAGATGAAGAGGAATTTCTTCACTCAGAGGGTTGTGAATCTTTGGAATTCTCTACCCCAGAGGGCTGTGGATGCTCAGTCTTTGAATATATTTAAGACTGAGATAGATAGATTTTTGGACTCTAGGGGAATCAAGGGAGATGGGGATATGGTGGGAAAGTGGAGTTGAGGTCGAAGATCAGCCATGATCTGATTGAATGGCGGAGCAGGCTCGAGCGGCCGGATGGCCTACTCCTGCTCCTATTTCTTATGTTCTTATGTTGTTATGCTCTATGAGGGGTCAGGAGGTGAGTCACTTGTTGCTTTATGGTTCTGTACATTAGTGCTGTGTCCAGCTGCGGTACTACTTCTGCTCTCAGTAAATCACACGTAACAGTGGGACTGAGGTTTTAAACCTAATGATGCTGATCCTTTATTATTCCACTCTCAGTGGTGTTGTAAATGGTTGTGAATTTTTATAGCCCCTCTCTCAGCTTCATTAGCCTGTGGATTAAGGAGCAAGCTGAACTGCTTCCTGACTGCTGTATATTATCTGTAATGTGTGAAAAGCTGACATTCACACTGGTCCCTGCACAAATACACCATTTTACCACAGCCTTCTCTGTCTTATGCTCCTGTCTTTTGCTTCTGAATTCATACAAGCAAGTCTATCATCCGCCTGAATGCGCAGTAAAAAGTGGCAAAATTCAACATCCTATGTAATTCTATCTAAGTATCAGAACAACTCGGCTGCCATATCCATAGTGCCAGTAGGGATAATACTGTTCTACTTTATTTACAGGTGTTCTAGGATAATTATATGCCTTCAACAATCTGTCACAAGATGGCATCTGAACATTGTTACATGATTAGCTCCCTGTGCTCTACACATCGTATAATAAGAGTCCAAAACTACTGCTGCGCACTGGTGCTGTGCAGTTGGTGTCAACATCTCCTCTGGAAGTCAAGGGAAGGGCCATGAGAGCCCTCACACACCACTCAAGTGCCCCTCCTAGTGATAAACCAAGGAACTACAATGTCCATGTAGAATTCAATCAGCTCGGTTAACACATCTTCCTGACCAAATAAAGTACTATACAAGTGAGGACTGATTTATGGGAGACAAAGAAGGAAATGGAGGAAAAATTTAAGCAGAATGGATATAATAGTGAACCTCTCGTGACACTGCTCACAGGAAATTAGAGCATGTGAAGTTTTACAAGGACTGGAATGTTAAATAAAATGAGGGCTGGAAGGAGCAATTGGCCTGTGCTCTTGATAGTGAACTCACTTGCAGGTCAGATCAGATGAGGACCTCAGCTTTGTTTGATTGACAGATCAATTAATGAGTTTAAGACCGAGTGGAACCAGTGGGGTAGATTTTTATCGTCACTGTCTGGGCAGTAATCTGAGAGTAGATTGCCTGCCCTGTATAGAACCCGTCTGATTTACATTGATTTAAATGGGATGAATATCGGGCAGATTCTATAAAGGGCGCGGGATCTGCTCTGACAGATTGCCGCTCAGGCATTGAAGATAAAAATATACCTCAGCATGTTCTTGGAGTGAGGAACTGAAGCACAACATCTTAAGACCGCTTTGCCTCTCTAAGAAAGAGCTGAGTCCAAGAGGTAGAAAGGATTGCAGGGTTCTAATGCTGAGAATCATCGTTTAATTAGCTTGGAACTGTTTCATTAGATGACGAAAAATTCAACACTCAATTCTGAAAACCGATGAACTAAAGGTCCTTGTGGGGAAAAGATTCCATTTGCTTGTATCTGTAACACAGTGTAAACATTAAAAATACAAAGCTAGCATGATCGAAAGATTCCGCACTGCTACAGCAAGTTAGACTGAGGAAAACTCTGCAATAATTTTTATATCAGTCCTTCAGCAGGAAGCAATTTATTAGGAAATGACTCTTCACAGATAGGAGGTTGTAGCTTAGAACCATAGAACCATAGAAAAGATAAAGGCTTTTAGCTTAAAGGCACTGATTTCCTGTTCACTGCTGCTTGCCATTGAGGAAAATGAACTTTCAGCCAATAATTCTTTCATCAGGAGCTCTTATCACGGTAAATAACTGCAGGAGCAAATCAGAGTGCTGATAATTGCTTGAGTGTCACAGACACTACACCACTTTCCAATGGTTGACTGCCCTTAACTGAACCTGTAGTAACATTTATCCCTCATTTGTTTTTTATTAGTCACAATTATTATTTTATTACTGTTTACTATTATTGTTTAAAGGCATTGTATGATCAGTTATTTCTAATTTTCTGGTTAGTTTTGAGCCCATTAAGTGGAGAGGTGTCAGCACTGGGAATACAATACCTCTGCCATGTTTTGCATGGATTGTCAGCATCAGCTGTTCCCTCAATGAGAGCACTGAGTGAAGCCTTCTCTGCCCCAAACACGTACAAAACTGTGTGGGGCGATTTTAACTTTTGGCCCCAACAACAAACTGGCATTGGCAGATCGGCCGCCCGTTAGAGAACCCGCCCGATTGAAATCAATCGAAAGGAAGATCGGGGAGGTCCTGTAATGGACAGCCAATTCGTCAATGCCAGTTTGATGCTGGAGCCCAAAGTTAAAACCACCCCCTATATGTTTTGTACAGAGTGTACTGGTCCCATTCATTGTGTGAAGCTCAGCACATTCACTGGGACGGGAGGGAGGCTGATGGGTTTCATATATAAGCCTTTGGGATCACTTTTTTGACATCCTCCCCACTCGGCAGGCACCATTATCCTAATCTCAGAAGATTATCATCTACTGAATCAGTGTGACATTCACCAACCATCCTTTCAGCTGTTTGCAGTGACAGTGATAATTAATCTCGATTATGGGCAGCTTTGTGCTGTAGACTTTTGCTTATTAGAACTGGGCTAAAACTGCCCAATCCCAATTAACTTAGGACCCTTATCACCATCATACCGAGAAACCTTCCCCGCAGTCTTGATGGGATTCAAACCCACGTCCTAGAGATGAAAGCACAATTCTAACTCACTGTGGATCTAATGCTAATATTAGCTGGCTCGATCGATTGATCTACAATCAAAATCTGGCTGATTTTTGCTTTTAAATTAAATGGGATAGAATTTCTGCCGAGGTTCTCCCGATCTCCCACCATAACTCTGGTGGGAGGTTAACGGGAAGGGTGGAAATGCCCATTTACATCGTTTCTCCAGGGTATCTGCTGATCGTCTGCCAAAGTTACAAAGGGAGATCAGGGCTGCTCTCAAAATGTTTTCCCTATATCTTCAATATTAAGCCAAAATCTCCCTAGAATGTAGCTGTTTTCACAACTCACTACTTTAAGTAGTGTTCCTAAAATAAAAACTAATGGGCTCCTACTATATTAGAATCTTTCTTAAAGTCATTCAACCTGTCACAATTTTGAAAATATGTTTTATTATCCTACTGCAGCTCTCAGCTCAGTCTAATGATAGGGACCCACTGCCAGGCAGTGACAGTGCTGTGTCTGATGTGGTTGTTGGATGGTGTGTGAGAGGAGATCAGAATGACACACTTTCCATTTCCCCCTTTAAATTTCCCATTGTATGGTGAAGCATCCGTCTCCACTTAGTGCCACCCAGCATGAGATTGGTTGCTCACAGGACTTGGGAATTGGGAATAAGCTCACCACGGTACTGGTCCAAACACACTGCATATATTGACTCTTTCCAAGAGGCCATCGGTTATTTGGAACTCAGGCTGTGACTGTGCGGAAGATACTTTTGTTTTGGCTTGTGTTGCTACAGGCTGTGGTGTGATGGACTGCAGGTGATTACATTCTGCTGTGCTCTGGATGATGGATGCTTCTGCAGTAACTGCTCCGGATTTTCATAGCGTGAGGTCAAACATTTTGAGAGCTACCTGGACCTAGACAAAAAAGAAAAATGTTTATTTTTCCAATTAAAGTGAAGCACAGCATTTTAAAAATGAATGAAAGCTATTTGCTTAGATTGTTTTTGCACTTTCTTGGCAACTCCTAAGATGTTAGTGTCAATTTCTCTACAAGGACATAAAGTATCAATTTAAGCAAATTACCATATGAAATGTTCTTTATATAGTATAGCTACAGATTTATACTGTAAAGAGCTGCATGAACTGAATTTTCAGTCACACATACAAGCCCTCCTGGGAAAACAAGTAATGTGACCCATATCCCCACAACACATGGCTCTCCACCACTGCTTTCATCTACAGCTGTTGTGAAGATACTTAGTAGTTTTTAAAAATTAAATGGGAATTTGACTTAAATTTCTGTGGGATGTAAAGGTAAATTATTGAGTGTCAGCATTAGCTCAGTGGGTAGCACTCTGGCCTCTGAGTTAGAAGATTGTGAGTTCAAGCCCCACTCCAGAATTTGAGTACATAATCGGGGCTGACATTTGAGTACTGTATTGTCAGAGGTGGCATCTTTCGGATGAGATGTTAAATCAAAGCCCCTCGGCTGGATGTAAAAGATTTAATGGCAGATATAGAGATTAAAATGAATTAGAAGAAGGAGACTTATGACAAATGTAAGGTTCATAATACAGCAGAGAACCAAGCTGAATACAGAAAGTACAGAGGAGATCTAAAAAAGGAAATAAGAGGGGTGAAGGGAGAGTAAGAGAATAGATTAGTGGCTAACATAAAAGGGAACCCAAAGGTCTTTTATAAACATAAAATTAGTAAAAGGATAGTCAAAGGAAGGGCAGGACTGATTAGGGACAAAAAAAGGAGATCTTCTTGTGGAGACAGAGGGCATGACTGAGTTACTGAATGAATACTTCACATCTGTCTTCACTAGAGAAGAGGATGCTGCAAATGTAGCAGTAATGAGGGAGGTAATAGTGATATTGGATAGGATAAAAATAAATACCAATAACCTGCTCACCGATGCTCAGTTTGGGTTCCGCCAGGACCACTCGGCTCCAGACCTCATTACCGCCTTGGTCCAAACATGGACAAAAGAGCTGAATTCCAGAGGTGAGGTGAGAGTGACTGTCCTTGACATCAAGGCAGCATTTGATTGAGTGTGGCACCAAGGAGCCCTAGTAAAATTGAAGTCAATGGAAGTCAGGGAGAAAACTCTCCAGTGGCTGGAGTCATACTTAGCACAAAGGAAGATGGTAGTGGTTGTTGGAGGCCAATCATCTCAGCCCCTGGACATTGCTGCAGGAGTTCCTCAGGGCGGTGTCCTAGGCCCAACCATCTTCAGCTGCTTCACCAATGACCTTACCTCCATCATAGGGTCAGAAATGGGATACTCGCTGATGATTGCACAGTGTTCAGTTCCATTCGTAACCCTTCAGGTAATGAAACAGTCCGTGCCTACATGCAGCAAGATCTGGACAACATCCAGGCTTGGGCTGATAAGTTACAAGTAACATTCGAGCCAGACAAGAGCCAGGCAATGACCATCTCCAACAAGAGAGAGTCGAACCACCTCCCCTTGACATTCAACAGCATTACCATCACCGAATCCCCCACCATCAACATCCTGGGGGTCACCATTGACCAGAAACTTAACTGGACCAGCCACATAAATACTGTGGCTACAAGAGCAGATCAGAGGCTGGGTATTCTGTGGTGAGTGACTCACCTCCTGACTCCCCAAAACCTTTCCACCATCTACAAGGCACAAGTCAGGAGTGTGATGGAATACTCTCCACTTGCCTGGATGAGTGCAGCTCCAACAACACTCAAGAAGCTCGACACCATCCAGGACAAAGCAGCCCGTTTGATTGGCACCCCATCCACCACCTTAAACATTCACTCCCTTCACCACTGGCGTGTCTTGGCTGCAGTGTGTACCATCCACAGGATGTACTGCAGCAACTCGCCAAGGCTTCTTCGACAGCACCTCCCAAACCCGCGACCTCTACCACCTAGAAGGACAAGGACAGCAGGCACATGGGAACAACACCATCTGCACGTTCCCCTTCAAGTCACACACCATCCCGACTTGGAAATATATCGCCGTTCCTTCATCATCGCTGGGTCAAAATCCTGGAACTCCCTACCTAATAGCACTGTGGGAGAACCTTCACCACACGGACTGCAGCGGTTAAAGAAAGCGGCTCACCACCACCTTCTCAAGGGTAATTAGGGATGCCTTGCCAGCGACGCCCACATCCCATGAACGAATAAAGAAAAAAGATAAAGATTAGCAGTACTCAAAGTAGAAAAGTCACCCGGTCCAGATAGGATGCATCTTAGGATACTGAGGGAAGTAAGGGTGGAAATTATGGACGATCTGGCCACAATCTTCCAATCCTCCTTAGATATGGTGACGGTGCCGGAGGACTGGAGGATTGCAAATGTTACACCACTGTTCACAAAAGGGGAGAGGGATAAATTCGGCAATTACAGGCCAGTCAGCCTAACATCAGTGGTGGGGGAGCTTTTAGAGACAATAATAAGTTGGCACTTGGAAAAGTACAGGTTAATAAATGAAAATCAGAATGGATTTGTTAAAGGAAAATCATGTTTGACTAATTTAATTGAGTTCTTTGATGAAGTAATGGAGAGGGTTGATGAGGGTAGTGCGGTTGATGTTGTGTATATGGACTTTCAAAAGGCATTTGATAAAGTACCACATAATAGACTTGTTAGCTAAATTAAAGCCCATGGGATTAAAGGGACAGTGGTAGCGTGGATACAAAATTGGCTAGGGAACAGAAAGCAGAGAGCAGGTTGCTTTTCAGACTGGAGGGATGTATACAGTGGTGTTCCCCAGGGGTCAGTATTAGGACCACTGCTCTTTTTGATATATATTAATGAGCTGGACTTGTGTTTAGAGGGTATAATTTCAAAGTTTGCAGATGACACAAATCTCAGAAATGTAGTAAACAATGTGGAGGATAGTAACAGACTTCAGGAGGACATAGACAGACTGGTAAAATGGGCAGACACATGGCAGATGAAGTTTAACACAGAGAAGCGTGAAGTGATGCATTTTGGTAGAAAAAATTAGGACAGGCAATATAAACTAAATGGTACAATTTTAAAGGGGGTGCAGGAACAGAGAGACCTGGGGGTGCACATACATAAATCCTTGAAGGTGGCAGGACAAGTTGAGAAGGCTGTTAAAAAAGCATATGGGATCCTGGGCTTTATTAATACAAATGTAAGGAATCTTACAACACCAGGTTATAGTCCAACAAATTTATTTTAAAATCACAAGCTTTCGGAGATTATCTCCTTCGTCAGATTATCTCCTTCGTCAGATTATCTCCTTCATCTGACGAAGGAGATAATCTCCGAAAGCTTGTGATTTTAAAATAAATTTGTTGGACTATAACCTGGTGTTGTAAGATTCCTTACATTTGTCCACCCCAGTCCATCACCGGCATCTCCACATCATCTTTATTAATACAGGCATCGAGTACAAAAGCAAGGGGGTTATTCTAAACCTTTATAAAACACTGGTTCGGCCTCAGATGGAGTATTGTGTTCAATTTAGGAATGATGTCAAGGCCTTAGAGTGGGCACAGAAGAGATTTACAAGAATGGTACCAGGGATGAGGGACTTCAGTTATGTGGAGAGACTGGAGAAGCTGGGGTTGTTCTCCTTTGAACAGAGACGGTTAAAGGGAGATTTGATAGAAGTGTTCAAAATCATGAATAGTTTTTATATAGTAAATAAGGAGAAACTGTTTCCAGTGGCAGAAGGGTTGGTAACCAGAGGACACAGATTTAAGGTGATCGGCAAAAGAGCCAGAGGCGACATGAGGAAACATTTTTTGACACAGTGAGTTGTAATGATCTGGAATGCGCTGCCTGAAAGGATGGTGGAAGCAGACTCAATAATAACTTTCAAAAGATAAATACTTGAAGGGAAAAAAAATACAGGGCTCTGGGGAAAGAGCAGGGCAATTGGACTAATTGGATAGCTCTTTCAAAAAGCTGGCAAAGTCACAATGGGCTGAATGGCCTCCTCCTGTGCTGTTCCTACTATGATACTGTGATATTTGAAGAGCAGGAGAGTTCTCCCTGTGTCCTGGCCAATATTTATCCCTCACTAAAACAGATTATCTGGTCAGTTATCTCATTGTTGTTTGCAGGACTTTGCTGTGCACAAATTGGCTGCCATGTTTCCTACATTACAACAGTGACTACGCATTCAACAGTATTTTATTGGCTATGATTTGCTTGGCGACTTCCTGAGATCATGAACTCCATTCATTTTTATTGGCCTAAGGAGATTATAATTAAACAAAATGGAGCTACTATAAGAGTCTGTTGCCTCAGTGGGAAATCAGTGACCAATATGAATTTGATGGGACGGAGCTGGTCAGAAAATCAAGTGAAGTGTGCACCTTGATTTCCAATATGTTCTCCCTCCTGAAAGTGCAAAATTGAAGAATTAAACCACCTTTGCGATGTTAGAAAATTAAAAGTAATTGCTCTAGAGCACACTCTGCGTATTTATTGTTCTGAGTATTTTGCCTTAGTCCTGACCAGACAACATGGGGTTAAATTAGGTCATGCAGCATCCGTTTTTTAGGCGCTACGCGGCCAACTAAGACTCAAAAATGGGGTCCAAGTCGCACATGCACATTTCTGGTGGGAAGTGCACAGGACACCATCTTGGTAAAGGGGTTTGCACGCGTGCACCTAACCACCACTGTCAGCACGTGGAGTCGGGAGTCAGTGTGCAACGCTGATTTGAAAGCAACACTGATATTTTGCAATGCCACACTCCATCCAACTTCGCATGAAGGACCCCAATGGCATGAAGGACCCCCCCCACCAATGCTATTTAAAGGGATCATGAAGTACTTATAGGTTAGTTGCTGGATTATTTCTTCTGGCTGCTGGTGAAATTGTACGAGTTTTTGGAAGTTTTGTATACTTGCCAAAGTTGCAAAACCCTACAGGGAGAGTGGTCTGGCTGGCCTTTAGTACTTTTAGTGGTTTTTAAAATATTGTGCTGAAAAAAGTTGCTTCCTGACATGGGTGGCCTGAGAGGACTTACTGTGGGAATTGAACATTACTGGGAGAATTAAGGCAGGCCACACAGAGCAGGAAAATCTGCTCAAAGAGGGGAGAGGGGGAGGAAGTGGAAGAGGAGGAAGAGGAAGGGAGGCTACAAAGTAGACAGGGTAATTCATGAGTGATACCAATAACCCCAACTACACCTCCCCATTCACCAACAGTCCCACACTCCTTACCTTTCCTCTATCACTGACCATCACATAGAATCATAGAATGGTTAAGGCACAGAAGGAGGCCATTCAGCCCATCGAGCCCCATGCCGGCTCTATGTAAGAGCAATCCAGTTAATCCCATTCCCCCACTCTTTCCCCTGTAGCCCTGCAAATTGTATCCCTTCAAGTATTTATCCAATTCCTTTTTGAAAGCCAAGATTGAATCTGCTTCCACCGTCCTTTCAGGCAGTGGATTCCTGATTATAACTACTCGCTGCGTAAAAAAAGTTTTCGCTCATGTCGCCTTTGGTTCTTTTGCCAATCTCCTTAAATCTGTGTCCTCTGGTTCTCGACCCTTCCGCCAATGGGAACAGTTTCTCTTTATTTACTTCATCTAATCCCTTCATGATTTTGAACACTTCTATCAAATCTCCTCTTAACCTTCTCTGCTCTAAGGAGAACAATCCCAGCTTCTCCAGTCTATCCACGTAACTGAAGTCCCTCATCCCTGGAATCATTCTAGTAAATCTTTTTTGCACCCTCTCTAAGGCCTTCAGAACTGGACATAATACTCCAGTTGTGGCCAAATCAATGTTTTATAAAGTTTCAAAGTAACTTCCTTGCTTTTGTACTCTATGCCTCTATTTATAAAGCCCAAGATCCCGTATGCTTTTTTAACCGCTTTCTCAACTTGTCCCGCCACCTTCAAAGATTTGTGCACACGTATACCCCCAGGTCACTTTGTTCCTGCATCTCCTTTAGAATTGTACCATTCAGTTTACATTGCCTCTCCTCATTCTTCCTGCCAAAATGTATCACTTTGCACTTTTCTTAAATTTCATCTACCATCTGCCCTTTCCACCAGCCTGTCTATGTCCTCTTGAAGTCTATTGCTATTCTCCTCACTGTTTACTACACTTCCAAGTTTTGTGTTATCTGTAAATTTTGAAATTGTAACCCATACACCCAAGTCCAAGTCATTAATATGAGTACATAAGAACATAAGAAATAGGAGCAGGAGTAGGTCATATGACCCCTCGTGCCTGCTCAGCCATTCAATAAGACCATGACTGATCTTCTACCTCGACTCCACTTTCCCACCTGATCCCTATAATCCCTTGATTACCTTGGTGTCCCAATATCCATCAATCTCAGTCTTGAATATAGTCAATGACTGAGCATCCACAGCCCTCTGGGGTAGAGAATTCCAAAGATTCACAACCCTCTGAGTGAAGAATTTTTTCCTCATCTCGTTCCTAAATGGCCGACTTGAGACTATGTCCCCTAGTTTTAGACTCTCCAGTCAGGGGAAACAGCCTCTCAGCTTCTACCCTGTCAAGCCCTCTGAGAATTTTTTATATTTCAATGAAATCACCTCTCATTCTTCCAAACTCCAGAGAATATAGGCCCATTCTACTCAATCTCTCATCCCAGGAATTAAGCTAGTGAACCTTTGTTACACCGCTGCTAAGGCAAGTATATCCTTCCTTAGGTAAAGTGACCAAAACTGCACATAGTATTCCGGGTATGGTCTCACCAGAGCCCTTTTTAATTGCAGCAAGACCTCTTTACTATTATACTTCAACCACCTTAAAATAAAGACTAACACACCATTTGCCTTCCTAATTGCTTGCTGTACCTTCATGTTAACTTTCTGTGATTCATGTACAAGGACACCCAAATCCCTCTGAATGCCAACGTTTCTTAGTCTCTCACCTTTTAAAAATATATTCTGTTTTTCTATTCTTCCTAAAAAGTGGATAATTTCACATTTCCCCACATTATACTCTATCTGCCACCTTCTCGCCCACTCACTTAACCTGTCCATATCCCTTTGCAGCCCCTTTATGTCCTTCCTTACAGGTTACTTTCCCACCTAGCTTGCCACCTTAATCAGCAAACTTGGATACATTTCACTCGGTCCTCTCATCGAAGTCATTGTTATATATTGTAAGCAGCTGAGGCCCAAGCACGATCCTTGTGGCACTCCACTAGTTACAACCTGCCAACTCTATTTTCTGTCCGTTAACCAATCCTCAATCCATGCAAATATATTACCCCCAATCCCATGAGCCCTAATCTTGTGTAACAACCTCTTGTGTGGCACCTTATCGAATGCCTTTTGAAAATCCAAATATACTACATCCACTGGTTCCCTCTTATCTACCCTGCTAATTACACCCTCAAAAAACTCCAATAATAAAATCAAACATGATTTCCCTTTCATAAAACCGTGTTGACTCTGCCTAATTATATTATGATTTTCTAAGTTCCCTGTTACTATGTCCTTAATAATGGATTCCAGCATTTTCCCTGCTACTGATATCAGGCTAACTGGCTAATAGTTCCCTGTTTTCTCTCTCCCACATTTCTTGAATAGCGGGGTTACATTTGCTACCTTCCAATCCACAGGGACCATTCCAGAATCTAGGGAATTCTTGATGATCAAAACCAATGCAACCACTATCTCTCAGCCACCTTTTAGTACCCTAGGATGTAGGCCATCAGGTCCAGTGGATTTGTTGGCTTTTAGTCCCATTAATTTCTCCAGTACTTTTTCTTTAGTAATCTTAATTGCTTTTAAGTTTCTCACTCTCATTAGACCCTTGGTTCCCCACTATATATCAAAAAAAGCAGTGGTCCTAGTACCGACCCCTAGGTAAAACCACTGTATACCTTCCTCCAGTCCGAAAAACAACAGTTCATCATGAACTCCTCTTCACATCTTCCTCTTTATGACAATACATATTTGTTCCTCCTTCAGTTCACCGCAGGAATAAAAACCACCACCAAAACCAAATCCAAATTCAAATCCAAATTTATAAATTAACACATGAAATAATGCTAACAAAATGAGACTGTTCACCCCTGTGCATTCCCTCAGTGCCTGTTGTTCGTGTGCCTTTACCTTTCCTAGTGCTCCTACAAGATGTTTCCCCAGTGGCTGGAGCATGGGTGGTGGGAGGCTGTTGACCTTCAATTGAGGAGCGTGCAGATGGCCGTGGAGGACGGCCTCGAGCAGCTCTGGGCCGACAGGGCCCGGCTTCAGACTGCACCATCTCGGCCTGGGCTGCAGCAGTCAGGTCTGGCTGGCTGACAGGCAATAGCAAGGCGACTGGTGGAGTGGCAGGGGTGGGAGCAGGAATGCTGTCGTTCTGAGAGAGGCCAGCAGGTCCGTCTTCCAAGGCGCCACTGCCACTCTACCGGGGCAGTGCCTCAGTAACCCTGGTGATCAGCTGGAGCACGGATTGCTGGAGTGCTGTGATGCCCTGGAAGCTCCTTTCAACAATGATCCCCAGAGCCACGATAGCAGCAGTCTGATATTCCAAGGCAGCAGTCTGAGATCCAAATGCAGCAGTTAGACCTTTGATGGTAGATGTTTGTGTTGCAATGGAAGCTGTGACATCAGTCATCAGATGCTACATCTTGGTGGGTTCCACAGGTGCGCTGATGGAGGTGACCACACATTCCAGGTGGGAAAGGATGGGCTCCAAGTTCTGCACAAATCCCTGTGCCAAATTGGAGCTGGACTCCTCCATGCTCCTTGACATTGTGCACAGGCTTTCTGGCAGGCTTTCCAGTGCCACAAGCATTTGTTGGTGTATGTCCATCAGCCGTCTTCTGTAGCCTGGCCCATCGAAGTCACCATCTGAATCCTGTTACACAGAACTAATGAGTGACCTCGCCCTCCGGTGAGCTGGCACCTGCGGTATCCATTCCCCCCACCCCGACTCCTGCACATTTGTGCCTGGTGTGTCAGATCCCTCCTCTATCTGAGCCTCTAAACTACATGCAGAGTCAGTCTCTGAGCTGGTGGCTGCGAGTGTAAGATTGAGTGATGGTGTCTCTTCATCATCACTGTCATCTTCCTCTTCCTTTCTTTCTTTTTCCTTCTTTTTGTAGTGGGTGTTGCTGGAAAGGCTGCATTTATTGCCCATCCCTAGTTCTCTGACAATGTGCTGGTGGGCCTTGCCCTTGAACTGCTGCAGTCCTTGCGGTGATAGTAATCCCACAATGGTGTTAGGAAGGGAATTCCAGGATATTCCTCCAGTGACAATGAAGGAACGGTGATAAATATCCAAGTCAGGATGATGTGTGACTGGGAGGAGAATTGAAGGTTATGGTGCTCCTACCACATTGCTGCTCTTGTCCTTCTCGGTGGTATGGTTGCAGGGGAGAGAGTGCTGTTGAAGTAACCTTGGTGAGCTGCTGCAGTGCATTCTGTAGATTGTACATACTGCAGCCATAGAGCACCAGTGATGGAGGGGCTGGATACTGAGTCCAGCACAGCGGCACCTGTCAAGTGAACCACTCTGACCTGGATGGTGTCGACCTTCTTTAGTATTTCTGCGGCTGCACCGAACCAGGCAAGTGGAGAGTATTCCATCACACTCCTGACTTGAGCCTTATGGGTGGTGGAGAGGCTTTGAGGTGTCAAAAGTTGAGCCACTCATTCCTGGGTACCGAGCCTCTGTCCTGCTCATAGCCACAATGTTAATATGGCTGGACTGACACCATTCCTGGTCAGCAGTGACCCCCAGGATGTTGATGATGGGGATTCGACAACAATGGTGCAATTGAAAGTTCAGGGGAGGTGGCTAGGTTTTCTTTAGATGGTCATTACCTGGCGCTTATGTTACCTTCCACTTGTCAGCAGAAGTCTGCATGTTACCCAGGTCCTGCTGTAGGCTGGCATGGGCTGTTTCATTATCAGAGGAGCTGTGAATAGAACTGAATACTGTGGAATTGTCAGTGAAGAGCCTCACTCCTGACCTTATGACAGAGGAAAGGTCATTAATGAATCAGCTGAAGATGGTTGGGTCGAGGAAACTTCCCTAAGGAACTCCTGCAGTGATGTCCTGGGGCTGTGATGACTCACCTCCAACATGCATTCGGTATGGCACCAACCATTGGATGGTTTTGCTTTTGACCCTATTGATTAAATCAGTTACCTTCTTGGCCCTCTTCTGGTTCTGCTGCACCTTGGCGCTGGGTTTTCCTGGTGAGGCCAGAACCAGGAGCCGACTGTGTGACACGAAGTTAAAATAGCATTGGAGTCTGATTGATGTCATCAGTCCCTGACTTCTGAATCTGAGCGAGGTCCTCACACGCTGACCTAATAGCCATGGTGCAAGGTTGGTGAGAAGATGATGAATTGCATGCTACCTCAATCGTACCTCTCCTCCCACGCTGTGTTCTCGTCAGGTGCGGGGGGTTAAAATAGGCGCTTAAGGTATTGACAGTCTCGCTCAGCCTGAAACTGTAGCCAGGGAGGAGAACGGTGTCTATGGCTAGAATATGGAGGTTGATGCAAGGCCCAAGACAATCTCTTCAGTCTCCTTAATGTTTAACTGTTGGAAATTACAGCTCATCCAAGACTGGATGGCAGACAAGCAGTCTGACAAAATAGAGGCATTGGAGTGATCCTGAGACGTGATGGCGAGGTTGTGCTGAGTGTTGTCAGCGTACGTGTGGAAGTTGGCGCCATGCCTGTAGATGATGTAGCCAAGGGGCAGCATGTAGATGAGGAAGAGGAGGAGGTTAAGGATGGATGGGTGAAGGACTCCCGAAGCATCGACATGGGATTGGCAAGAGAATCCATTGGTTGAGATGCTCTGGCTACAATCGGATAAGTAAGAGTGAAACCAAGCGAGGGTAGTCCCAGCAAACTGTTGGTCATCCAACACTCTGCTGCCCATATCCTAACTTGCACCAAGTCCCACTCACCCATCACCTCTGTGCTTGCTGACCTACATTGGCTCTCGAACTGGCGATTCTCATCCTGTGTTCAAATCCCTCCATGTCTTCTCCCCTCCTTATCTCTGCAACCTCTTCCAGCACTACAACCCTCAGAGATCTCTGCGTTCCTCCAATTCTTGCCTCTTGCGTATCCCTGATTTCCTTCACTCCACCATTGGCGGCTGTGCCTTCAGTTGTCTGGGCCCTAAGCTCTGGAATTCCCTCCCTAAACTTCTCTGCCTCACTACCTCTCTCTTCTCCTTTATCTCTTTGACCAAACTTTTGGTCGCCTGCCTTGTTATTTCTATGTGGCTTGGTATCAACTTTTGTCTGATAATCGCTCCTGTGAGGCACCTTGAGATGTTTTACTACGTTAAAGGTGCTGTATAAATGCAAGTAGTTGCTGTTGTTTGACAGTATTGAAGGCAGAAAGGTAGAGGATGTAAAGGAGGACAAGGAGGGATAAAATACTGCAGTCAGTTGTGACTACGTTTCGAACCATTTTGGTTGTGTGGAATGAACTGAACCTGACTGGACAGATTCAGGTGAGATGGGTGTGGATCTGGCAGGTAACAATATGTTGAAGAGTTTTGGAGTGGAGAGGGAAGTTGCAGATGGGATGATAGTCAGTGAGGACAGAGGGGTCGAGGGTAAGTTATATGAGGAGGGTCTAACCTGTAATTCTGGCTGTCGCCAGGTGCATATTAAAGTGCCCTCACTACTTACAATAATTTCTGTGAAAACAAAATATAAATTCACTTCATGTTCATATTAAATAAAATCTTTCCCATCCTGCCATATAAATCACTTTTAAGGAAAAGCTTCATCACTTATTCATAATTGTCAGAGTAGTGTCGAAACTTAACACTATACCAATGCACTAACACACTCAGACCAGTATCACAAAGGGAAAAGTTTTACTTTAATTGACTTGTATACAAGGGAAGCTGTGCTCTGAACAAAGGTCAGAACAACCTCTTCACTGAACAAAGGAAACAGTTCACATTTATACAGTTTAATTAGCAATGTCCACCTGTCATAGAATATGGGCGTACATGTACATTCTTTATTGGTTCAGGTAGTTGGTCAATCAAGTAGTGAGCCTGCCCCCTCTGAACGTCCATAGCTCATTCCTGTTTTGGCACGTAGGCCTCGTAGGCCCGAGCACATTATCCTCCCTACATTCTAAAGCTGGTTATCATTACGGCTGAAGTCAGTCTCAAGGCCACATGGCCTCTCAAGAAACTGTATTCTCATTATATTTTATAGTCAGCAATACCCTTATCTGCTCGGGGTGGGGGGGCAAACAGTACTAAGCACCTGCACAGCCAACTTAATTATCAACATACCAAGGCTTAAATGTAATTACACAATTGTGTCTTTCTGTGTGTGTGTGCTGTAGCTACCCCATTATGGGAGCCAAGGAGTTAACATTGGTCAAATATCCATCATGCATTTCTTCTTTACTATGGTCAAGTAACTGTTCATGCATTTCTACATTAACATGGTCAAGTATCTCTTTATGCATTTCTACAGTAGTTGTGATTCTCTCACTTGTGAAACTAACTGGGTCTTCTGTGCTACGCACTGTGAACCTTCTATTTTAACATTGGAAATTAAATCCTTCTTTGTGAGACAATTCCTATTGGGAAAATGAAGTTCAGGCTCTGGGAGGCATGCCTGGAATATGTTACTACACCTTGCAGCTCAATGTCACCAGTCACTCACTCACGCACATTACACACTCATGCAGCTGAGATGCCATATTTCAGAGGATCGATTACATGACTAATACACTGACTCATTTATATTTCATTGTAACATACTTACAAATTAATTTACAGTTACCTCTTGTCACAAATTATATGCCAGTAATTGAGAAGACTGTGAGTGGCAGCTACCTCCACGATGCCAAGCATTAACCAGACCCACATGGTATGTTTTTAAAGGTCTACCCATGATTCAATTTGTGAAACTAGATTAGTGCAATGAGTCTGAATATAAGGGAAGGTTAGGAAGGGAAGGAAATCAACTCAAAACGTTTGAATGGATAGAACGATAAAAGCTTTTTATGAGATTTCTAACTCTTTTGGGAGGCCTTTTGAAAGATTGATTTGTTGGAGAGGTTCAGAACTCTGCACTAAAACAGGATTAAGAGGACAGGATGATATTGGACCAAATCCTAATTACAGCTGGGAGGAGGATGGAGAACGTTCTGACGTTGTTCTTGACCACAGACATTCCTCTCCTAAATCCACTTTGGATCTGAAAAAGACAAATTGGAATATTTTCTTAACGGTGAGAAACTAGGAACTGTAGAAAAGCAAAGGGATTTAGGTCTCCATGTAAACAGATCACTAAAAGCTAGTGCACAAGTACAAAAAGTAAGCAAAAAGGCGAATGGAATGTTGGACTTTATCCCAAAGGGATTACATTTCAAAAGTGAGGAAATTATGCTTCTGTTATACAGATCCTTGGTCAGGCCCCATCTGGAGCACTGTGTTCAGTTCTGGGCATCGCGCCTCAGGAAATGTATATTGGCCTTGGAAGGGGTACAGCGCAGATTTATCAGAATTATACCAGGGCTTAAAGGGTTAAATTATGAGGACAGGCTGCACAAACTTGGTTTGTATTATCTTGACTTTACAAGGTTGAGGGGCGATCCAATTGAGGTGTTTAATATTATTAAGGGATTTGATAGGATAGACACAAATAAACCATTTCCTCTGGTGGAAGAATCCAGGCCAAGAGGGAACAATCTTAAAATTAAAGTTAGGCTGTTCAGGAATGAAATCAGGAAGCATTTTTTCGCACAAAGGGTATTGGAAATCTGAAACTCTCTCCTCCAAAAGGCTGTGGGGGCTGGGGGATAATTGGAGCTTTTAAGACTGAGACTCATGGATTTTTGTTGGGTAAGGGTATTGAGGGATATGAAGCAAAGGCGGGTAAATGGAGTTCAGGTACAGATCAGCAATAAGAACATAAGAAATAGGAGCAGGAGTCGGCCATACGGCCCCTCGAGCCTGCTCCATCATTCAATAAGATCCTGGCTGATCTTCTACCTCAACTCCACTTTCCCGCCCTATCCCCATATCCCTTGATTCTCTTAATGTCTAAAAATCTATCAATCTCAGTCTTGAATATACTCTACGACTGAGCATCCACAGTCCTCTGGGGTAGAGAATTCCAAAGATTCACAATCCTCTGAGTGAAGAAATTTTTCCTCATCTCAGTCATAAATGGCCGACCACTTATCTTGAGACTATGACCCCTGGTTCTAATCTCTCCAGCCAGGGGAAACAGCATCTCAGCATCGACCCTGTCAAGCCCTCTAAGAATTTTATACGTTTCAATGAGATCACCTCACTGAGACATTCTTCCAAGCTTCAGAGAATATAGGCCCATTCTACTCAATCTCTCCTCATACTAGTGAACCTTCGTTGCACCCCGTCTAAGGCAAGTATATCCTCCTTTAGGTAAGGAGACCAAAACTGTACACAGTATTCTATATGTGGTCTCACCAGAGCCCTATATAATTGCAGCAAGACCTCCTTACTCTTGTACTCCAACCTCCTTGCAAAAAAGGCCAACATACCATTTGCCTTCCTAATTGCATGCTGTACCTGCATGTTAACTTTCTGTGATTTGTGTATAATGACACCACTGACCGAATTGAATGGTGGAACAGCCTCGAGGGGTTGAATGGCCTCCTCCTGTTCCTATGTTTCAGCCTTTGTATGTCTACTTTTGGGATGGTATCTGATAGAAGTCTGGGGTGAATGATCCTCTAATTTTTTACCTTCCTTTATGCAACTGCAGTGTTTCTTACAAAACCTTAGCTGAAACAAGGGGCCCAAAATTCTCCATGGGTTCACTGTGCCAGTGCAAGTGCAGTGGAGTGAAATATCCTCCAACCATAGCCCAAGGACCCAAATCCCAGTGACAGGGCCATCTGCGTGGGACATCAGCAGTGCCCGCCTCAGACTGCTGCTGGAATGTTGGAGTGACACCATGACATTCCGACCGCGGAGGTGAGGCCTCGAAGGAAACAATGCTCTTCTGTTCTTCCCATGTAGAGATTTGGGACTATTTTACAGCTCTCAATGGGACTCATGCCAGCTTCCTGGTCAGTTCTCAGCTCCAAGCTGGTGAGTTCCACTGTGATCTACAGAGAGCGCAAAGGGTGGAATTCCTGGGGATAGCATGGGCACACCCCCAAACAGGTCCCCTTGCTGTAGAGAGAGGCCGGGTGGATGATCTTCACCTGGCTCCTTGCAGAAAATAGTGGATGGGAAACACGGGGTGCAATCCTGAAGGAACTGGGATCTGCCCCCCTTTTCATCTTGGACCAAATCAGACTTTTGGATCCAAGGACTCAACGAGTTGTCAGCTTGTCCTGTACCAGCCAATGATGCAGTAAATGAGGACACATTATCCTGAATTCAAACAATTCTTTAATTAATGTTTGACTGTGTTACAGAAATGCAGGGCTGGAGTTAATAAAGATTTCTTGTGTGTCGTGCCCGTATCCTGTGAACTGTTTGTTGAGCTTCCATTCTGCCCCTTGTTTGGTGATGAAAATTTTTTTTTATTCATTCATGGGATGTGGGCGTCGCTGGCAAGGCTGGCATTTATTGCCCATCACGAATTGCCCTTGAGAAGGTGGTGGTGAGCCGCCTTCTTGAACCGCTGCAGTCCATGTGGTGAAGGTTCTCCCACAGTGCTGTTAGGAAGGGAGTTCCAGGATTTTGATCCAGCGACGATGAAGGAACGACGATATATTTCCAAGTCGGGATGGTGTGTGACTTGGAGGGGAACGTGCAGGTGGTGTTGTTCCCATGTGCCTGCTGCTCTTGTCCTTCTAGGTGGTAGAGGTTGCGGGTTTGGGAGGTGCTGTCGAAGAAGCTTTGGCGAGTTGCTGCAGTGCATCCTGTGGATGGTACACACTGCAGCCACAGTGCGCCGGTGGTGAAGGGAATGAATGTTCAGGGTGGTGGATGGGGTGCCAATCAAGCGGGCTGCTTTGTCCTGGATGATGTCGAGCTTCTTGAGTGTTGTTGGAGCTGCACTCATCCAGGCAAGTGGAGAGTATTCCATCACACTCCTGACTTGTGCCTTGCAGATGGTGGAAAGGCTTTGGGGAGTTAGGAGGTGAGTTACTCGTCGCAGAATACCCAGCCTCTGACCTGCTCTTGCAGTCACAGTATTTATATGGCTGGTCCAGTTAAGTTTCTGGTCAATGGTGACCCCCCAGGATGTTGATGGTGGGGGATTCGGCGATGGTAATGCCGTTGAATGTAAAGGGGAGGTGGTTAGACAGTCTCTTCTTGGAGATAGTCATTGCCTGGCACTTGTCTGGTGCGAATGTTACTTGCCACTTATGAGCCCAAGCCTGGATGTTGTCCAGGTCTTGCTGCATGCGGGCACGGACTGCTTCATTATCTGAGGGGTTGCGAATGGAACTGAACACTGTGCAATCATCAGCTAACATCCCCATTTCTGACCTTATGATGGAGGGAAGGTCATTGATGAAGCAGCTGAAGATGGTTGGTCCGAGGACACTGCCCTGAGGAACTCCTGCAGCAATGTCCTGGGGCTGAGATGATTGGCCTCCAACAACCAGTACCATCTTACTGTGTGCGAGGTATGACTCCAGCCACTGGAGAGTTTTCCCCCTGATTCCCATTGACTTCAATTTTACGAGGGCTCCTTGGTGCCACACTCAATCAAATGCTGCCTTGATGTCAAGGGCAGTCATTCTCACCTCACCTCTGGAATTCAGCTCTTTTGTCCATGTTTGGACCGAGGCTGTAATGAGGACTGGAGCTGAGTGGTCCTGGCAGAACCCAAACTGAGCATCAGTGAGCAGGTTATAGAATCATAGAATCATAGAAGTTACAACATGGAAACAGGCCCTTCGGCCCAACATGTCCATGTCGCCCAGTTTATACCACTAAGCTAGTCTCAATTTCCTGCACTTGGCCCATATCCCTCTATACCCATCTTACCCATGTAACTGTCCAAATGTTTTTTAAAAGACAAAATTGTACCCGCCTCTACTACTGCCTCTGGCAGCTCGTTCCAGACACTCACCACCCTTTGAGTGAAAAAATTGCCCCTCTGGACCCTTTTGTATCTCTCCCCTCTCACCTTAAATCTATGCCCCCTCGTTATAGACTCCCCTACCTTTGGGAAAAGATTTTGACTATCTACCTTATCTATGCCCCTCATTATTTTATAGACTTCTATAAGATCACCCCTTAACCGCCTACTCTCCAGGGAAAAAAGTCTCAGTCTATCCAACCTCTCCCTATAAGTCAAACCATCAAGTCCCGGTGGCATCCTAGTAAATCTTTTCTGCACTCTTTCTAGTTTAATAATATCCTTTCTATAATAGGGTGACCAGAACTGTACACAGTACTCCAAGTGTGGCCTCACCAATGCCCTGTACAACTTCAACAAGACATCCCAACTCCTGCATTCAATGTTCTGACCAATGAAACCAAGCATGCCGAATGCCTTCTTCACCACCCTATCCACCTGTGACTCCACTTTCAAGGAGCTATGACCCTGTACTCCTCGATCTCTTTGTTCTATAACTCTCCCCAATGCCCTACCATTAACGGAGTAGGTCCTGGCCCGATTCGATCTATGGTGAGTAAGTGCTGCTTGATAGCACTGTCGACGACACCTTCCATCACTTTGCTGATGATTGAGAGTAGACTGATGAGGCGGTAATTGGCCGGATTGGATTTGTCCTGCTTTTTGTGGACAGGACATACCTGGGCAATTTTCCACATTGTCGGGTAGATGCCAGTGTTGTAGCTGTACTGGAACAGTTTGGCTAGAGATGCAGCTAGTTCTGGAGCACAAGACTTCAGCACTACAGCCGGGATGTTGTCGGGGCCCATAGCCTTTGCTGTATCCAGTGCACTCAGCCGTTTCTTGATATCACGTGGAGTGAATCGAATTGGCTGAAGACTGGATTCTGTGATGGTGGGGATATCGGGAGGAGGCCGAGATAGATCATCCACTCGGGACTTCTGGCTGAAGATGGTTGCAAACACTTCAGCCTTGTCTTTTGCACTCACGTGCTGGACTCCGCCATCATTGAGTATGGGGATGTTTACAAAGCCTCCTCCTCCCGTTAGTTGTTTAATTGTCCACCACCTTTCATGACTGGATGTGGCAGA
Organism: Heptranchias perlo; assembly: GCF_035084215.1. Classification (NCBI taxonomy): domain Eukaryota; kingdom Metazoa; phylum Chordata; class Chondrichthyes; order Hexanchiformes; family Hexanchidae; genus Heptranchias; species Heptranchias perlo. The sequence continues at coordinate 33,293,566 of NC_090356.1, read as the reverse complement.
ACTGCAGAGCTTTGATTTGATCCGTTGGTTGTGGAATCGCTTAGCTCTGTCTATAGCATGTTGCTTCCGCTGTTTAGCGTGCATGTAATCATGAGTTGTAGCTTCACCAGGTTGGCACCTTTTTTAGGTACGCCTGGTGCTGCTCCTGGCATGCTTTTCCACACTCCTCATTGAACCAGGGTTGATCCCCTGGCTTGTTGGTAATGGTAGAGTGAGGAATATGCCGGGCCATGAGGTTACAGATTGTGCTGGAATACAATTCTGCTGCTGCTGATGGCCCACAGTGCCTCATGGATGCCCAGTTTTGAGCTGCTAGTTCTGTTGTGAATCTATCCCATTTAGCACGGTGGTAGTGCCACACGACACGTTGGATGGTGTCCTCAGTGTGAAGACGGGACTTCGTCTCCATGAGGACTGTGCGGTGGTCACTCCTACCAATACTGTCATGGACAGATGCATTTGCAACAGGTAGATTGGTGAGGACGAGGTCAAGTAAGTTTTTCCCTCATGTTGGTTCGCTCACCACCTGCCGCAGGCCCAGTCTGGCAATTATGTCCTTCAGGACTCGACCAGCTCGGTCAGTAGTGGTGCCACCGAGCCACTCTTGGTGATGGACATTGAAGTCCCCCACCCAGAGTACATTCTGTACCCTTACTACCCTCAGTGCTTCCTCCAAGTGGTGTTCAACATGGAGGAGGACTGATTCATCAGCTGAGGGAGGGCGGTAGTTGGTAATCAGCAGGAGGTTTCCTTGCCCATGTTTGACCTGATGCCATGAGATTTCATGGGGTCCAGAGTCAATGTTGAGGACTCCCAGGGCCACTCCCTCCTGACTGTATATCACTGTACCGCCACCTCTGGTGGGTCTGTCCTGCCGGTGGGACAGGACATACCCAGGGATGGTGATGGAAGAGTCTGGGACGTTGGCTGAAAGATATGATTCTGTGTGTATGGCTATGTCAGGCTGTTGCTTGACTAGTCTGTGGGACAGCTCTCCCAATTTTGGCACAAGTCCCCAGATGTTAGTGAGGGGGACTTTGCAGGGTCGACTGGGCTTGGTTTGCCGTTGTCGTGTCTGGTGACTCGTGGTCCGATGCTGGGTGGTCCGTCCGGTTATATTCTTATTGTGACTTTTTTTTGCGAGATTGTACAACTAAGTGGCTTGCATGTTTCATTCAATTTAGGGCAATGAGTTTCAGTGCCAGCCTCTCCTTAGAATATTTACTGAACATTCATTATCTTTGGATAAACTGCAAATGAGTGCTCTGTAACCTTGCACTGATGACGCCACAAATACCTTCAACACCCATGTGCCAATGTCATATCCTCATAAAGTCAGAACTGAAAAGGAGGACAGATTTCCTTAACTGTGACATCTCAGTTTGAACACTGAGGAATATCATTTGGCAGGACTGTCTTGACTTGCTTTTTAAATTATTTAAATTACCTTATTTCATTAATATAATTACCTACATTTATTTGCTACTAATGGTAAACTCAACTATCTTGTGAAATATCTTCCAAAGCCATGTCGAGGAATCAGTGTTACTAGAAATGGGACATTGGTCTCAGGATGACAGGACACTTCAGGAAGTGAAATAGTAAACCAAATCCTTCCAAAACAGCACATCATCATCAAACAGCAAAAGGCTAATATTTTACTGAAAGGATTTGTTAAAAGGAAATGAGAAAATGAGCTCAAAAAACATCTGCATCCAGTAAGTGAGGGTGAAAACCTACTCTACAATTGCCCCAGAAAGAAATAAAATTACTAACAGGAAGTAGTTTCATTATTGCTGTGTACTATCTCTAAATCTGTTTTGATAGTGCGATGTTACTTAACTAATATTAACCTGGTATAGACAAAGGTACTTAACTAATATTAACCTGGTATAGACAAAGGTACTTAACTAATATTAACCTGGTATAGGCAAAGGTACTTAACTAATATTAACCTGGTATAGACAAAGGTACTTAACTAATATTAACCTGGTCTAGCCAAAGGTACTTAACTAATATTAACCTGGTATAGACAAAGGTACTTAACTAATATTAACCTGGTATAGACAAAGGTACTTGACTAATATTAACTGGTATGGACCAGTTATCTGCAAAGGTTGAGACCAGAGGATGCAGATGCTTAGAAAGATTTTACTTCATATATTTAATGCTCATTTGAATACAAACTATTTGGTAGGTATTTGTTTCACAAGTTAATGCACAGAGAATCTTAATATAGCCTTGGTATAATCTAATGAGAAGCTTCCTTTCTTCTTTCTATCTTTGGTGACCTTCTCCCCCTCAGGCTAAATCTTTAGATGTTGCTTCCTTCAGAGTGTCTGGAACGAGCCTATTCTCCAGTTGCAAGGTTCGCTCCATTTATGTCCCATTTGTTTATTACAAGTTCTGACAATTTAAGCAGTCATTAGAGTAAATATTTATGTTCCAATTACCACAGTTTCAACAATGGGACTCGGTTTAACCCAGATCTATCTTTGCTTCTTGTTAGCTTTCTCAAGCTATCTTTTAGGGCTTTGTCAGTGTTAATTGTTTTTTCTCCAACATTGTTTTTGAGCAGCTTTCATTAAGATTGCCAGTTTTGTCAATTCTTGTCTGACAGTTCAACGGTACTGCTCATATATTTTACAGCAGTAGAGAAAGTCATCTCATTATGAATGATCGAACACAGAGTACAAGCACTTGTTCTGGCAATTCACAACTAACTTTAAGTAATGCAATTATCTTCAGCAATTATGGAATAAAACCACACTGCTCCATCTCTTGAATGAGGAGGAGAGCAATATCTGTGAGCCTTTGGATAAATGTTTGCCTTTTAACATTATATCACTGTATAAAATATTAGCCTTTATCTGACAGATGCCAATAACATGTTGCATGGTATGTGGAAGATCTTATGTTAACTTTCATCTGAATTCCATAGACATTTGCGAGCAAATCCTAGTTTAATGTCTTTAGCTGATGTCAAGTCCAAAGCCAAATATTAATAAATGAAACTTCGTAACTGCACAGCTTCATTCCAAACAACAACTGCTTCATCAGAAGAAAACATCATGATAATGTCTGTGGAAAAGGGGAAAGGGGAAGTGGATTCTGAAGAGGTAAAGGGAGAAGACATTGTGCGTTCCTCCGATCGTGTGGAATATCATTATCACTCCGCTCTGAAGGAATGCAAATCATCTGCAGACAATATGAAGCACACTTCTGACAGTTCAGGACATTGCTTCCAATTATTACAGGTGAATTATGGCTGAAAGTAATCTTTCTCTGACGTATCTTTTAGTGCTTTTGTGGTAGATTGTACAGCAAAGAACGATGTGCAAACCTTCATCTCCTCAAAACAGGTAAAAGAATCGGCCAATGTGGTTGTCCTGCCGTTAACCTGAAAGATTGTGGAAGAATTTCTTTCGGTCCCACACGTCAGATTCTAGCAAGCAGATTGAGAGTGGGAGGGAGAGGGAGAGAGATGGAGGGAGAGGGAGAGAAAGGGTGAGAGAGGGAGAAAGATGAAGGGTGAGGGAGGGAGAGAGAGGGTGGGAGGGAGCGGGAGGGAGAGGGTGGGTGAGGGAGAAAGAGAGGGAGAAGGAGGGAGATGGAGGGAGAGGGAGGGAGCTGGAGTGAAAGAGATAAGAACATAAGAACATAAGAAATAGGATCAGGAGTAGCCCATATGGCCCCTCAAGCCTGCTCCACCATTCAATAAAATCATGGCTGATCTTCTACCTCAGTTCCACTTTCCCGCCTGATCCCCATATCCCTTGATTCTCTTAGTATCCAAAAATCTATCGATCCCAGTCTTGAATACAGTCAACGAATGAGATTCCGCAGCCCTCTGGGGTAGAGAATTCCAAAGATTCACAACCCTCTGAGTGAAGAAATTTTTCCTCATCTCAGACCTAAATGGCCGACCCCTTTATCCTGACACTATGCCCGCTAGTTCTAGACTCTCCAGCCAGGGGAAACAGCCTCTCAGCATTTACCTTGTCAAGCCCTCTCAGAGTCTTATATGTTTCAACGAGATCATCTCTCATTCTTCTAAACTGCAGAGAGTATAGGCCCATTCTACGCAATCTCTCCTCATAGGACAACCCTCTCATCCCAGGCATCAATCTAGTGAACCTTTATTGCACCGCCTCTAATGTAAGTATATCCTTCCTTAGGTAAGGAGACCAAACTGTACACAGTACTCCAGGTGTGTTCTCACCAGAGCCCTGTACAATTGCAGCAAGACTATCATATTCCTATACTCCAACCCCATTGATATGGAGCAAGGGCGAGTAAATGGAGTTGAGGTACAGGTCAGCAATAAGAACATAAGAAATAGGAGCAGGAGTAGGCCATAAGCCCCTCGAGGCTGCTCCACCATTCAATCAGATCATGGCTGATCCTCTACCTGAACTCCACTTTCCCTCCCAATCCCCATATCCCTTGATTCCCTTAGTGTCCAAAAATCTTTCGATCTCATTCTTGAATATAGTCAATGACTGAGCATCCACAGCCCTCTGGGTAGAGAATTCCAAAGATTCACAACCCTCTGAGTGAAGACATTTTTCCTCATGTCGGTCCGAAATGGCCATCTCCTTATCTTGAGACTATGACCCCTAGTTCTAAACTCTCCAGATAGGGGAAACAGCCTCTCAGCATCTACCCTGTCAAGCCCTCTAAGATTTTATATGTTTCAATGAGATCACCTCTCATTCTTCTAAACTCCAGAGAGTATAGGCCCATTCTATTCAATAATGTAGAATCTACCCAAAAGATGGAGTGGGAAGGGGCATGAGGGAGCAGGAGAGTACATGAGGGAAAGGGAGGGAGCAGGTCAGGGAGGGAAGGAGTGGCAGTGGATGTGCATAAACTGATGACTGGGTTTGTGACTTTTGTTCTGGTTCAGAGAGTTATAAGATTTAAAAAAAAAAACTATTAAAGGAAGATTTGAGGCGGAGTCACTCCCTCTGGTGTATAGTTCAGCTACAACTGTGTGGGATGGTACTGAGGCATATACACCGTGAAGGGTTCGGTTCAATTGCTGGACTGTGCTGAGGGAGCTGGTTTCAGTTGGGGTGGGTGACAATATAATTGGCTTCAGTGTCCCCAGGGTAAAGGGGGAGGGATTGTGAGTCAGAATTCCTGTTCTTTATCTCCATCCCGTGGTTTGTGCTGGAAGGTATTTGCAGGGACAGTACGAGGGCAGGATTGGGAATGATTCCTCACAGACGTGTGATTCCTCTTCCAAATCACATAGCCTATCAGAGAGCCAGAGCCCAGTAAGAAGGGCCACCTCCAATAAGGGTGGGGGAATTGAAGTCAATCAGAGGGGAAAGTGCGACTGAGTTGAGTTAAATCCACTTATAGTCCCAGTCACACCGTGAGTTAAATCCACATATAGTCCCAGTCACACCATGAGTTAAATCCACATATAGTCCCAGTCACACAGTGAGTTAAATCCACATATAGTCCCAGTCACACCATGAGTTAAATCCACATATAGTCCCAGTCACACAGTGAGTTAAATCCACATATAGTCCCAGTCACACCATGAGTTAAATCCACATATAGTCCCAGTCACACCATGAGTTAAATCCACATATAGTCCCAGTCACACAGTGAGTTAAATCCACATATAGTCCCAGTCACACCATGAGTTAAATCCACATATAGTCCCAGTCACACAGTGAGTTAAATCCACATATAGTCCCAGTCACACCGTGAGTTAAATCCACATATAGTCCCAGCCACACTGTGAGTTAAATCCACATATAGTCCCCGTCACACCGTGAGTTAAATCCACATATAGTCCCAGTCACACCATGAGTTAAATCCACATATAGTCCCAGTCACACCATGAGTTAAATCCACATATAGTCCCCGTCACACTGTGAGTTAAATCCACATATAGTCCCAGTCACACTGTGAGTTAAATCCACATATAGTCAAAGTCACACTGTGAGTTAAATCCACATATAGTCCCAGTCACACTGTGACTTAAATCCACATATAGTCCTAGTCACACTGTGAGATAAATCCACATATAGTCCCAGTCACACTGTGAGTTAAATCCACATATAGTCAAAGTCACACTATGAGTTAAATCCACATATAGTCCCATTCACACTGTGAGTTAAATCCACATATAGTCCCAGGCACACTGTGAGTTAAATCCACATATAGTCCCAGTCACATTGTGAGTTAAATCCACATATAGTCCCAGTCACACTGTGAGTTAAATCCACATATAGTCCCAGTCACACCATGAGATAAATCCACATATAGTCCCAGTCACACTGTGAGTTAAATCCACATATAGTCCCAGTCACACTGTGAGTTAAATCCACATATAGTCCCAGTCACACTGTGAGTTAAATCCACATATAGTCCCAGTCACACTGTGAGTTAAATCCACATATAGTCCCAGTCACACCATGAGATAAATCCACATATAGTCCCAGTCACACTGTGAGTTAAATCCACATATAGTCCCAGTCACACCATGAGATAAATCCACATATAGTCCCAGTCACACTGTGAGTTAAATCCACATATAGTCCCAGTCACACTGTGAGTTAAATCCACATATAGTCCCAGTCACACTGTGAGTTAAAGCCACATATAGTCCCAGTCACACCATGAGATAAATCCACATATAGTCCCAGTCACACTGTGAGTTAAATCCACATATAGTCCCAGTCACACTGTGAGTTAAATCCACATATAGTCCCAGTCACACTGTGAGTTAAATCCACATATAGTCCCAGTCACACTGTGAGTTAAATCCACATATAGTCCCAGTCACACCATGAGATAAATCCACATATAGTCCCAGTCACACTGTGAGTTAAATCCACATATAGTCCCAGTCACACCATGAGATAAATCCACATATAGTCCCAGTCACACCATGAGATAAATCCACATATAGTCCCAGTCACACTGTGAGTTAAATCCACATATAGTCCCAGTCACACTGTGAGTTAAATCCACATATCGTCCCAGTCACACCGTGAGTTAAATCCACATATAGTCCCAGTCACACTGTGAGTTAAATCCACATATAGTCCCAGTCACACTGTGAGTTAAATCCACATATAGTCCCAGTCACACTGTGAGTTAAATCCACATATAGTCCCAGTCACACTGTGAGTTAACTCCACATATAGTCCCCGTCACACCGTGAGTTAAATCCACATATAGTCCCAGGCACACCATGAGATAAATCCACATATAGTCCAAGTCACACTGTGAGTTAAATCCACATATAGTCCCAGTCACACTGTGAGTTAAATCCACATATAGTCCCAGTCACACTGTGAGTTAAATCCACATATAGTCCCAGTCACACTGTGAGTTAAATCCACATATAGTCCCAGTCACACTGTGAGTTAAATCCACATATAGTCCCAGTCACACTGTGAGTTAAATCCACATATAATCCCAGTCTTACTGTGAGTTAAATCCACATATAGTCCCAGTCACACCGTGAGTTAAATCCACATATAGTCCCCGTCACACCGTGAGTTAAATCCACATATAGTCCCAGTCACACCATGAGTTAAATCCACATATAGTCCCAGTCACACTGTGAGTTAAATCCACATATAGTCCCAGTCACACCATGAGTTAAATCCACATATAGTCCCAGTCACACTGTGAGTTAAATCCACATATAGTCCCAGTCACACCATGAGTTAAATCCACATATAGTCCCCGTCACACCATGAGTTAAATCCACATATAGTCCCAGTCACACTGTGAGTTAAATCCACATATAGTCCCAGTCGCACTGTGTGTTAAATCCACATATAGTCCCAGTCACACCGTGAGTTAAATCCACATATAGTCCCCGTCACACCGTGAGTTAAATCCACATATAGTCCCAGTCACACCATGAGATAAATCCACATATAGTCCCAGTCACACTGTGAGTTAAATCCACATATAGTCCCAGTCACACCGTGAGTTAAATCCACATATAGTCCCAGTCATACTGTTTGTTAAATCCACATATAGTCCCAGTCACACCACGAGTTAAATCCACATATAGTCCCAGTCACACCGTGAGTTAAATCCACATATAGTCCCAGTCACACCATGAGATAAATCCACATATAGTCCCAGTCACACCATGAGTTAAATCCACATATAGTCCCCGTCACACCATGAGTTAAATCCACATATAGTCCCCGTCACACCGTGAGTTATATCCACATATAGTCAAAGTCACACTGTGAGTTAAATCCACATATAGTCCCAGTCGCACTGTGAGTTAAATCCACATATAGTCCCAGTCACACTGTGAGTTAAATCCACATATAGTCCCAGTCGCACCGTGAGTTAAATCCACATATAGTCCCAGTCACACCATGAGTTAAATCCACATATAGTCCCAGTCACACTGTGAGTTAAATCCACATATAGTCCCAGTCACACGGTGAGAGTTGGTCAATTGATATTTGCAGCCTGCGAAAGGGCTGAAAAATAATGGAGTAAAACTCAAGTTTGGCGGGAAGGGGAAGTCGGGCGCAGTAAAATAAGGGGCGGCCGATTCGCCCTTTCCTTGCCCCGCCAAAGTTCAATTTTACCCCCTAAATCTTAAAACTGTCGTGCATTAAACTATAATGCAGCAAGAGTCACACTGCTTGTGAAGAAGGAAGCTCTCGTCTCAGTCCCCTGGTTTACTGACAATGTAACTCGCAGCAGGACTCCAACACAGTTACTGACTGAGACCCGTGCACAGTATCTCTGCAGCATGCACTGCAACACAGACAGGGGGAAATAATACATTCCAAGCCCGCAATCTCATTTCAGAGTTCAAATGTTATTCATGTCCCACCCCAGCTTCACTTTCATTGTTTATTGGTTGTACTGAATTCCTCGATAAGAATTCACTGTGGTAATAACTTCTTCATACCTCTTGTTCTGAATTTAGTGTCATAGAATTGACTGTCCTTTGATGGAATGAGTAATGCACACAGCACTGAATGGCTTCAACTAACAATTCCATTCAGCTCCTCTCCACGACCCCAGAGTATTTGCCAGGCGTGTTTACATTTCCTGCAGTCTCTCTACATGTGCAGAACTGAAGGACATTGATGAATCAGTTACAGCCTGTCTTTGATACAATAGAAGAGAGAAAGTAAATAAAATATTAAACATGAATCTCTCACTGTGCTTTGGAGTGAGTTGGGACTGAGGAAAGCCCAAGATCTCAGAGCTGAATGCAATAAAAGGCACTCTGCACAAGCTCGCTTGTTAATATATTCGCGTTCCATCATGTTTACTTTGTGACTGGGGTAACATGTTTTGTCGAGTGAGAATGTCACATTGTTGTCTAGCAAGGTCAGAGTTAAAGACATGTTGTTGGGACTGAGTTGAGGGGACCACCTGACTCGGGAGTGCTTAATACTGACACTGGGAGTTTGGAAGTAGGAAAGAGTTCCATTTCCCAGTGCTAACATCCTTTATCTTGATGAGCACAAAAAAAACAAAAACAAATAAACTAACCAGTACTTTGTCTGTAAGGTGAAGTAGCAGCAGACAACGTCAAAAACAAGTCAAGTCGGGGGACCCATGCAAAATTCACAGGCTCCAAAGGACATTAGCTGCCCTGGCATTCCCTTTGTTTATTGGTCACACTCAGTGGGGGTGAAAATGGTCTTCAGCGATAGTGCAAAAGGATAATAGCGAATCAGAAGCCACTTTTAGTTCCCGGTTCACTATCGTCCATTTTAGCACCAGGTTCACTATCGCCCATTTCAGCTCCCGGTTCACTATCGCCCATTTTAGCTGCAGGTTCACTATCGCCCGTTTTAGCTGCAGGTTCACCATCGCCCATTTTAGCTGCAGGTTCACCATCGCCCATTTTAGCTCCCGGTTCACTATCGCCCGTTTTAGCTGCAGGTTCACTATCGCCCGTTTTAGCTGCAGGTTCACCATCGCCCATTTTAGCTGCAGGTTCACCATCGCCCATTTTAGCTCCCGGTTCACTATCGCCCGTTTTAGCTGCAGGTTCACTATCGCCCGTTTTAGCTGCAGGTTCACCATCGCCCGTTTTAGCTGCAGGTTCACCATCGCCCATTTTAGCACCAGGTTCACTATCGCCCATTTCAGCTCCCGGTTCACTATCGCCCATTTTAGCTGCAGGTTCACTCTCGCCCGTTTTAGCTGCAGGTTCACCATCGCCCATTTTAGCTGCAGGTTCACCATCGCCCATTTTAGCTCCCGGTTCACTATCGCCCGTTTTAGCTCCTGGTTCACTATCGCCTGTTTTAGCTCCCGGTTCACTATCGCTCGTTTTAGCTCCAGGTTCACTATCGCTCGTTTTAGCTCCAGGTTCACTATCGCCCATTTTAGCTCCAGGTTCACTATCGCTCGTTTTAGCTCCCGGTTCACTATCGGCGGTTTTAGCTCCAGGTTCACTATTGGCGGTTTTAGCTCCAGGTTCACTATCGCCCGTTTTAGCTCCTGGTTCACTATCGCCTGTTTTAGCTCCAGGTTCACTATCGCTCGTTTTAGCTCCAGGTTCACTATCGCTCGTTTTAGCTCCAGGTTCACTATTGGCGGTTTTAGCTCCCGGTTCACTATCGCTCGTTTTAGCTCCAGGTTCACTATCGCCCATTTTAGCTCCAGGTTCACTATCGCTCGTTTTAGCTCCAGGTTCACTATTGCTCGTTTTAGCTCCAGGTTCACTATCGCTCGTTTTAGCTCCAGGTTCACTATCGCTCGTTTTAGCTCCAGGTTCACTATCGCTCGTTTTAGCTCCAGGTTCACTATTGGCGGTTTTAGCTCCAGGTTCACTATCGCCCGTTTTAGCTCCTGGTTCACTATCGCCTGTTTTAGCTCCAGGTTCACTATCGCTCGTTTTAGCTCCAGGTTCACTATTGGCGGTTTTAGCTCCCGGTTCACTATCGCTCGTTTCAGCTCCAGGTTCACTATCGCCCATTTTAGCTCCAGGTTCACTATCGCTCGTTTTAGCTCCCGGTTCACTATCGCTCGTTTTAGCTCCAGGTTCACTATCGCTCGTTTTAGCTCCAGGTTCACTATCGCTCGTTTTAGCTCCAGGTTCACTATCGCCCATTTTAGCTCCAGGTTCACTATCGCTCGTTTTAGCTCCCGGTTCACTATCGGCGGTTTTAGCTCCAGGTTCACTATTGGCGGTTTTAGCTCCAGGTTCACTATCGCCCGTTTTAGCTCCAGGTTCACTATCGCCTGTTTTAGCTCCAGGTTCACTATCGCTCGTTTTAGCTCCAGGTTCACTATCGCTCGTTTTAGCTCCAGGTTCACTATTGGCGGTTTTAGCTCCCGGTTCACTATCGCTCATTTTAGCTCCAGGTTCACTATCGCCCATTTTAGCTCCAGGTTCACTATCGCTCGTTTTAGCTCCAGGTTCACTATCGCTCGTTTTAGCTCCAGGTTCACTATCGCTCGTTTTAGCTCCCGGTTCACTATCGGCGGTTTTAGCTCCAGGTTCACTATTGGCGGTTTTAGCTCCAGGTTCACTATCGCTCGTTTTAGCTCCAGGTTCACTATTGGCGGTTTTAGCTCCAGGTTCACTATTGCTCTTTTTAGCTCCAGGTTCACTATCGCTCGTTTTAGCTCCCGGTTCACTATCGGCGGTTTTAGCTCCAGGTTCACTATTGGCGGTTTTAGCTCCAGGTTCACTATCGCCCGTTTTAGCTCCTGGTTCACTATCGCCTGTTTTAGCTCCAGGTTCACTATCGCTCGTTTTAGCTCCAGGTTCACTATCGCTCGTTTTAGCTCCAGGTTCACTATTGGCGGTTTTAGCTCCCGGTTCACTATCGCTCGTTTTAGCTCCAGGTTCACTATCGCCCATTTTAGCTCCAGGTTCACTATCGCTCGTTTTAGCTCCCGGTTCACTATCGCTCGTTTTAGCTCCAGGTTCACTATCGCTCGTTTTAGCTCCAGGTTCACTATCGCTCGTTTTAGCTCCCGGTTCACTATCGGCGGTTTTAGCTCCAGGTTCACTATCGCTCGTTTTAGCTCCAGGTTCACTATCGCTCATTTTAGCTCCAGGTTCACTATTGGCGGTTTTAGCTCCAGGTTCACTATCGCTCGTTTTAGCTCCAGGTTCACTATCGCTCGTTTTAGCTCCAGGTTCACTATCGCTCGTTTTAGGCAGTGTGTTGAGGGGTCTGCTCAGTGTGTCACTATCTGCTGACATAAATCAGCGTGGATCCAGACCCTCTCCCCTCAGTCACACTATTACCTGAGTCCTGCAGCTAATGGATCAGACTGGATCCCTCTGTCCTCAACCGTCGCTACTGGAAGGGATACCAGCCCCTGCCCACTGTAAATGGGAATGCTCACACGACAGCAGGCAGTGACCGGGACCCTTTCCATTAGCATCAGGAGTGGCATTGAGGGCAGAGGGGACTGGCCTGGTTCCTATTGGCAGCAGTCGGCTGGAGCAGAACTAAGTGTAGAAAGGAGAAGAAAGGGCGGGATGGATGGCAATGAAGCAGAGACAAAAACAAGAGAAGAATGGGAGATGGATGAAAATATCAAGGGGTAAGAGAAGGTGAAATGAAGGGGAAACGGAATGGGAATTGAAGAGGAACAGGTGGGGAAATGAAGGAGGGAGGGAAGAGGATTTGAATGTCAACGAAGTGGAAATGGAAGGGGGAAATAGAGAGAGGGAAGGGGGAAATAGAGAGAGGGAAGGGGAAATAGAGAGAGGGAAGGGGGAAATGAAGGGGAAAGGGAAAGAGAGGAAAATGTTTAGAAATGAAGGTAAGAAAGGAAAGGAGAAATTAAGGAAAAAGGGAAAGGGAATTAAATGGCAATAAAGGGGAAAATGAATAGGGAATGAAAGAAAAAGAGAAGGGGAGGGTAATGTGAGGCAATGGGAGGGGGAAGGGAGAGATAGATGACAATGAAAAGGGGAGAGATGGGAAAGAAACCTTGAGGGGATGAGGTGGAAACTGGGAGCAGCACTTTGGAGGGAAGAGGGAGAAGCTCGGAGTGATACTTTGGGATGGGGAAGGACGGAGATTCCCATTACAACCTCAAACTTGATGTGGAGATGCCGGTGATGGACTGGGGTTGACAATTGTAAACAATTTTACAACACCAAGTTATAGTCCAGCAATTTTATTTTAAATTCACAAGCTTTCGGAGGCTACCTCCTTCCTCAGATAGAGAGAGGGAAGGGGAAATAGAGAGAGCAAAGGGGGAAATGAAGGGGAAAGGGAAAGAGAGGAAAATGTTTAGAAATGAAGGTAAGAAAGGTTCACCTGAGGAAGGAGGAAGCCTCCGAAAGCTTGTGAATTTAAAATAAAATTGCTGGACTATAACTTGGTGTTGTAAAATTGTTTACAAACCTCAAACTTAGAAGAGGGAGAGCAGAAAATTCAGATTTATCGACTTTACAAAGAGAGTGGAATGGACTGTCAGTGGGTCAGAATATTCAAGAGAGAGTTAGATCAATACCTGGTGACAAATGTAATAGTGGGGTAAGAGAGGGACTGGGTCTGATATTCCGAGACCTTGGGATTCACTAGATGGATAGTAATGAGATTTTCTGAACCTGTGCATTCATATGTTCATTAACTGAGAGGGAGTGGGGAGGGAAAGAGCCAACATTAACTGCAGGGGAGGTGGTGGGGTGGGGGGGTGGTGGGGTGGGGGGCGGGAGAAGAACCAGCAGGAACTGGGGGGGTGGAAGAGGTGTGTCACCATTAACTGGGAAGATGAGTGCCAGATAGAATTGAGGGGGGGAGAAGGAAAAGTGTTAGCTCGAATGGGGGGATGCCTTGGAAGAAGTGTACCAGGTTGAATTGAGATGGCGAGGGAGAACAGTACCAGTATCAATTGGGAGGTGTGGAGGGGGAGAGAGAGTCTATGCAAAGGTTCACAGTTTAATGGGTTACAGTATATCTGCGAACTGGAGTGGGGCCGGTTTAATGTCAGAGTGAGTGTTGAGGTGACATTGGGAGCAGTGTTCATCTGGTCGATCTATTGAAAATCCAGATGTCACTTTGTTAAAGTATCAATTGTGAAGTATAAAAATGATTGAAATTAATCAGAAAGCTTCATTTTTTAATGTAAAAGAATCAAATTTTACCAGAGGAACACGGTCCTGGACCCAATGGAAATGCAGCTCCAATTGTGTACCTTCAATTTTTGTGTTTTCCCTTCAAACTTTCAAGCATTTGTACATTTTTTTCCTGCAATATAAGTGAGAGAATGCGAGTTAGACCTTAACTGTTTACTGACAAAACCCTTCTAACTATTCGTTTTCTCACATCATAATCAGTACAATTGTTGAGTTTGAAGTTGTGCCTCTTCCTTGTTTTCCAGGTTGAGATTATTCACCTAAAGTCAATATGCAAATTTTGGCAGCCTGATTGGCTCACATGCAAATTTATTCATTTTGATCAACTGGCACATTACAATTGAACGGCAGCGATTGGAACCAAAACCTGGATATAAAAGATAATCTAAGGAAGTAATGTTAACCTGACCCACCCAGCAGGAAACCGACAGGATCAGGTCTGTCGCTGTTTTGACTTCAATTGAAAGTAAAACGGGAGGTGTGTAAATCGGGCAGTGTGTGAAATCGGGCAGTGTGCAAAATCAGGTGGCGTGTAAATAAGGCAGTGTGTAAAATCGGGCAGGGTGTGAAATCGGGCAGTGTGTAAAATCAGGCAGGATGTGAAATCAGGCAGTGTGTAAAATTGGGCCATGTGTAAAATCGGACCGGGTGTAAAATCGGACGGGGTTTGAAATCGGACCGGGTGTAAAATCAGGCGGGGTGTAAAATAGGGCAGTGTGTAAAATCGGGTAGTGTGTAAAATCGGGCCGTGTGTAAACTCGGGCCGTGTGTAAAGTAGGGCAGTGTGTAAAATTGGGCCGTGTGTAAAATCGGGCGGTGTGTAAAATCGGGCGTGGTGTGAAATCGGACCGGGTGTAAAATCGGACGGGGTGTAAAATCGGACGGGGTTTGAAATCGGACGGGGTGTGAAATCGGACCGGGTGTAAAATCGGACGGGGTTTGAAATCGGACCGGGTGTAAAATCAGGGGGGGTGTAATTCCTTCTCGGCCTCCTCCCGATATCCCCACCATCACAGAAACCAGTCTTCAGCCAATTCGATTCACTCCACGTGATATCAAGAAATGGCTGAGTGCAC
This sequence comes from Heptranchias perlo, assembly GCF_035084215.1. Classification (NCBI taxonomy): domain Eukaryota; kingdom Metazoa; phylum Chordata; class Chondrichthyes; order Hexanchiformes; family Hexanchidae; genus Heptranchias; species Heptranchias perlo. The sequence goes on along the minus strand of NC_090356.1, from coordinate 33,278,404 downwards.
TGGATACAGCAAAGGCTATGGGCCCCGACAACATCCCAGCTGTAGTGCTGAAGACTTGTGCTCCAGAACTAGCTGCACCTCTAGCCAAGCTGTTCCAGTACAGCTACCCGACAATGTGGAAAATTGCCCAGGTATGTCCTGTCCACAAAAAGCAGGACAAATCCAATCCAGCCAATTACCGTCCCATCAGTCTACTCTCAATCATTAGCAAAGAAATGGAAGGTGTTGTCGACAGTGCTATCAAGCGGCACTTACTCACCAATAACCTGCTCACCGATGCTCAGTTTGGGTTCCGCCAGGACCACTCGGCTCCAGACCTCATTACAGCCTTGGTCCAAACATGGACAAAAGAGCTGAATTCCAGAGACAAGGTGAGAATGACTGCCTTTGACATCAAGGCATCATTTGACCGAGTGTGGCACCAAGGAGCCCTGGTAAAATTGAAGTCAATGGGAATCAGGGGGAAAACTCTCCAGTGGCTGGAGTCATACCTAGCACAAAGGAAGGTGGTAGTGGTTGTTGGAGGCCAATCATCTCAGCCCCAGGACATTGCTGCAGGAGTTCCTCAGGGCAGTGTCCTCGGCCCAACCATCTTCAGCTGCTTCATCAATGACCTTCTCTCCATCATAAGGTCAGAAATGAGGATGTTCGCTTGTGATTACACAGTGTTCAGTTCCATTCGCAACCCCTCAAATAATGAAGCAGGCCAAGCCCGCATGCAGCAAGACCTGGACAACATCCAGGCTTGGGCTGATAAGTGGCAAGTAACATTGGTGCCAAACAAGTGTCAGGCAATGACCATCTCCAACAAGAGAGAGTCTAACCACCTCCCCTTTACATTCAACGGCATTACCATTGCCAAATCCCCCAATATCAACATCCTGTGGGTCACCATTGACCAGAAACTTAACTGGACCAGCCATATAAATCCTGTGGCTACAAGAGCAGGTCAGAGGCTGGGTATTCTGTAGCGAGTGACTCACCTCCTGACTCCCCAAAGCCTTTCCACCATCTACAAGGCACAAGTCAGGAGTGTGATGGAATACTCTCCATTTGCCTGGATGAGTGCAGCTCCAACAACACTCAAGAAGCTCGACACCATCCAGGACAAAGCAGCCCGCTTGATTGGCACCCCATCCACCACCCTAAACATTCACTCCCTCCAACACCGGTGCACTGTGGCTGCAGTGTGCACATCCACAGGATGCAGTGCAGCAACTCGTCAAGGCTTCTTCGACAGCACCTCCCAAACTCGCGACCTCTACCATCTGGAAGGACAAGATTAGCAGGCACATGGGAACAACACCACCTGCACGTTCCCCTCCAAGTCACACACCATCCCGACTTGGAAATATATCGCCGTTCCTTCATCGTCGCTGGGTCAAAATCCTGGAACTCCCTTCCTAACAGCACTGTGGGAGAACCTTCACCACACGGACTGCAGCGGTTCAAGAAGGCGGCTCACCACCACCTTCTCAAGGGCAATTAGGGATGGGCGATAAATGCTGGCCTCGCCAGAGATGCCCACATCCCAGGAACGAATAGTAAAAAAATCGAGCAGGGTGTGAAATCGGGCGGGGTGTAAATCGGGCGGGGTGTGAAATCGGGCGGGGTGTAAATCGGGCGGGGTGTGAAATCGGGCGGGGTGTGAAATCGAGCAGGGTGTGAAATCGGGCGGGGTGTGAATCGGGCGGGGTGTGAAATCGGGCGGGGTGTGAAATCGGGCAGGGTGTGAAATCGGGCAGGGTGTGAATCGGGCGGGGTGTGAAATCGGGCGGGGTGTGAAATCGGGCAGGGTGTGAATCGGGCGGGGTGTGAAATCGGGCGGGGTGTGAAATCGGGCGGGGTGTGAAATCGGGCAGGGTGTGAATCGGGCGGGGTGTGAAATCGAGCGGGGTGTGAAATCGAGCAGGGTGTAAATCGGGCGGGGTGTAAATCGGTCGGGCGGGGTGTAAATCGGGCGGGATGTGAATCGAGCTGTTGATCTGATCTTTTCCCTTCAGTTGTCCACCATGTGTGTTAGGTTAAAATTACACCCTAAGTTTTAGTAAATTTACAAATTTAGCTAACATTTAAACACAGCGAACCCATAATAATTAATGAATAAAATCTGTATTTTTACCCATGGACTTAGCCCATACGGTTTTCTAAACCCCCAGGGAACAGTTTCTCTTCTAAGCCTATTCTTTGCTTGGCATCCTGTCAATTTACCACCTTTTCATTCTTTCCCTAATGCCCCAATCTCTCCCCTGCCTGCCCTCTGCCTCTTCTATGCCGAACTGGCTCCAAAACTGTTTTCCTCTCTCCCACCACATGTCCATACCAGGCCCAAGCCTTCCTGCTCACTCATTCATACTGACTCCTGTCTCTCTCCGACCACATGGAGGTCTGATGTATGCACCTCCGACACGTCTGAATCTCAGTCCTCAGCTCGGTATTGGTGAGCACGCCGCCACCCTATCATCGCAGAAAGGATTCTCGCTCCATTATATTCGTCAAAGTACTCACACTGTAGAGCTACAGCACCAGCTCCTGCAGGCTGTACTATACCAGGTACCGGTCAAAGGCTGTGGAGCCCAACTGCAGCCACATGCTCTCCTCATCCTCCTCATCCAGGTTGTCCACACGTGCACACCTTAACCTCCACCACTGCCAGTTCCTCCTCCCCCACATTTTAACACCTCGCCCTTCCTCCTCCACAGAATTGTAAGTCCAGTTGCTCTCAGATATACCTCTCATAATCCTCCATCTTTGAGTTCCTCGCACGTAGCGTTCACAGAAGGCTCAGTGATAGTTCTCTTGCCTATGTGTTAGAAGTTTGTGGGTTCAAGGCCCTTCCAGAGACTTGGGCACATCGTCTCGGCTGACACTTCAGTAAAGTACTGAGGCATTGGTATCTTTTGGTTGTGATGTTAAACCGAGGCCCTGTCTGCCCTGGCAGGTGAATGTAAAAGATCCCACGGTCCCGACTTGTAGAAGAGAAATGGGTTCTCCCTGGTGTTCTGCCCAATATTTATCCCTCAACCAACATCACGAAAAAACTGTGGGCGCTAAATTGGGCCGTGTAGCGCCCGTTGTTTCGGCGCTAAACGGCCTCCCCGACATCCAAGATGGCGTCTTGGATGCACACACACATTTTCTGCGTGATGTGCGCCAGGCGCCATCTTGGTATAGGAGTTTGCGCAGGCGCTAATGCCGGATGCTGGAAGCATGTAAAGTAGGGAGAAAATGGCTGTAATCAGTGTGCAACGCTGATTTAAAGTGATACACACCATTTTTTACCTTAACACTCAACTCAACGCACAGTCTTTTCCCCGACAATCTAAACGTTTCTTGCAGTGACTGAAGGGCCCCCCACCAGCAACTAACCTGCAACACCTGCATGGCCTTTAAAAGGCCATGCAGGTGTTGCAGGTTAGTTGCTGGATTATTGTTTCTGGCTGCTGGAGGAGTAGGAAGTGTTTTTTGAAGCTCCCTGTTCTTATTGAGAGTTCCTAGACTACATTTGAGAGTGGTTTGGCAGGTATTGCCTTACGAGTCGGAAAGTCACAACCCTGGTGGAACAACATTCCTGCCGACCATGGGCGGTCTGCTAGGACTCCCACTGGGCATTGAGCACGACTGGGAGCATGCAGAGAGGCCACGCCCAGCAGGTCAAGCCTCGAGGAGAGGGAGGACAAGGAAGTGCAGGGCACTGAGCAGGAGGCCCTACCCAATGAGGGACCTCTGGGATCAATTCTCTTACCTCAACATGACCGAGGAGGATTGCATCTGACGCCTGAGGTTCACCAAGGAAGCCGTGACCGAGATCTGTCAACTGGTGCGGCCACAACTGCAGCCTGAGAGCAGGGCGAGGACAGCATTGCCTGGGGCTGTGAAGGTCACCGTGGTGCTGAATTTCCACGGCTCAGGATCATTTCAGGCCTCTGCTAGCCTCATGTGCAACATCTCGCAGTGTGCAGTGTACTGCTGCATAAGGGAGGTCACAGACGCACTGTACCACATGAGGAACAGGTTCATCACCATCCCTCTCTACAGAGGCAAGCAGAACGAGCGAGCACGGGGGTTCGCTCGCATTGCTGGCTTCCCCATGGTGCAGGGTGCCATTGACTGCACACATATTGCCCTGCGTGCCCCGCACATCAACTCGGCTGCGTGCAGCTGGTGTGCGACCACACGCATCGCATCTTGGAGGTCAATGTCCACTACCCTGGGAGTAGTCATGATGCCATCGTCATGCAGCAGTCCAATGTGCCAGCTATCTTTCAGCCGACTCGGCAAGTCAAAGGCTGGCTACTGGGCGACAAGGGCTAGCACCTCATGACATGGCTCATGACACTGGTCAAGAACCCACGGACACGTGGACAGCAGGCCTATAATGAGGGCCATGCTGCCACACGCAACATCGTGGAGCACACCATAGGCCTCCTCAAACAACGCTTCCACTGCCTGCAGTACTCCCCTGAGTGGGTGGGCAGATTTGTGGTCTGCTGCATGCTGCACAACCTCACCATCATGAGGGACCAGCCTTTGCCACCAATGAGTGCAGAAGATCTTGAGCCAGATGTGGAGGAGGAAGAGGCTGAGGAGGAGGAGGAGGAGCAGGAGGAGGGGGTGGAGCCGGAAGAGGAAGTGGAGGAAGGCACAAGGGTGCAGCAGGAACCACACACCTTGTCTGCAGGGACTCTGCGTGCTCGCCTGATCCATGCCCGCTACCAATAATTTGAACTACATCCCCCAACTCACCAACAATCCTACACTCCCCACCTTTCCTCTCCCACAAGACAATCAAATCGCCCTCCATCAGATTACAAATTGATTTCCCCCTCAGCTCATTGCATAAATAAAAACCACCACCAAATGCAAAATCAAACTCTCATCTTTCAATGAATAAATGAAATTATGCAAACAGAACAGAATTATTCACCCTTGTGCATTCCCTCAGTGCCTGTTGTTCGTGTGCCTTTACCTATCCCAGTGCTCCTACGAGATGCTTCCCCATTGGCTGGAGCATGGGTGGTGAGAGGCTGCTGGCCCTCAATGGAGGAGTGTGCAGATGGCCTTGGAGGACGACCTCGAGCAGCTCTGGACTGGGAGGGCCCGGCTTCAGACTGCACCATCTCAGCATGGGCTGCAGCAGTCCAGCCTGGCTGGCTGAGAGGCAACAACAGGGGCACTGGCGGAGTGGCAGGGGTGAGAGCAGGAATGCTGTTGTCCTGAGAGAGGACAGCAGGTCCAACTGCCATGGCGCCACTGCCACTCTCCCGGGGTGGCGCCTCAGTAATCCTGGTGATCAGCTGGAGAACGGATTGCTGTGATGGAGTGCTGTGACGCCCTCGAAGCCCCTTTCCACAGAGGGCCCCAGAGTCACGATAGCAGCAGTCTGAGCTTCAAGGCAGCAGTCTGAGCTGCAAATGCATGGGATGTGGGCGTCGCTGGCGAGGCCGGCATTTACTGCCCATCCCTAATTGCCCTTGAGAAGGTGGTGGTGAGCCGCCTTCTTGAACCGCTGCAGTCCGTGTGGTGAAGGTTTTCCCATCATGCTGTTAGGAAGGGAGTTCCAGGATTTTGACCCAGCGACGATGAAGGAACGGAGATATATTTCCAAGTCGGGATGGTGTGTGACTTGGAGGGGAACTGCACGTCGGGTGGTGTTGTTCCCATGTGCCTGCTGCCCTTGTCCTTCTAGGTGGTAGAGGTCGCGGGTTTGGGAGATGCTGTCGAAGAAGCCTTGGCGAGTTGCTGCAGTGCATCCTGTGGATGGTACACACTGCAGCCACAGTGCGCCGGTGGTGAAGGGAGTGAATGTTTAGGGTGGTGGATGGGGTGCCAATCAAGCAGGCTGCTTTGTCCTGGATGATGTCGAGCTTCTTGAGTGTTGTTGGAGCTGCACTCATCCAGGCAAGTGGAGAGTATTCCATCACACTCCTGACTTGTGCCTTGTAGATGGTGGAAAGGCTTTGGGGAGTCAGGAGGTGAGTCACTTGCTGCAGAATTTCCAGCCTCTGACCTGCTCTTGTAGCCACAGTATTTATATGGCTGGTCCAGTTAAGTTTCTGGTCAATGGTAACCCCCAGGATGTTGATGGTGGGGGATTCGGCGATGGTAATGCTGTTGAATGTCAAGGGGAGGTGGTTAGACTCTCTCTTGTTGGAGATGGTCATTGCCTGGCACTTGTCTGGCGCGAATGTTACTTGCCACTTATCAGCCCAAGCCTGGATGTTGTCCAGATCTTGCTGCATGCGGGCACGGACTGCTTCATTATCTGAGGGGTTGCGAATGGAACTGAACACTGTGCAATCATCAGTGAACATCCCCATTTCTGACCTTATGATGGAGGGAAGGTCATTGATGAAGCAGCTGAAGAAGGTTGGGCCAAGAACACTGCCCTGAGGAACTCCTGCAGCAATGTCCTGGGGCTGAGATGATTGGCCTCCAACAACCACTACCATCTTCCTTTGTGCTAGGTATGACTCCAGCCACTGGAGAGTTTTCCCCCTGATTCCCATTGACTTCAATTTTACTCGGGCTCCTTGGTGCCACACTCGGTCAAATGCTGCCTTGATGTCAAGGGCAGTCACTCTCACCTCACCTCTGGAATTCAGCTCTTTTTTTGTCCATGATTGGACCAAGGCTGTAATGAGGTCTGGAGCTGAGTGGTCCTGGCGGAACCCAAACTGAGAATCGGTGAGCAGGTTACTGGTGAGTAAGTGTCGCTTGATAGCACTGTCGACGACACCTTCCATCACTTTACTGATGATCGAGAGTCGACTGATGGATCCACGTTGCATCATGGTGGATTCCACAGGTGCGCTGATGGAGGTGACCACCCGTTCCATGTGGGAAAGGATGGGCTCCAAGCTCTGCGCAAAGCCCTGCGCCAAGTTGGGGCTGGACTCCTCCATGACCCTCCTCATTGTGTGCAGGCATTCTAGCAGGCTGTCCAGTGCCCCAAGCATTTGTTGGTGTACGCCCATCAGCCGCCTTCTGTAGCCTGGCCCATCAAAGTCCTCATATGACTCCTCTACAGCAGAACTAGTGAGTGACCTCGCCCTCCGGTGAGCTGGCACCTGTGGTGTCCGTTCCCTCCGCCCCAGCTCCTGCTAACTTGTGCTCGGTGTCTCACCACATGCAGATCACTCCTCTTACCTAACCTCTAAAGGACGCGCAGTGTCAGTCTCTGAGCTGGTGGAAGCAAGTGTCAGATCGAGTGACGGTGTGGCTTCAGTGTCCTCCTCCTCCTCCTCCTCCTCGGGTGCCGTCACGTGTTCTTGGGTATCTGCAATGACAAAGGGAAACAGGTTGAGTTGTGGAGTGGGGAGAGGAGCAAGTAAGAGGTGTGTGCTGAAAAGGAGAAGGAGCATTAGATATGCAGAGACCCCCTTCACCGGGACCTCCAGTGCGGCACATTGTGACGGCTGCAGCGATGGCCCGCCCAATGATCCGGAGTACGGTCTCCTCTAGGGGGGTGAGGATGTGCTGACGTGCCCGTCCACCCTCAGGTCCCTCCTGCTGCCGGGTGTTATACGCCACCTTCTCCAGCAAGACAGAGGACAGTGTGTCAATGAGTGTCCTGCAAGGCGTGTGAGTGATGTGCCTGTCATGGTCGAATAGCTGCAAGTTTGTGTGATTTGTGAGTGGTGGTTATGTGGCCTGCAAGTGTGGTACTATGTGCGAGTGAGATGCAGCATTACATATGGATGGGCAGTGTTTGTTGATGGGTGGGTGGGTGGGTGACGGGAGGTCTAATGCATGGAGTATTGGTTCAGTTGGTAGGATGTGCCACTTGACACTTGCATTCACTCTCACCTTGAACACTCAGGTCAAATCATTAAACTTCTTCCGGCACTGCACCCACGTGCGTGGTGCAATGCTCCTTGCACTCACCTCCTGCGCCACAGCCTGCCAATTCCCGCGCAGCTGTTGTCTGGAGGGTCTCCGGCCACCCTGCGGGTACATGCTTGCCCTGCTTTGGTCCACGCCTTCCACCAGGGCCTCGAGAGCAGCGTCAGAGAATCGTGGAGCCCTCTCTCTTGCTGATGCAGCTACTCGCAATGCCGTTTTCCCTTCTCCTAGTTAGCTGTGTACCTGCCATTGGAAATGTGTCTGCACCTTTAAGTAGTGCAGGCTGCTGATGACGTGCGCTGTGCACGCCCCATTTCCAACTTCCTCATTCTCCGTGCAGCCTCTCAGCAGCGAGGGCTGCTCTTGCTGCACGGAGATTTCATGGTAAGTAGCAGGCAGCACGAAGTTCACATGGGGTCCATTGGACACAGGGTGATCTATCATTGCCCAGAACGGACCCTTATCCAATTTTTCCCCCAGATTATCTGATCATTATCATATTGCTGTTTGTGGGATCTTGCTCTACACAAATTAACTGCTGTGTTTCCTACATTACAACAGTGACTACACTTTAAAAGTACTTTAGGATGGCTTGAGGTCATGAAAGGTTATATGAATGCAAGTTTTTTTTCTTTCTTTCATTATTAATTTACTGACTGTAATTCATTATTATACTTAGAAAAGCATGATATGGAATACATTTTCTAAATCATTAACTTTCTCACTAAAATTAATAATAAAACTTCTGACTCAGTTTAGAAATTTATAATCTTGAATCTTTTATTATAATAATGCTGTGTCTCACGCTCCCATATCGGTGTCTCACACTCCCATATCGGTGTCTCACACTCCCATATCGGTGTCTCACACTCCCATATCAGTATCTCACGCTCCCATATCAGTATCTCACGCTCCCATATCGGTGTCTCACACTCCCATATCAGTATCTCACGCTCCCATATCAGTATCTCACGCTCCCATATCGGTGTCTCACTCTCCCATATCGGTATCTCACGCTCCCATATCGGTGTCTCACGCTCCCATATCGGTGTCTCACGCTCCCATATCGGTGTCTCACGCTCCCATACGGTGTCTCACGCTCCTATATCGGTGTCTCACGCTCCCATATCGGTGTCTCACGCTCCCATATCAGTATCTCACGCTCCCATATCGGTGTCTCACACTCCCATATCAGTATCTCACGCTCCCATATCAGTGTCTCACGCTCCCATATCGGTGTCTCACGCTCCCATATCGGTGTCTCACGCTCCCATATCAGTATCTCACGCTCCCATATCAGTATCTCACGCTCCCATATCAGTATCTCACGCTCCCATATCGGTGTCTCACGCTCCCATATCAGTATCTCACGCTCCCATATCAGTATCTCACGCTCCCATATCGGTGTCTCACACTCCCATATCAGTATCTCACGCTCCCATATCGGTGTCTCACACTCCCATATCAGTATCTCACGCTCCCATATCAGTATCTCACGCTCCCATATCGGTGTCGCACACTCCCATATCAGTATCTCACGCTCCCATATCAGTATCTCACGCTCCCATATCAGTATCTCACGCTCCCATATCGGTGTCTCACGCTCCCATATCAGTATCTCACGCTCCCATATCAGTATCTCACGCTCCCATATCGGTGTCTCACGCTCCCATATCGGTGTCTCACGCTCCCATATCGGTGTCTCACGCTCCCATATCGGTGTCTCACGCTCCCATATCGGTGTCTCACACTCCCATATCGGTATCTCACGCTCCCATATCAGTATCTCACGCTCCCATATCGGTGTCGCACACTCCCATATCAGTATCTCACGCTCCCATATCAGTATCTCACGCTCCCATATCAGTATCTCACGCTCCCATATCGGTGTCTCACGCTCCCATATCAGTATCTCACGCTCCCATATCGGTGTCTCACGCTCCCATATCGGTGTCTCACGCTCCCATATCGGTGTCTCACGCTCCCATATCGGTGTCTCACGCTCCCATATCAGTATCTCACGCTCCCATATCGGTGTCTCACACTCCCATATCAGTATCTCACGCTCCCATATCAGTATCTCACGCTCCCATATCGGTGTCTCACGCTCCCATATCAGTATCTCACGCTCCCATATCGGTATCTCACACCCCCATATCGGTGTCTCAAGCTCCCATGTCGGTGTCTCACGCTCCCATATCGGTGTCACACACTCCCATATCGGTGTCTCACGCTCCCATATCGGTGTCTCACGCTCCCATATCGGTGTCTCACACTCCCATATCGGTGTCTCACGCTCCCATATCGGTGTCTCACGCTCCCATATCGGTGTCACACACTCCCATATCAGTATCTCACACTCCCATATCAGTATCTCACGCTCCCATATCGGTGTCTCACACTCCCATATCGGTGTCTCACACTCCCATATCGGTGTCTCACACTCCCATATCGGTGTCTCACACTCCCATATCGGTGTCTCACACTCCCATATCGGTGTCTCACGCTCCCATATCGGTGTCTCACACTCCCATATCGGTGTCTCACGCTCCCATATCGGTGTCTCAAACTCCCATATCAGTGTCTCACACTCCCATATCAGTGTCTCACACTCCCATATCGGTGTCTCAAGCTCCCATATTGGTGTCTCAAGCTCTCATGTCAAGGGGTAACATTTAATTCAACATCATAGCTTTGATTGGCAGCTCAGTAGACCAATCCTTGGCACAGAGTTGAAAGAGGGGTCAAGAGACTTTTTATCTCTCTCTCTCTCACTCACTCTCATGTCAGTGAGAATCTGTCAGGGACAGGCAGAGAAACTCCAGGCTCCTGTAGCCTATAACAGCCTATATGGTCAACTAGCTTAGGGACAGCTGGCTTTAAAGTAAGGTTTAGCCTAGAACAATAGCAAGGTCATGTATTTTTAAGGTACAAGGAGCAGCAGAAAATTATGACTCTAACTGGAAAACTGTATTCTGCTCATTCATGTATTTAAAATAAACCAGTTTGCCAGTCTGCAACTGTGCTTCACCTCTCCAGAATGCATTAGAGTCCATCCTCCGATAAAGACAGGATAAGACAAATGTATGCACATGCGAGGTTATAGTATCCAAAACATACAACAAGGGTTCCATGTTATGTTTCCTAATTCATACTGTTGCTTAACTAGATATTGGGCAGTAAAGGTGCACTCCATATGTTAAGGGACACGAGGACTGCTTTAGGGAATGACTAGTGACGCGGAATCTGAAATAATCTAGTGCAGACCAGTGAAATTTGTAACAAAATGAACTATAAAAATTTCCAGACAATAATCTTATTTCTCAGTTGTGATGGAATCCTAAATAATTTGAGACTTATTTTCATAGCTTGTGCCATCATCTGAACCCCAGGATGAGATTACCAGGATCATTCTAAGCTAACTTTTATTCTCTGTGGCATTCAGTTGAGGGTTTCTGATGGCATAGAGCCCTGAATGGTTTCTGACTGAGTGCGTGTTGCTGCTTGTTTGAATTACTGCTGGCTATTTGTTATTGTACAACTGAACAGTTCTTTTTTAAAGCACAATTCCTACATTTCACAGAGGCAGACAGTGAGTGAAGTTGTTCTATAGAGGCCATGTAATGTCGGTGAAAGGGGAATGACCCTGATTTGACATAGGGCTTGAAGGTACATGGTGTTACATGGCAAATATTTTTGTATTATGAGTTGTTAACTCCGAAAGTACCAGTTACAACTTTTTTTATTCCTACAGAACAGTCTCGTACTGTCGAACATAAATGAATGTAGAAAACAGAATTGCCGTGACTGCACATTTCGGTTGCTTGGTGATTTTGAACCTTACTTTTGGCATCATTTCAACAAACTTGCATATTCCACAGTTAATCATAATTCTAGTACAACATAAAACTGTAGAATGATATCAGTTTGCAGCTTAGGGTGAGGCCATTTGTCCTATTGTGTCTATGCATTCCAACTTAATAATGAAATAAAAACAATCAGAACTTAATGAAATAGTAACAAATAAACCAATTATTTGGGATGAATTTGAGTAAATTCTTTGGCAGTTTTCTAACACTTTAAGCATGTGATATAGTGCATGTTTGCAGTGGGCTTAATGCTTTCCTTTTGTTAAATAATTGTTCATCACAAATATTCTGTATACATTCTGTTACATAAATAAAAAGAAAGAAAAGACTTGCATTTATATAGCGCCTTTCACAACCTCAGAACATCCCAATGCACTTTACGGTCAATGAAGTACTTTTGAAGTTTAGTCACCGCTGTAATGTAGGGAAACGTGGCAACCAATTTGCGCACAGCAAGATCCCACTAATAGCAATGGGACAATGACCAAATAATCTGGGTTTTTCTTGGTGATGTTGGTTGAGAGATCAATATTGGCCAGGACACCAGGAAGAACTCCCCTGCTCTTCTTAGAATAGTGGCATGGGAGCTCGGTTTAGCATTTCATCCAAAATGCGCCATGATCCATTCATTGGTTACCAGAGGAAATTGATGATCCATTCATTGGTTACCAGAGGAAATCGATGATCCATTCCTTGGTTACCAGAGGAATCTACGGTCCGTTCACTGATTAAAAGAGGTATAGTAACAATAATACATGGGGGCAAAAGCTGAAACTGTTCCCAACAAATAGTTTTTAAACTCTTCCAAAATTTAACTCCACAACCAACCATACATTTCAGTTTTGACAATAAAAATAATCAGCAAAATCCTGTAATATTGAACCTGCCGTTTATTTTTCTCCATTTGGCTCCCGGAGAGTGAGTGACATGTCAGGCCAGACTTACAACAAGATTTTTATCGCTGACAAGGTCCTGTGTGAAAACCAAATTAGTTTTGACAAGATGTCACATACGAGAATTGAATGCACTCCTCTGTTATTAAACCATTCTAGACAAATAAAAGGGGTCAGACCAGATCTATTAAATATATGCAAGTCATCATGAACTGGAGAGGCTGCCAAAGTAAATAGTCATTTCAGGAACATGGATGAGCTGTCAGCAGCTGCCTGAGGAGATGCTGGGGGCAGTCAAATTTCTTCTGAAAAAAATGGAGAGAAAAGGGAATGAGGCATTTTGGGCTAAATATGTTTGTTACAGAATGTTTTGAGTTGAAGTACAAGCTCAGACCACCAGCGTGGTCTTAATCTATTTTGGTAAAATTGTATGTCTCAGATGATGCTATTGCCAGTTACAAACATATGAAAATGACATACAGGAAAAGACCAATTGGTCCATCGAGCCTGTGCATCAGCTGAGTGTGGGAGCCCTTCACTGCATCCGATCTGTCAGCAGCCCTGTGATCTCCTGAGAGAGGCAAAGAAAAAACACTAGGTCAATCCAGGGAAAAGAAAACCTGGGACATTGCTCTCTGACCCTGAGATGCAGCCCTGATGACCGGCACACACATCGCCCAATGCCCCACCTACCTTTTGTTAGCCACATTCAGGAACTCATCCCACTCCCTTCTTAAAGTTTGCAGCGAATCCACACTCATTACACCAGCTGGCAACTTATTCCAAAGGTCAAAGACTCTCTGTGAAAAAAAAACCCTTCTGACAATTAACTCTCTATATTAGGTTATTAAAATTCATGCCCCCTGGTCCGCCCTAACTCAAATAGCCTATCCACATGGATCAAATCTGGTCCTTGCATTATTTTAACACTCTCAAACAAACCTCCTTGAAGTCTACGGTAATCCTGGGGCATTGGGACCAGTTCTGGGGGAGGTGGGACCTGTACAGGCCGGACGGGTTGCACCTCAACGGAGCTGGGACCAATGTCCTCGTGGGGAGGTTCACTAGTGCTGTGGGGGGGGTTAAACTAATTTGGCAGGGGGATGGGCACCAGGATGTAGTATTGGAAAGGAGAAACAAGGGGCACAAAGGATTGGGAGAGACAGAGAGCACTAGAGTAAGAAATAGTACAGTATTAGGTGGGATCAGACTAAGAGAGAGTGCAAGAAGGTCTCAGACTGGTTTGTAGTGCATGTGTGTAAACACACGAAGTGTGGTAAACAAGGTCGGTGAGCTACAGGGGCAAATAGTCACATGGGAATATGATGTTGTGGCGATAACGGAGACCTGGCTCAAAAAAGGGCAGGATTGGGTACTAAATATTCCTGGATACAAGGTGTTCAGAAAAGGCAGGGAAGGAAAGAAAGGAGCGGGGGGGTGTTGGCAGTATTGATGAAAGAGAATATTGCAGTACTGGAGAGAGAGGATGTCCTGGAGGGGTCAAGGACAGAATCTATTTGGTTAGAGTTAAGAAATAAAAGAGGTGCCATTACACTACTGGGTGTACTCTATAGGCCACTAACTAGTGGGAAGGATATAGAGGAGCAAATTTGCAGGGAAATTACAGAGAAGAGCAAAAGCCATAGAGTAGTGATAACTGGGGACTTCAACTATCCTAATATAGACTGGGATAACAATAATAATATAAGGGGCACAGAGGGGAGGAATTTTTGAAATGTGTTCAGGATAACGTTTTTAACCAGTACATTTCCAGCCCAACAAGGAAGGAGGCATTGCTGGACTTGGTTCTTAGGAATGAGGCAGGCCAAGTGGAGCAAGTGTCAGTGGGGAGCATTTAGGGAGCAGCGATCATAGTATCATAAGGTTTAGAATAGCTATGGAAAAGGACACGGATCACTCTAAAGTAAAAATACTCAATTGGAGGAGGTCCAATTTCAATGGGATGAGAACAGGTCTGGCCCGGCTATGTTGGAATCAAAGATTGGCAGGCAAAACTGTAATTGAACAGTGGGTGGCCTTTAAGGAGGAGATGGTTCGGGTACAGTCTAGGCACATTCCCACGAGGCAGAAAGGGAGGGCAACTAAAGCCAGAGCTCCCAAGATAAAAAAAAGATAGTGAATAAGATGAAACAGAATAAAGGGGCGTATGACAGTTGTCAGGTTGATGACACAAGTGAGAACCAGGCAAAATATAGAAAGTTCAGAAGGCAAGTGAAAAAGGAAATAAGCAGGGCAAAGAGAGAGTATGAGAATAGACTGATGGTCAACATAAAGAGAATCCAAAAGTCTTCCACAGGCATGTAAACAGTAAACAGGTAGTAAGGGGAGGGGTGGGGCCAATTAGGAACCATAAAGGAGATCTACTCATGGAGGCAGAAAGGATGGCCGTGGTACTAAATGAGTATTTTGCATCTGTCTTTACCAAGGTAGAAGGTGCTGCCAGGGTCTCAGTAAAGGAAGATATGGTTGAGATACTGGATGGGCTAAAAATTGATAAAGAAGAGCTAGTTGAAAGGCTGGCTGTACTTAAAGTAGATAAGTCACCTGGTCCAGATGGGATTCATCCTAGGTTGCTGAGGGAAGTAAGGGTGTAAATTGCAGAGGTACTGGCCATAATCTTCCAAACATCCATAGACACAGGGGTGGTGCCAGAGAACTGGAGAATTGCAAATATTACACCCTTTTTCAAAAAAGGGTGCAAGGATAAACCCAGCAACTACAGGCCAGTCAGTTTAACCTCAGTGGTGGGGAAACTTTTAGAAACGATAATCTGGGACAGAATTAACAGTCACTTGGATGAGGGTGGATTGATTAGGGAAAGCCAGCATGGAGTTGTTAAAGGTGAGTCATGATTAACTAACCTGATAGAGTTTTTTGATGAGGTAACAGAGGGGGTAGATGAGGGCAATGCAGTTGATGTAGTGTATATGGACTTTCATAAGGCGTTGATAAAGTGCCGCATGGTAGGCTTATCATCAAGATTGCAGCCCATGGAATAAAGGGGGCAGTAGCAACATGGATACAGAATTGACTAAGTGAAAGGGAACAGGGAGCAGTGGTGAACGGTTGTTTTTTGGACTGGAGAGAGGTGTACAGTGGTGTTCCCCAGGGGTCGGTACTAGGACCACTGGTTTTTTTGATATATATTAATGACTTGGACTTGGGTGTACAGGGCACAATTTCAAAATTTGCAGATGACACAAAACTTGGAAGGGTAGTAAACAGTGAGGAGGTACTTGAAAGGCTAGTGATTGACTTGAAGAAGATATACACAGGCTGGTGCCATGGGCGGACATGTATACAGGAGAGGCAATATAAACTAGAGGGTACAATTCTAAATGGGTACAGGAACAGAGAGGTCTGGGGGTATATGTGCACAAATCACTGAAGGTGGCAGAGCAAGTTGAGAAAGTGGTTAAAACAGCACACGGGACCCTGGACTTTATAAATAGAGGCATAGAGTACAAATGTATGGAAGTCATGATGAACCTTTATAAATCACTGGTTCGGCCACAACTGGAGAATTGTGTCCAGTTCTGAGCACCGCACTTTAGGAAAGATGTGAAGGCCTTAGAGAGGGTGCAGAAGAGATTTACTAGAATGATTTCAGGGATGAGGGACTTTAGTTAAGTGAATAGACTGGAGAAGCTGGGGTTGTTCTCCTTAGAACAGAGACGATTGCGAGGAGATTTGATAGAGGTATTCAAAATCATGAAGGGTCCAGACAGAGTAGATGGAGAGAAACTGTTCCCATTGGGGGAAGTGTCAAGAACCAGAGGACATAGATTTAAGGTGATTGGCAAAAGAGCCAAAGGTGACAGCGAGTGGTTAGGATCTGGAATGCACTGCCTGAGGGGATGGTCGAGGCAGATTCAATCGTGGCCTTCAAAAGGGAACTGGATAAGTACTTGAAAGGAAAAAAAAATTCACGGCTACGGGGATAGGGCAGGGGAGTGGGACCAGCTGGATTGCTGTTGCATAGAGACAGCGAGGACTCGATGGGCTGAATGGCCTCATTCCGTGCTGTAACCTTTCTATGATTCTAATGTTGACGGGGATGCAGGAAAGGAATGCCAGCAGCTGGGAGATGAAGATGTCTGGCCCAAATTTAATGGCAGGACCTCGTTTGAATATTTTTTCTCCGTTTCCTGCCCGGCAGCCGGCCAGATTGAGAGGCCGGCCCCCTGTTAAGAATTTAACCCCCCCGTCCCTCTCCCGCCTCTCCTTAGGGTTAAAATGCCCCCCTATGTTTTTCTAAAGTAAAAAGCCCCAGCTCGCTAAGCCTTTCATGGTAACCAAGGGCATTTAAACTTGGTATCAATCGAGTGAATCTCTTCTGAATCTTTTCCAGGGCCTTTATATGACCCACAATGTGAGGGGGACTGAAACTGGACACAGTGTTCTAGATGAGGCCTAACCAAGGACAGTACAGTGTTTTTTTTTAATTTTGTTTTGTCCTGGCAATACAACCAAATACCCTGTTTGCTTTTGCTATAGCCTCACAGCACTGGTCGTGAACCTTCAGCGATTCATATCCTATAATTTCTAAGCCTTTCTCCCACTCAACGACCTTAACAAACCTCAACAAACAATCTGATGAAAGAAAAAAATTGCTTTTCTATAGCACCTTTCATGACAACATCCAGGCTTGGGCCCATAAGTGGCAAGTAACATTCGCGCCAGACAAGTGCCAGGCAATGACCATCTCCAACAAGAGAGAGTCTAACCACAAGAGAGAGTCTAACCACCTCCCCTTGACATTCAACGGCATTACCATTGCCGAATCCCCCACCATCAACATCCTGGGGGTCACCGTTGACCAGAAACTTAACTGGACCAGCCACAAAAATACTGTGGCTACAAGAGCAGTTCAGAGGCTGGGTATTCTGCGGCGAGTGACTCACCTCCTGACTCCCCAAAGCCTTTCCACCATCTACAAGGCACAAGTCAGGAGTGTGATGGAATACTCTCCACTTGCCTGGATGAGTGCAGCTCCAACAACACTCAAGAAGCTCGACACCATCCAGGACAAAGCAGCCCGCTTGATTGGCACCCCATCCACCACCCTAAGCATTCACTCCCTTCACCACTGGCGCACTGTGGCTGCAGTGTGTACCATCCACAGGATGCACTGCAGCAACTCGCCAAGGCTTCTTCGACAGCACCTCCCAAACCTGCGACCTCTACCACCTGGAAGGACAAGAGCAGCAGTTACATGGGAACAACACCACCTGCACGTTCCCCTCCAAGTCACACACCATCCCGACTTGGAAATATATCGCCGTTCCTTCATCGTCGCTGGGTCAAAATCCTGGAACTCCCTTCCTAACAGCACTGTGGGAGAACCTTCACCACACGGACTGCAGCGGTTCAAAAAGGAGGCGGCTCACCACCACCTTCTCAAGGGCAATTAGGGATGGGCAATAAATGCCGGCCTCGCCAGCGATGCCCACATCCCATGAACGAATAAAAAAAAAGGATGTCCCAAAGCACTTTATAGCCAATGAAATACTTTTGAAGTGTAGTCACTGTTGTAAACACAGCAGCCAGTTTGTGCACAGCAAGGTCCCACAAACAACAATGAGATAATGATCTGATAATCTGTTTTAGTGATGATGGTTGAGGAATAAATATTGGTCAGGACACCAAGGAGAACTCTCCCGTTCTTCTTCAAAATAGTGCCATGGGATCTTTTACGTCCATCTGAGAGGGCCTTGGTTTAATGGCTTATCTTAGAGATGGCCCCTCTGACAGTGTAGCTCTCCCTCAGTACTGCACTGAAGTGTCAGCCTGGATTTAATGCTCAAGTATCTGAAGTGGGACTTGAACCCACAACCTTCTGCCCCAGAGGTGAGAGTGCCATGACTGAGGACGTTGAAGGTCAGATTTACAAGGTTCTGGCGACTCTGCCAATATCTGAGCACAGGGTATGGTTCAACATAACTGAGGCACAAAAGGAAAAGACTGTTGGAATCAAAGAAACAACAATGGAGGAATGGCCACAAGTAAAACAAGGTAACTTTCCAGATATACAAGAATAGTTAACGGTGGAGGGGAGTTAACAGTACTGGATGGAATAGAGTGCACAGGGAGTAAGATGGCAATGCTGAAAAGCTGATGTAATAAAATGGTCTTGTGGGGTAATGTGTTTCCCAAGAATAAATCAGACCACATGCTCACACACTTAACATCTGGACCAAACCATCAAGCAGAATAACTCAAACCTCACTTAGTACTGTATCATCTGCGGCAGAAAGTGAGTACGGATTCACTCATGTTGAAAATTACTGACTATGATTATTTTACCCACAGATATGCACTTTATACAACACGACTGGCAAAACTGTGATAAATTGCAAGAAAGCGTTTTCTCACAATATGGAATACCTATAAGAATATGGTTTGAAACAAGCATTGAAAATATTAGCTCGCACAGTGTCATGCATTTGAGCAAGAGGGCGGATATACAAAGGAGGGCAAAGTTCCGCATCTCTGCGAGAAAGATGACTTACAGAAACCCAAGAAGTCATTGAAGGAACGCTGAGGCATTAGAATGGTGCAAAAACAGGTAAATGTCAAGAGACAGTTCAGAGAGATAGTTGCTAAGAAATCACATATTAAAACCTGGGGGTAAATTTTGACCCTCAAGAACGGGTGGGTTGGGGGCAGGTGGGAGGTTAAAATAACAAGTTTTTGGAGTGGGACCAAATCCCAGCTCAAATGTGCCCATTTCTGGGTCTGTGTGTCTGTGAAGAGCAGACACCAGGAAGTCCCACCCCCACTTAAAGCCGGAGGGCCGATACTTAAAAGGGCAGTGTACCTCATTGAGATACTGGAGGTACTTAATGTTTTGTGTATTGGAATAAAATGGAATAATAACTTTACCTGTTCAGGTTTCCCATCGCTTCCTATTCATGTCAGGTAAAAGCAGGCGGGAGGGGCTGGATCCATGGGGTGAGTGGGGGCCTTTACTGCACTGCTTGTGGGCCCGGAGGAGCAGAAGTGTTTCATCCAGGCCCAACAAGCTCGCCTGGCCGACAGGAATCCCGCGATCGGCCGCCCCACTCGGTGGTTGAACCCTACCTACCCCCGACTCTTCACCCGACCTCCAGTAACCTCCGATCTTCTTCCTTGGCCCCCCGATCTACTTCCCGGCCTCACCGATCTCCTCCCTGGCCCGTGATCCCTCCCTCCCTCTGATCCCCGGCCGTGGCCTGCTGCAGCAAGCCTTCCTGCCTGACAGCCAGCCAGCTTGTTAATCAGGCTGGCTGCTGGGCGCGAAACCCAGAAGTAAAATTGATTGGCCTTATCACAGATCACAGATCGCGACCCGCCCACTTATCTTCGCGGTTTTACACCTGAAAATCTTGACCCCCTCTCCCTTTCCGCCTGGAAGTTAAAACTTACCCCCTGGTAACAGTGAAAGGCTATGTAAACAATTGACATCACAGGATCCATGTTCAAGGCTCATGTGGAACAAACTGTTCATGTAGCAGAGATAAGGGTTAAGGTAGCCAGGCTAACATAGTCCAACCATCCTTGGCGGTTTTGACAGAGCCAGCAAACAGGAGATAGGGTCAGAGATGCATATGTGCAGAACAACACAGCCGAATAGTATAAAGATAGGGCATGCTCCCTCCCAAAAGCTAGAGCTCCCAAGAGGGGACGATCAGAAGTCCATTGCCACAGGCAGTCCGTTAAGGTCAGGTCTGATCATTTTCAATTCGTGGAGAGATCAGGTTGTATTGCTTGCTTCTCATTTAGTCTAAGCTGAAGACAGTTGTGTTACTGTTGTTAGTCAATCTATTAAACTTGTTATTTTGTAACCACTCGGCCAGAATCAAGCGGAAGTCATTGTTGAAGGATTAACAACCGTTTTGTTGCAAGACAGGAATGGGAAAAATCCACTAACAATACCTAATGAGGCCTTCAGTGATAATCACCATCATTCTCAAATGTTGAGTTCATACATTTTGCCAAAGATCGGGACTTCATTCACACACTTTCAAATCTGAATTACCCACAGGGGATCGTCTGACGGAGATATCAGTGCAATGAGTAAAGAATCTCATGAAGAGGCCATGGGACAGTGGGAAAGAAAGAAACTCCTACTCTGTGTAATATTCCATTAGAGAGCAGGCTAGCATCAGGAGACTATTGATAGAATAGAATTCTAGAATCTTATAGCACAGAAGGAGGCCATTTGGTCCATCATGCCTGTGCCGGCCCTTTGAAACAGTTGTCCAATTTAGTCCCATAATCTTGCAAATAAGCCATCTTCAAGTAAATGTCCAATTGCCTTTTGTAAGTTCTTATGGAATCTGATCATGGAATGCGTTCCAGATCTTAACAACTCTCTGTGTGAAAAAATTTCTCCTCATTTCCCCTCTAGTTCTTTTGCCAATTATTTTACATCTGTGTCCTCTGGTTAATGATCCACTTGCCAGAGGGAACAGTTTCTCCCTACTTGCTCTATCAAATTCATAATTTTGAATACCTCTATTAGGTCGCCCCTGAACCTTCTCTGCTCTAAGGAGAACAATCCCAGCTTCTCCAATCTCTCCACATAACTGAAGTCCCTCATCCCTGGTATCATCCTGGTAAACCTCCTCTGTACCCTCTCCAAGGCCTTGACATCCTTCCTAAAGTTTGGTGCCCAGAATTGTACACAATACTCCAGCTGAGGCCTAACTAAGTGATTTGTAAATGTTTAACATGACTCCCTTGTTTTTGTATTCAATGCCCCTATTTACAAAGCCAATTATCCCACACACTTTGTTAACCATCTTATCAACTTGCCCTGTCACCTTCAAAGATTTGTGAATATGCCCCCCAGGTCCCTCTGCTCTTCCATCCCCCTCAAAATAGTCACAATTAGATTATACTGCCTCTTCATGTTGTTCCTCCCAAAGTGCATCAATTCACACTTATTCACATCAAATTGCATCTGCCACGTGTCTGCCTATTTCACCAGTCTATGTCCTCTGAAATCTGCTGCTATCCTGCTCACTATTTACTAAGTTGCCAAGTTTTATATCAATCCCAAACTCTGAAATTGTACTCCCTATAACCAATTCCAGATCATTTATATATAACTAGAAGAGCAATGGCCCTAATACTGACCCCTGAGGGACCCCACTGCATACTTCTCTCCAGTCAGAAAAACATCCGTTCATCACTACTCTCTGCCTCCTATCCCTTAGCCAATTACGGCCCAAATTACCACCTTTAATACCATGTGCTTCTATTTTCTGAATAAGTCTGATATGTGGTACTTTCTGATGGGAAGGAGAATGAGAGACAATGGGGGTGATTTTAATCCCCAAGAACGGATGGGTCGGGGGTGGGTGGGAATTCAAAATGGTTGTTTTTTGGCTCGTGACCACAACCCGGCTTTATTTCTGGGTTTAAGGTCGGCTTCCCACTGGGAATGCAAAATCAGAAAACTTTGCGGTTGCGACCCAAAAAACCCAACTATTTTCAACTCCCACCCATCCCCAACCCACCCGTTCTTGGGGTTTAAAATCACCCCCAATCTATCTATCAATGGAGAGTTTCTGAAGGCTGGTAATTTAGAGATCGCAGGGCTCAGAAAAAGGAAAAACAGCAAAGTCAGAACAGTACAATATATGTCAGGGAATCAGAATCAAACCGTGCAGGGCTCTGGTCAGATCAACATTAGGCACTGTGTCAAATTCTGGTCATCGAGACACAAGGGAGATGTTCAATTGCTGGAGGCAGTGCAGAGGAGAGCCACGGGGCTGAACCCCAGTGTCAGGGGTCTGAGTTATGAGGAAAGACTGGAGAGACTCGGCTTGTTCAATGTGGAAAGGAGATATCTGAGAGGTGGGAGACACCAGGAATCAAACTTTCCCCCTCCCCCATGGACCAGAACAGCAGGAATCAGACTCTCCCCCTCCCCCATGGACTAGAACACCAGGAATCAGACTCTCCACTTCCCCATGGACTAGAACACTGGGAATCAGACTCTCCACTTCCCCCATGGACCAGAACACTGGAAATCAGACTCGCCCTCTCCCTCATGGACTAGAACACCAGGAATCAGACTCTCCCCCTCATCCATGGACTAGAACACCAGGAATCAGACTCGCCCTCTCCCCCGCCCTCTCCCCCATGGACCAGAACACTGGGATCAGACTCGCCCCCTCCCCCATGGACTAGAACACTGGGATCAGACTCGCCCCCTCCCCCATGGACCAGAACACCAGGAATCAGACTCTCCACTTCCCCATGGACCAGAACACCTGGGAATCAGTCTCGTCCCCTCCCTCATGGACCAGAACACTGGAAATCAGACTCTCCACTTCCCCATGGACCAGAACACCTGGGAATCAGACTCTCCACTTCCCCATGGACTAGAACACCAGGAATCAGACTCTCCACTTCCCCATGGACTAGCACACCTGGGAATCAGACTCTCCACTTCCCCATGGACTCGCACACTGGGAATCAGACTCTCCACTTCCCCATGGACTCGCACACTGGGAATCAGACTCTCCACTTCCCCATGGACTAGCACACTGGGAATCAGACTCTCCACTTCCCCATGGACTAGCACACCTGGGAATCAGACTCTCCACTTCCCCCATGTATTGAACAGACCCCATGTTAAACCATTAGGGAAGGACATATTATGAATTTGAGTCCTGACGCAAAGCTTCATCCACCGGCAGTGGAGGGTAAGTGGGTCCCACATCATTTCCCATCCATTTAATTTTAATGTATGGAAATCCTGCAGTGCTCACAGACTGTCCAGATTCACCGCAAGTACACCTGGCATAAATTCATAAAATCTGCACTAAATTCTCTACTTCACAAGATCACAAGGTATTACAGACGAGGAAGCCCATTCGGCCCATCTAGTTCACCTGTCCAGGGAGATTCTACATTCCCCCTCTGTAGCATCCAATTGGTTCCTAAATGAGTCCATGTTTTTTGCCCCTATTACTCTATCTGTAGTTTATTCCATACACTCGTCACCGTGTGGAGCAGGACTCTTTCATCCGTCCTTTACCTTTTACTAGTTTAAACCGGTGTCCTCTGGTTCTACTCCCACAGTTGATTTAAAATAATATTCCAGATTAACTTTTTCTTATCTTAGATCCCTCTATAAAATCACCTCAGGATGATTCCTTTCCAGGCTGAAAAGCCCAATCTCTCCAGAACCCAGACCCCTGACACTGGGAATTATCCTTCCTACGTGCATCATCTGCATTAAATTTTATCCGCCATTGTTCGGCCCAATCATATATTTTACCCAACCCATTCTGTAATCTCTGAGCTGCCTTTTCCAATTCCACTGCCCGTCCTAGTTTGGAATCATCTGAAAATTTGACCACTCTGTATTGAGTTTCTGAATCCAAGTCATTTGTGTAAATTAGAAATATAAGTGGCCCCAGCACCCCCTCGGTACTTTCTCCCACTCTGACATATCTCCTCTAATGGGTATTCATTGTTTTTCTATCCTTAAGGCAGTTTCTTATTCATTGCCAAGAATAACCCTCATTGCCCACAGGCCTGAGTTTAATTAACATCCTTTTGTGTAAAACTATCAAAAACATTTTGGAAGTCAAGGAAAACCACATCATCGACCTTTCTGCAATCTATTTGGCTTGTTACTTCCTCAAAGAAGTCGAGAAAGTTGGTCAGGCAGGAAAATCCCCTTCATCCCACCCAATGCTTGCCCCGATGCTTGCTGACATTGTAAATGCCTCCATCTTCTCAAGTACACCCCTTAGAGACTTAGACAATCCCTGGCACCTCTGTCCTTTCTGAATATATCTTTCTGAATATGGCTGCCAACTAACTTTCCTTTCCTCTCTAACTTCCAAGTCTATGCTCCCCTCTCCCATATATTCCTTTTTGAATTCAGTCCAGCTTCTGCCCTGCCCATAACACTGAGGCCACCTCCGATCAAAATCACCAATGACATCCTTCCTGACTGCAACCTTGGACCTCCCTGCCGTGCTCAACACCACTGACCACTACTTCCTCATTCACCCGCTCTCCCCCATGGCCCAGCTTCAGGATACTGCCCTTGCCTGTTTCCACTTCTACCTGTCCCAATGCAGCTAGCTACAAATAGTACAACAAATGGTACAATTTTAAAGAGGGTGCAGGAACAGAGAGACCTGGCGGTTAACATGAACAAATCTTTGAAGGTGGCAGGATAAGTTGAGAAGGCTGTTAAAAAAGCACATGGGATCCTGGGCTTTATTAATAGAGGCATAGAGTACAAAAACAAGGAAGTTATGCTAAACCTTAGGCCTCAGCTGGAGTACTGTGTGCAATTGTGGGCACCACACTTTAGGAAAGATGTCATTGGAGAGGGTGCAGAAGAGATTTACTAGAATGGTACCAGGGATGAGGGGCATCAGTTATGTGGAGAGACTGGAGGATCTGGAGTCGCTCTCCTTAGAGCAGAGAAGGTTACGGGGAGATTTAGAAGAGGTGTCCACAATTATGAAAGGTTTTGATGGAGTAGATAATGAAAAACTCTTTCCACTGGCAGGATGGTCTGTAACCAGAGGACACAGTTTTAAGATAATTGGCAAAAGAACCAGAGGGAAGATGAGAAATTTTTTACACAGCGAGTTGTTATGATCTGGAATGCATTGCCCACAAGGGCGGTGGAAGCAGATTCAATAGTAACTTTCAAAAAGGAATTGAATATATACTTGAAAAGAAAAGATGTGCAGGGCTATGGGGAAAGAGCAGGGGAGTGGGATTAATTGGACAGCTCTTTCAAACAGCCAGCACAGGCACGATGGGCCAAATGGCCTCCTTCTGTGCTGTAAGAATCTATGATTCTATAAGCTTATTTATCATTATTCAGATGGCCTAATGAAGAAAGTGGCATTTCTTAAAAGGTCTACAAAGGGTGTCTGTATGTAAGTAGCCTGTCTGTCAGGACCACACTTTTTAAAAGCTGACTGTTTTACAAAAAGCTGCTTCCCAGAAGTCCTGGCACCAACTGTACAAATTGTTTATATAAGATACAAATCCGAACAAAGTAAATCTCATGAAAATGATCAGTTAATTTCAAGAAAAGTAGGTTTCCGTGTAAACAGCATCAGATAGTCGGTCAGCAGGAGATTGTTATCGGGGAGATTTAGCTATCACCTCCTGGGAATGCAGTTTGAGGCACCACTGGCAAATCCTGGAAATTCCTTCACAATCCACTGCGGCTGAATCTCGTGTGCATGAAGGATTCTGCTCATATCCCAGTTTAGAGGGGGCATCGTCACTCTCATGTGATTGGTGGGGCCTATCACCCAGTGTCAATCAGGGCAGAGGCTGTGTTTCCCCCATTCCCATGTAATCCGCGTGTGCCTGCCCATATCTGCAGGTGCATTTTGTGCCCCCAGGACTGCCTCTGAAAAAAGGGTTGAGGGGATGATGCTCTGCACTACATCTCGAGCGCATCTCCAGTCCTGCCCACCCTAGATCTCCCGGAAAACCAGTGGAACAGGGCTGGAAAACCTAGGCCCGAGTGGGCAAAGGATTGGGATCGTCTGTGGTGCTCCCATAGAAAATAGCTTGCAAACATTCACTGTCCAAGTTCACACGTGAATAACGATGTCTTGGGCAAGGTTATCGGACAGTAGATGGCACCTAAGGACCTTGGGCTGCACGGGATTCACCAACTTCAGGACAGGAGGGGAGGAAATTAGAAAAAATCATCTTCATCAATAGACAAAGCAGAAGCATCTTCCACTCTGTTTGCACTTCCAACTAGATTTAAGTCAAGTATGCCAGTCCAGCTCGATACTGACTGAGCATGTGGGATGATACTGTTATGAATGAGAGAAATCTTATCTAAATTCCCAGAGGAAACTTGCTTTGCCCATGAGTATAATTCAGATGGCACAGGTGCGGAGCAGTGCTTAAACGAGGTGTTGCTCGAGTTCTCCACCAGAGATAAGTAGGACTGGTGTGGTGTAAACTGTAGAGTCCAATCATGTGCTCTATAATGAATTGAGAAGTTACTGTTTTATTGATTTTTTTTTAACAATTGTGGATTAAATAAAGTTTGTGAAACCGTCCACGCTGGATTACTTTGTTTGTTGGTGATTTAGGGACATTTTGAATGTCAGGTTAATGTTTGAGAAGCACTACTTGTTTTATCATCCACCTCATATAGCAGGTAAACTGTGTAACACCAACATGGCCATTATAAGCAGTCATGGGATGAACAAGATTCTCATTGAATCCAATGTTAAGGTAAACGTCTAACCACAGTGCAGAGTTGATCAATTCTGGTATCTTTCTTCATTATCCAAACCCAGAGCTGAAATCGTCAAACTCCAGAATCTACTCCTAATACCTGAACACCTGTGAAGTGTTTTGCAATGTCCTGAGATTGTGAAAGGCGCTATATAAATGCAAGCCGTTCTTTATTTTCTTTCTTTTTTATGGGAAAACTCACCTTTAAAAATAAGATGGAAATTAAATAGCCAGCAATTTAAACCCTTCGACAATGTTATTTTAGTCGGTGATCACAATTTCAAAAGCTTGCCACTGCTAATCTTGGTTAAAGTTTGTCCCAGTGACTCATGCTGAGCTATCCTTTCCTCAGTCGCCTTTCACAAGAGATATTTTTCATATGTGAGTATAGACAGAGAGCATTGGCAAGGAGTGTGGAGGGCCACAGAGTGGAGCCTGATTCTGTATTTACTGAATATCTGAACACATACTCTTCCCAACAGGGTCACTGGGTGCGATCAGCAGCTAAAATCCTCCTCCTTCCTACCCAGGGATACTGAGGCCAATTGTAGTCTACCGACTTCGGCCCCGGCTGAGACGCATCGCAGACCAAAGTCGGGAATTTAGTGCCAATTTGTGATGATTCTGTGGAGGTGAGTGTTGTGAATCCACATCCAGAACCAGATAAAAGAGAGTTTCAACCTATCTGAAGTGAACTGGGTCTGAATCCATGTCCCAGAGGTGGAAGAATTGTGTACTTAAACCAATACATTAATCATTCTCTCGGTAGTGTGATTTATGAGACAAGTCTCAAAACCCAAGTGAACGTGGGTGTCCTTCAAAGCCTATTGAAGAGATAAAACTTGTTCCAGGCTGAGAAATCACTTCCAGATAGTTTCTGGTTTCACTGGGTCACAAGTTAAAGTTCAGAGTCTCTTTATTGCAGAAGATCTGAACTTCGACTGCTGAAGGACGAGGATCTGAGTTTAGTGTTCTCTTACTCCTTCAGACCTTGACAGCTTTCCGCTTTGGGTTCAAGTTCAATGGGCTGAGTGAAAACAAAATGAAAACCAGAACCATGAACTGCTCCGAACAAAACCGCATGTATCCTGTGTACAATCTAGAAACCCAGAGTCAGTGATAGCGGTGACAGTGTTTAAGTATTTAAAGGGACATTGCACTACAGAGTTTTGGACATGTTACACTGGTGAAAAATAGCTAGCTCTGAAATCTGTGCTGTAGAGATCAATGAAAGGGGTCCACACCTTTCAAAAGCTTGCCACTGCTAATCTTGGTTAAAGTTTGTCCCGGTGACTCATGCTGTGATATCCTTTCCTCAGTCGCCTTTCACAAGAGACATTCTTCATATGTGAGTATAGATAGGGAGCATTGGCAAGGAGTGTGGAGGGCCACAGAGTGGCAAGGCCTAGAAATTCAGCTGCACAGCGCTCATTTTTTGGTCGTTAAACGGTCTCCTAAGACTCCAATATGGCGGCAGGAAGTGAAAGCTCATTACGAGTTAGAAGGGCGCAGCCTGCCATATTGGTACAGGCAAAAAAATCAGTGTCCAGAGCCCACGCCTGAAACAGGCCTTTTGCATTACAAGTAGGGAGCCTAACACCTATTTGAAGCCCCTTTGCAATATTGGGCTGCCCTGAGGCAGACAGTCCCAGGCCTGCTGCTGTCAGCAAAACCTGGTCAACCTACGACCTTACAGGCAGTCCAAAATAGGCGTGCTTCAGTCTCTGGGCTATAATGTTTCCCCAGCTTCAACAAGAATTGGGTTAGCTCTTTCGGCTCAGAATAAGCCACCAGATGTCACTAAAGAGCTTACCAGCAGCCACTAGCTCACAAAATACAGGCGTCAGCACAACACATGTCACTGGACTGGCAAAACCGAGCTGAAGTTTTTCATTCACATTTCAAACATCCAATAAAGCTAATTAACTCAAGGAAACGATTTGACAAACAATTAGTTTATAAACACTCTTCAGTTTAACAGGTTCTCTCACACAAAGCCCTCAAGTTTAACCTCATGTCACTGGCATTTATGGAGCTTGTATATTTAAAAAACATTATTTTAATTTGATGCCAACATAATTAGACAGTCAGTGTGTTGACATGATTACATTAACACCTCAGTGCTGGGGTGGAGGGGTGAAATTTATGGACCGGGTGGAAACTGGGTGAGTTGTTGAAGTAGGAACTGAGGGCAGTAATCTTCATCATTATTGTATCTTGCCTGCTGGACTCTATTGTAAATCTGTGGGTATGGTGGTGTAGCATTTACAGTACTGGCCTAGAAATCATGAGTTCAAATCCCAGCATGGCAAATTGTGAAATTGAATTCAATAAACCAGATAAAGTGCATCAGGCATCAGAAAAAATGACGAAAACTTCCGGATTGTCGTAAAAACCCAACTGGGTCACTAAAGTCCCGTCGGCAAGGGAGCCTGCGGCCTCTACCTGATCTGGGACTTACATGTGACTCCAGTCAACTATGTGGTTAACTCTTAATGTCCTGAGGGAAAGTCAGTCAGTTGGGATGGGCAATTGATGTGGCCTTGCTCACAACCCAAGAACAATTTTTTAAAATAGTTTAGATTAGGTTCTGTGTGGGGTAGCTGGGCTTTTACGTTGTCAAGGTATGAATTATTATATCCAACATAGAATAAAGCTGGAATCTGAAACAAAATTATTTTAAAGAACCAAAGTCCTTGGGCAGCCTGTGATCGAATGGAATGGATTTTCTGCTACACGTGTAACTCATTCCCGAATGCCTCAAAACAAGTGCTAACCCCACCAGAAGTGTAGCATGCTGACAGGACCAATCCCAACCTCAGCTCTCTACCAGAATTATTCATGGGTCCAGGTCCACGATGTGTGCAGGGAGGTGAGCTACTGATGGGCTTGGAAATCCAGGTGAAATTTAAAGGAATTCTCACAGCCTTTGGAAAGTCCCCTAAGGTATTTCAATTTGTCATCAGCCTTCCCCAAAGCTGCAGAAGGACAGAGATAAGAAGTGGCAAAATTAAAGTAAAGGAAACCCAGCGTGGAGCCAGGTTTGAGGCTACAGCCGACTGTGACCGTGACCGTGACTGTGTCCGTGTCCGTGACCGTGATCGTGTCCGTGACTGTGTCCGTGACCGTGATCGTGTCCGTGACTGTGTCCGTGTCCGTGACCGTGACCATCACTGTGACCATTACTGTGACCATCACTATGACCATCACCGTGACTGTGACCATGACTGTGTCCATGACTGTGACCGTGACCGTCACTGTGACCATGTGGTGCATGGTCACTGCAGGTATCCTTGCAGCAGACGGTACAGACGTGTAACTCTGCTGACCTAAAGCCTGTGAAGGCAGTTCCCACAATCGTGGTTAGGTGGGTTTGCCAAGGGCCTGCAGATTTAGTTGACAGCATCTTGGTAAGTGTGGCCAATCAAGATTTGCTACGTTATAACAGTGCCTTCATTGGCTGTGAAGCACTTTAGGACGTCTTGAGGTCGTGAAATGCACCCATCACCACTGTGCTCGCTGACCTACATCGGCTCCCGGTCTGGCAACACCTCGAATTTAAAATTCTCATCCTTGTTTTCAAATCACTCCATGGCCTCGCCCCTCCCTATCTCTGTAACCTCCTCCAGCCCTACAACCCTCCGAGATCTCTGCGCTCCTCTAAAGCGCCTTGCAATATTTTACTACTTTAAAGGCACTATATAAATGCAAGTTTTTGTTGCTGTGATATAAATGCAGGCTCTTTATTTGCTGGCCATTGATTACCCTTGATTGCCACATAAAGCATGCCATGCTGTGACTGAGGTGCTAGTTAAGAACCAGCCAGCAATAAGATTAGTCAGACCTTCATATATTGTATTTGTTCCATTGGGCCTGCTTTCACAGCATCCATTTGGGAATAAGGCTTTGCATACATTAATCCTTTAACAAACAATGCACACTTCTGTCTGTAGATGTTTCTGGGTGGGAGGATACCACAGAGAGGAGGGTACCACAGAGGGGAGCATACAACAGAGGATAGGGTACCAGAGAGGGGAGCGTACAACAGAGGAGGGTGTACCAGAGAGGGGAGCGGACCACAGAGGAGGGTGAACCAGAGAGGTGAGCGTACCAGAGAGGGGAGCGTACAACAGAGGAGGGTGTACCAGAGAGGGGAGCGGACCACAGAGGGGAGGGTACCAGAGAGGGGAGCGTACCACAGAGGAGGGTGTACCAGAGAGGGGAGCGTACCACAGAGGAGGGTGTACCAGAGAGGGGAGCGGACCACAGAGGGGAGCGTACCACAGAGGAGAGTGTACCAGAGAGGGGAGCGTACCACAGAGGGGAGGGTACCAGAGAGGGGAGAGTACAAGAGAGGGGAGGGTACAAGAGAGGGGAGAGTACAAGAGAGGGGAGGGTACCAGAGAGGGGAGCGTACCACAGAGGGGAGGGTACCACAGAGGGGAGGGTACAAGAGAGGGGAGGGTACCAGAGAGGGGAGCGTACCACAGAGGGGAGGGTACCAGAGAGGGGAGCGTACCACAGAGGGGAGGGTACAAGGGAGGGGAGAGTACCAGAGAGGGGAGGGTACCACAGAGGGGAGGGTACCAGAGAGGGTAGGGTACTAGAGCATGGCTACAGAACTCATCTGGTGCAGTCTGACCTCACTGGTATGCATCCATTGGCCTTTCTCTGCTTCCTTCAAAAATCTCCAATATAAGGGGAGGGGTTAGGAACATACGAATTGCTAGATGAATAAAAGACCAAGGTCCATCGAGTTCACCTTTTACCATCCTGGTAGTTACATGATACAACGATAATGGAGTTGTTGATTAATCATAGCAATCAATCTCTCTCAATTAGTCTAGAACTGACCCAGGCATGAGGCGAGGAAAACCCCCAGTGGTGGAGAGCTTTGGGAATCATAGGTCCAAAGTCACCTGTTCCTTCCTGGCTGATGACAATCCCTGGACCACCCTCTAGGTTCTATTGGTTAACCAATTATGTATCCATTGTAAAATACTTTCACTGATTCCCGCTTTCTTTATTTTCAGTACCGGCCTTTCCAGAGGAACTGTATCAAAGGTCTCACTGAAATCCATGTAACCACGTCCACTGCCTTATTCCTATCCCGCTCCTTTATCACACCCTCAAAGAAAACCAGTCCGTTGGTTTGGCGAGACCTCCCCTTCATAGACCTATATTGACTATCTTTTATGATTTTATTTCTATCCAGACGTTCCATGATTTTATCTTTATTAAGGGTTTCCATAACTTTTTCTACAATGGACGTCAAACTCACTGGTCTGTAGTTTCCTGGGTCACTTTTTTAAAAACAGGAGTAACATCTGCCTTTCTCCAATCCCCTGGCATCTTTCCAGTATTGAGTGATTTCTGGAAGAATTGTGCCAGAGTTTCTGCAATTTCCTCCCTTATTTCCTTAAGAATCCTTGGATGCATCTTATCCTGAGATTTATTCACCTTAAGTTTGCACAGCTGTTCAGCAACCATGAGAATCCCATTGGCGGCCGCAATGAAGATGTATGAGAAAGAAAATCAACAGCAGACCAGTCACCACAAAAAGAAATCAAGAAAATCGGTGCAGAAATGATCTGAGAACTTTTCCCTGAACCTTTAAATGAACATCTGTATACAGCTGATCCCACAGCTGAACACTCATTATATATCAGCATGAAGATCACTCAGCACCCTGACACACAAAGATCCGGGGATAGTAACAGGCTGACACGATGTCACCCTTCCCTGATTTTAATATTAGCATGAAGCTCACACCTGTTTCAGGTAAGAATCCAATTTCTTTGATCCTGTGCACAGTGAGCAGAAATCCAGCGGAGTCAATCACCGTCCAACTCTCAGATTAAGTTTGCCTGATTTACATCTAGAAATTGGGCAACCCAAGTTGAAAAGAATGTCAGACATCGGCATCCGTGTGTAAGTTATATCTCTAATCACAGTACTGAGAGGTTGGTAACCAACAAATAAAGGCACAGGGACAAAGGGGAATTGGTCACCAGTCTGCCATTCTCATATATTCCCCATTAGCCTGTTAGGGAGCAGCACTGACCGGTGTCTCGCCCAGGTCTCCACTCCATCCTCCTGGTTGAGGGACGGGTAAAAGGAAAAAAAGAAAATTCATTTTAAATACTTTATATTTCAGAACTATCCAAGGGGCTGCGGGCACCTCTCACGTTGTTCCTGCTGCCAGGTCTCTGTCATATTGATCCCACCAAAAGTGGACTTGTGACAGAGAGAGCTACTGCACACATTGACGTCTCATTTTTACATTGCCTTAGTCTCACCCTTTACACTCCCACAACTTTGGCATAACTATTTTCACAGTATCCACACTCAAGTGGACTGCCCCTTTACACAACTTTACACAGGCAATACCTTGGGGTGGAGTTTTCGCCTTGGGCAAAATCGGAAATTGTGCCCAAAATGTGCTCGAAATTGCGCTGGTTAGGTTACAGTTCAAGTTTCTGCTAAAATTCATTCGCATAATCACAAACATAAAATCTTCCATGAACCAGCGCAATCAGGCAATGTAATAGAATGAAATCGTTTCTCTTCCTTTCTTTCCATTAAAAAGTATTCCTTGATTGAAGAGTGGCAACCTGGTGCAGTTTTATTAATGCAGCTGAAAATGGGTTTATCACCAAACAAAATAAGCAAAAATCAGAGGAATGGGAAGCATTTACACTTGGGCCAAGGTCATGTACTGAACTCTTATATTTAAATCACAAACTTTGTATTGGAGACAATGGTAAGTGTGTAGCCCTTTTAAGATTTTGCCTCGGCGGGGATAGCTGTAAATATAATATTCAGATCAAACGCTGTGTGAAGTTTGCTTGCTGTAGGGGAGTTTATCAAAGTCACAAAGAAGCTGAACTGCATTTTTAAATTTCTAATTAAATTATTAATGCCATGATAATTGAATCATTTTGTCATTTTAACTTCGCCTCATCAAAACGTTTCTTCAAAATCACAATTAAATTTTTGCTTTTCCTATTTTGTAACAGTCATTTTAAAGTAATTTTTTTTGAAGAAGCCTCATTGGACAGGAACATTTTAAGAGTTCATGGAAGTGGTTCTGAGTGGCTGAGGTGATGCAGGATCTGATTAAAGGGCAATGATTGTCCTCACGAACCAAACTTATCAAAATAAATATTTTTATTAAATCACACATCTCATGGAGATATTGTCCGGGACATTCCTCAGACCTGCTCCCTCTCCATTGCTGTAACTTCACCGGATGTGCGGTTCACACGGAGTTTCCACCTCACCTCCAGGAAAGTTACTGCAGCTCCAAGGAAATTCCCAGCTATTGACACTTTTTGCATGTTTGTACAAGGCCGGTAATGTGGCTTTGGTTTATTGAAAGAACTCACATTTATACAGTGCCGTTCACAACATCAGCATGTCTCAGAGTGCTTCACAGCCAATGAATTACATTTGAAGTGTAGTCACTGTTGTAATGTTGGTGTAGGGACCATTCCTCTGGGGGTGCACATTTCCCCGTTCCTCTGGGGGTGCACATGTCCCCATTCCTCTGGGGGTGCACATGTCCCCATTCCTCTGGGGGTGCACATTTCCCCATTCCTCTGGGGGTGCACATTTCCCCATTCCTCTGGGGGTGCACATTTCCCCATTCCTCTGGGGGTGCACATGTCTCCGTTCCTCTGGGGGTGCACATGTCTCAGTTCTTCTGGGGGTGCACATGTCTCTGTTCCTCTGGGGGTGCACATTTCCCCATTCCTCTGGGGGTGCTCATGTCTCCGTTCCTCTGGGGGTGCACACGTCCCCGTTCCTCTGGGGGTGCACATATCTCTGTTCCTCTGGGGGGTGCACATGTCCCCGTTCCTCTGGGGGTGCACATGTCCCCATTCCTCTGGGGGTGCACATGTCCCCATTCCTCTGGGGGTGCACATGTCCCCATTCCTCTGGGGGTGCACATTTCCCCATTCCTCTGGGGGTGCACATTTCCCCATTCCTCTGGGGGTGCACATTTCCCCATTCCTCTGGGGGTGCACATGTCCCCATTCCTCTGGGGGTGCACATTTCCCCATTCCTCTGGGGGTGCACATGTCCCCATTCCTCTGGGGGTGCACATTTCCCCATTCCTCTGGGGGTGCACATGTCTCTGTTCCTCTGGGGGTGCACATTTCCCCATTCCTCTGGGGGTGCACATGTCTCTGTTCCTCTGTGGGGTGCACATGTCCCCGTTCCTCTGGGGGTGCACATTTCCCCATTCCTCTGGGGGTGCACATGTCTCTGTTCCTCTGTGGGGTGCACATGTCCCCGTTCCTCTGGGGGTGCACATTTCCCCATTCCTCTGGGGGTGCACATGTCTCTGTTCCTCTGGGGGTGCACATTTCACCGTTCCTCTGGGGGTGCACATGTCCCCGTTCCTCTGGGGGTGCACATTTCCCCATTCCTCTGGGGGGGTGCACATGTCCCCGTTCCTCTGGGGGTGCACATTTCCCCATTCCTCTGGGGGTGCACATTTCCCCATTCCTCTGGGGGGTGCACATGTCCCCGTTCCTCTGGGGGTGCCATTTCCCCATTCCTCTGGGGGTGCACATTTCCCCATTCCTCTGGGGGGTGCACATGTCCCCGTTCCTCTGGGGGTGCACATGTCTCCGTTCCTCTGGGGGTGCACATGTCTCCGTTCCTCTGGGGGTGCCATTTCCCCATTCCTCTGGGGGTGCACATGTTCCCATTCCTCTGGGGGTGCACATGTCTCTGTTCCTCTGGGGGTGCACATGTCTCCGTTCCTCTGGGGGTGCCATTTCCCCATTCCTCTGGGGGTGCACATGTCTCCGTTCCTCTGGGGGTGCACACGTCCCCGTTCCTCTGGGGGTGCACATATCTCTGTTCCTCTGGGGGGTGCACATGTCCCCGTTCCTCTGGGGGTGCACATGTCCCCATTCCTCTGGGGGTGCACATGTCCCCATTCCTCTGGGGGTGCACATGTCCCCATTCCTCTGGGGGTGCACATTTCCCCATTCCTCTGGGGGTGCACATTTCCCCATTCCTCTGGGGGTGCACATTTCCCCATTCCTCTGGGGGTGCACATGTCCCCATTCCTCTGGGGGTGCACATTTCCCCATTCCTCTGGGGGTGCACATGTCCCCATTCCTCTGGGGGTGCACATTTCCCCATTCCTCTGGGGGTGCACATGTCTCTGTTCCTCTGTGGGGTGCACATGTCCCCGTTCCTCTGGGGGTGCACATTTCCCCATTCCTCTGGGGGTGCACATGTCTCTGTTCCTCTGTGGGGTGCACATGTCCCCGTTCCTCTGGGGGTGCACATTTCCCCATTCCTCTGGGGGTGCACATGTCTCTGTTCCTCTGGGGGTGCACATTTCCCCGTTCCTCTGGGGGTGCACATGTCCCCGTTCCTCTGGGGGTGCACATTTCCCCATTCCTCTGGGGGGGTGCACATGTCCCCGTTCCTCTGGGGGTGCACATTTCCCCATTCCTCTGGGGGTGCACATTTCCCCATTCCTCTGGGGGTGCACATGTCTCCGTTCCTCTGGGGGTGCCATTTCCCCATTCCTCTGGGGGTGCACATGTCCCCGTTCCTCTGGGGGTGCACATGTCTCTGTTCCTCTGGGGGTGCACATGTCTCCGTTCCTCTGGGGGTGCCATTTCCCCATTCCTCTGGGGGTGCACATGTCTCCGTTCCTCTGGGGGTGCACACGTCCCCGTTCCTCTGGGGGTGCACATGTCTCCGTTCCTCTGGGGGTGCCATTTCCCCATTCCTCTGGGGGTGCACATATCTCTGTTCCTCTGGGGGGTGCACATGTCCCCGTTCCTCTGGGGGTGCACATGTCCCCATTCCTCTGGGGGTGCACATGTCCCCATTCCTCTGGGGGTGCACATGTCCCCATTCCTCTGGGGGTGCACATTTCCCCATTCCTCTGGGGGTGCACATTTCCCCATTCCTCTGGGGGTGCACATTTCCCCATTCCTCTGGGGGTGCACATGTCCCCATTCCTCTGGGGGTGCACATTTCCCCATTCCTCTGGGGGTGCACATGTCCCCATTCCTCTGGGGGTGCACATTTCCCCATTCCTCTGGGGGTGCACATGTCTCTGTTCCTCTGGGGGTGCACATTTCCCCATTCCTCTGGGGGTGCACATGTCTCTGTTCCTCTGTGGGGTGCACATGTCCCCGTTCCTCTGGGGGTGCACATTTCCCCATTCCTCTGGGGGTGCACATGTCTCTGTTCCTCTGGGGGTGCACATTTCCCCATTCCTCTGGGGGTGCACATGTCCCCATTCCTCTGGGGGTGCACATTTCCCCATTCCTCTGGGGGTGCACATGTCTCTGTTCCTCTGGGGGTGCACATTTCCCCATTCCTCTGGGGGTGCACATGTCTCTGTTCCTCTGTGGGGTGCACATGTCCCCGTTCCTCTGGGGGTGCACATTTCCCCATTCCTCTGGGGGTGCACATGTCTCTGTTCCTCTGGGGGTGCACATTTCCCCGTTCCTCTGGGGGTGCACATGTCCCCGTTCCTCTGGGGGTGCACATTTCCCCATTCCTCTGAGGGGGTGCACATGTCCCCGTTCCTCTGGGGGTGCACATGTCTCTGTTCCTCTGGGGGTGCACATGTCTCCGTTCCTCTGGGGGTGCCATTTCCCCATTCCTCTGGGGGTGCACATGTCTCCGTTCCTCTGGGGGTGCACATGTCTCTGTTCCTCTGGGGGTGCACATGTCTCTGTTCCTCTGGGGGTGCACATTTCCCCGTTCCTCTGGGGGTGCACATGTCCCCGTTCCTCTGGGGGTGCACATTTCCCCATTCCTCTGGGGGGGTGCACATGTCCCCGTTCCTCTGGGGGTGCACATTTCCCCATTCCTCTGGGGGTGCACATTTCCCCATTCCTCTGGGGGGTGCACATGTCCCCGTTCCTCTGGGGGTGCCATTTCCCCATTCCTCTGGGGATGCACATTTCCCCATTCCTCTGGGCGGTGCACATGTCCCCGTTCCTCTGGGGGTGCACATGCCTCCGTTCCTCTGGGGGTGCCATTTCCCCATTCCTCTGGGGGTGCACATTTCCCCATTCCTCTGGGGGGTGCACATGTCCCCGTTCCTCTGGGTGTGCACATGTCTCTGTTCCTCTGGGGGTGCACATGTCTCCGTTCCTCTGGGGGTGCCATTTCCCCATTCCTCTGGGGGTGCACATGTCCCCGTTCCTCTGGGGGTGCACATGTCTCTGTTCCTCTGGGGGTGCACATGTCTCCGTTCCTCTGGGGGTGCCATTTCCCCATTCCTCTTGGGGTGCACATGTCTCCGTTCCTCTGGGGGTGGACACGTCCCCGTTCCTCTGGGGGTGCACATGTCTCCGTTCCTCTGGGGGTGCCATTTCCCCATTCCTCTGGGGGTGCACATATCTCTGTTCCTCTGGGGGGTGCACATGTCCCCGTTCCTCTGGGGGTGCACATGTCCCCATTCCTCTGGGGGTGCACATGTCCCCATTCCTCTGGGGGTGCACATGTCCCCATTCCTCTGGGGGTGCACATTTCCCCATTCCTCTGGGGGTGCACATTTCCCCATTCCTCTGGGGGTGCACATTTCCCCATTCCTCTGGGGGTGCACATGTCCCCATTCCTCTGGGTGTGCACATTTCCCCATTCCTCTGGGGGTGCACATGTCCCCATTCCTCTGGGGGTGCACATTTCCCCATTCCTCTGGGGGTGCACATGTCTCTGTTCCTCTGGGGGTGCACATTTCCCCATTCCTCTGGGGGTGCACATGTCTCTGTTCCTCTGTGGGGTGCACATGTCCCCGTTCCTCTGGGGGTGCACATTTCCCCATTCCTCTGGGGGTGCACATGTCTCTGTTCCTCTGGGGGTGCACATTTCCCCATTCCTCTGGGGGTGCACATGTCCCCATTCCTCTGGGGGTGCACATTTCCCCATTCCTCTGGGGGTGCACATGTCTCTGTTCCTCTGGGGGTGCACATTTCCCCATTCCTCTGGGGGTGCACATGTCTCTGTTCCTCTGTGGGGTGCACATGTCCCCGTTCCTCTGGGGGTGCACATTTCCCCATTCCTCTGGGGGTGCACATGTCTCTGTTCCTCTGGGGGTGCACATTTCCCCGTTCCTCTGGGGGTGCACATGTCCCCGTTCCTCTGGGGGTGCACATTTCCCCATTCCTCTGGGGGGGTGCACATGTCCCCGTTCCTCTGGGGGTGCACATGTCTCTGTTCCTCTGGGGGTGCACATGTCTCCGTTCCTCTGGGGGTGCCATTTCCCCATTCCTCTGGGGGTGCACATGTCTCCGTTCCTCTGGGGGTGCACATGTCTCTGTTCCTCTGGGGGTGCACATGTCTCTGTTCCTCTGGGGGTGCACATGTCTCTGTTCCTCTGGGGGTGCACATGTCTCCGTTCCTCTGGGGGTGCACATGTCTCCGTTCCTCTGGGGTTGCACATGTCTCTGTTCCTCTGGGGGTGCACATGTCTCCGTTCCTCTGGGGGTGCACATGTCTCTGTTCCTCTGGGGGTGCACATGTCTCCGTTCCTCTGGGGGTGCACATGTCTCCGTTCCTCTGGGGGTGCACATGTCTCTGTTCCTCTGGGGGTGCACATGTCTCCGTTCCTCTGGGGGTGCACATGTCTCCGTTGTGGTGAGCTCAGCCTAGCAGGTGAGAGCAGCTCATTTACATGATGTCATGACAACCCCATCTGTGCCGAGTGCAGATTCCGTGAGTGCTGATTCCGTGAGTGCAGATTCCGTGAGTGCAGATTCCGTGAGTGCTTCAAGCTTAAGACGCTGTCATCCAGCACCAGCAGCTCGTAAAGGGCTGCTGGTCACTCTTAAAGCTGTCCTGTAACTGAGGGTAAGAAGTGGCTGGAGCTATGCTACACAGCACATCGATTCCATTCCATGGTGCAGTATTGGAGGCTCTGCAGAGAAGGCTGGTCCTTTCTGGAGCTGAGGGTTACCCTCCAGTGCTGGGCAGTGCCAGAGACATTTCGATAGAGGCCCCTGAAAGATTCAAAACCGTCTCACTTGTGTACCGATCCTAGGAGCAGACAAGGAAAGAATTTACTGATCTTTGTAAAGTTGCCAAGCAAAAGGCTTAATTTTGCAATCTTGCTTTACAATACATCCTAAGTGCAATTTGCTGTATGTTTGGTGAAGCATGACAGGGACAGAATACAGAACACTCTGGCATCTGTTCATGTCATTTCTAAATGTGCAGGCATGCTCATGTATTACTCGGGCACAGTGTATTGCAGCCATGTTTGGCCTATTATGTATGAAAGGAACAAGCACAAGCTTGTTTCCAACACAGGGTACCTGCATGTTGCATGTTAAAGAATCCTCAAATGCTAGGCTGGGCAGTTGGGTGACACACAACTTATCTCATATTCATCATTCCTACATAGGTTCCCCTTCTATCTGCTTGCAGCAGAGGTCATAGGAACATGGGAACAGGAGTAGGCCATTCAGCCCCTCAAGCCTGTTCCACCATTCAATTAGATCATGGCTGATCTGTATCTTAACTTTATTTACCCACCTTGGTTCTGTGACCCTTCATACCCTTACTTGACAAAAATCTATCAAGCTTCGTTTTGAAATTTTCAATTGACCCCCAGCCTCAACAGCTTTTTTGAGGAGAAAGTTCCAGATTTCCACTCCCCTTTGTGTGAAGGAGTGCTTTCTGACATCACCCCTGAACGGCCGAGCTCTAATTTTAAGGTCATGCCCCCTTGTTCTGGACTCTCCCACCAGAGGAAATAGTTTCTCTCTATCGACCCGATCAACTCCTATGATCATCTTAAACACCTCAAACTCACCCCTTAATCTTCTATATTCAAGGGAATACAAGCCTAGTCTATGCAGCCTGTCCTCATAATTTAACCCTTTTATCCCCGGTATCATTCTGGTGAATCTGCGCTGCACCCTCTCCAAGGCCAATATATCCTTCCTGAGGTGCGGTGCCCAGAACTGAACCCAGTACTCTAACTGGAGTATAACCAGAGCTTTATATAACTGGAATCCATAATTTCCACCCCTTTGTATTCCAGTCCCCTTGTGATAAAGGCCAACATTCCATTGGCCTTTTTGATTATTTTTTGTACCTGTCCACTAGTTTTTAGTGATTTCTGTACTTGGATCCCTAAATCTCTCTGCTCCTCCACAGTTCCTCGCTTCTCACCATTTAGAAAATACTCTGATCTATCTTTCTTAGGTCTAAAGTGGATGACCTCACACTTCCTCACACTGAACTCCATCTGCCACAGTTTTGCCCATTCATTTAATCTATCAATGTCCCTTTGCAAATTTCTGCTCCCATCTACACTACCTACTATGCCACCTAACTTAGTGCCACAGCGAACTTGGATATATGGCTCTCTATTCCTTCATCTGTCATTTATAAATGTAGTGAAAAGTTAAGGCCCCGGTACTGATCCCTGGGGGACACCACTAGTCACATCCTGCCAATTGGAGTACATACCCATTATCCCTACTCTCCGTCTCCTACCCTCTAACCAATTCCCTATCCATGTCAATAAGTTGCCTCCAAATCCATGCGCTCTCATTTTTGTTAACAGTGTGGATCATTATTGAATGTCCTCTAGAAGTCCATATAAATAACATCCATAAACATTCCTTTATCTACCTCAAAATTCAACTATGTTCATTAGACATGACTTACCCTTTACAAATCCATGCTGGCTCTCTCTGATCAGTCCCTATTTGTCCAAGTGCTCAGTCACTCTGTCCCTGATAACAGATTCTAGTAACTTCCCCACAACTGACGTTAGACTAATAGGCCTAGAATTTACTAGTTTATCTCTCCTACCCTACTTAAATAATGGAGTGAAATTGGCAATTTTCCAATGCAAAGGGGACAATTCCTGAATTGAGAGATTTGGAAGATCATGATTAGAGCATCTAGAATTTCCTCACCTACTTCTTTTAATACCCTGGGGTCCTGGAGATTTGTCTATCTTTAGTCTCATTATTTTCTCCATTACCATTTTTTAATTTATATTAAATCTAGTAAGTTCCTCAC
This sequence comes from Heptranchias perlo, assembly GCF_035084215.1. Lineage (NCBI taxonomy): Eukaryota > Metazoa > Chordata > Chondrichthyes > Hexanchiformes > Hexanchidae > Heptranchias > Heptranchias perlo. Next base: position 33,236,496 of record NC_090356.1, on the reverse strand, counting down.
TGTGATTTAATTTTAGTGTTCCTCGTATCTCTGGTATTTTATCCTCATCCTCTACTGTGAAGGCCGATACAAAGTAAACATTTATCAATTGTACCATTTCCTGATTTTCAATTACAATATCACCTGCGTCTGTCTTTAAAGGGCCCACATTGCCCTTAGCCGCCCTCTTTCTCTTGACATATTTGCAAAAACCTTTATTGTTGTCCTTGATATTCCTCGCAAGTTTTTTTCTCGTGTTCACTTTTTGCAGCTCTTACCACTTTCTTTGTATCCCTTTGCTGTTCTTTACATCGTTCCCAGTCCACGGGATCTCTACTGCTCTATGCATTCATATGAGTCCTTTCTTTTAGTTCTATACTATCTCTCACTTCTCTTGTTGACCAAGGTTGTTTAATTACACAAGAAGAGCTCTTGCTCTTTAGGGATATGTACAAGTCTTGCATTTTAACAAATACTTCTTTGAACACCTCCCACTGTTCATCCATAATTTTATCTGTTAATAGTTCTGCCCAGTCTATTGTGGTCAAATTCTGCCTCATCCCTCCAATGTCTGTACATAACAGGCAGCAATAGACTCTGTATGGGTCAGTTAGTGAGCTGCATGAAGGAGCACTATGGTGAAACACAGTGCATTAATCAAGGAGAGCAAGTTCAGAATACTCACCGGAGGATCAACTCCAGGATTCTCCGCTGCCGAACCCAGGGATTCAAACCTCACACGGCATGCCTGCAAACACACTAATACCTCAGCATCAGCATTGCATGCAGTAATTTGAGAGCATGGTAAGCAGCCTGAACAATTTGGGGGTGTCTATGGAGCGATGAACAAACCATCTCTGTGCTGTGCCTCAGAACAGCTTGACTGAGCTTCAGACCATTGTGGAGAGAATGGTTGGTCCAGGGCTCTCTGCAGTGAAGCCCCTGTTGGCCGAGGCCCTCAGCTCAGGCATAGCTTCCATAATTAACAATGAATGATCCGACCTCTATAGAGCTCAGGCTCCAATCTACTGAGGACTACGATGTCTGGGCTCACTGTGTTGAGGAATAAGATTGAGAGAGCCATATTGCAGGGCTTCAACTACCTCATTGCTGCCCAGTGGTCAGCTCCTATGCAGATCTCTGGCCATGTTGACGGTATGGCCACCAGCAGGGGAATGGCAGGAGTTAGTAATGATAATGGGAAGTCTCGCAGGAGAAGCCACATACTCATCGCCTGACCGTCCCACTTGAGTGACTCTGGATGTAGCAGAAAGTCTGCAGTCCCAGGCAGTCAATTCATCAGTACCAGTGGTGCTACAGTTTTAGGGCCATCCACAGGATCCAGCGAAAGGAGGTACCAAGCCACCTCCATCCCTAGAGTCAGCCGTTGACACCGAGCAGTTATCCATCTCACTTCCTCCTCCCATTGGGAAGCAACTGGGAAGGAGCAGAGTTAGGAAGTAGAAGGCACACACCATCCACTGTCACAAAGGGAAGCCCTGGGGTAAAGCACACTTGATATACCTGCATTGAACATTGCATGGAGTGCTTGAGTTTTATTATGTTTGGTGTAGAAGGGGCAGTACACAGAGTGTCGCCAACACTCACAAAACTGTGATTTTTGGAAGTATCTTGTTTAAAAGTTTGCGAGGCGCATGGGAAATTTAAACCTTAGTTTTCTCCGTGTTTAAATTTCTCCTGTGAATCGTGAATGTTAATTAAACAAAATCCAACAATAATGAGACACTCTTGCAGATCCGGAATGCGGCTAATGTTGAGGCACCAATTATAGCGTTTAATGATTCTGGGTTGCACCGTTCAATGTGTGAATAACTGGGTTATTCACTCTGCATTGCTAAATCTCCCAGCACTGAAAAATGGAATGTTTCTACTGCACTAAATCCCCTGAATATCTTGATTTTTTTAGCTAACTTGTCAGGTTGAAATGGGTGAAATGGATTCTGAAAAAAGGAAAATAGATCCTGAGGGTCAGATCTTTCAAGACAGATGGACAGATCGGCAACTTTTGTGGAACATAGTGGCAAGGGCCTTTGTCTTATGAATCACAAACAATGTGTTAAAAGTACAACTTGTGACAGCACCATGAGACTGAAGCAAATTTTGGTGGATTTAATGGAGGTTTGTGCAATGACAAGATCAATCAGTTGAAAAACCAACTCTCTCTGTAGTGCTGCGATTCCCAGCATGCAGATTAATAGAGGAAACATGACCACAAAGTCCAAGCACCCTTCCCTGATTATACTTTTGTGAAGCATTGCATGGAGGCCATGGTAGAACTTGTCTGTACAGAAAAGTGTCTTCACCAACATCAGTTTATCACACAACACAATCCAGCAATTCTAACCTGGCCGGTTACCTCTCTATCAACTGCCTCCCAACCATCAGCAAACTAATGGATGGATCCATTAACAGTTCCATCGAGCAGCACTACTCAATAATAACCTGCTCACCGGTATGGAGGTCAAGTTCCACCAGAAGATCTCAGCTCCGGCCCTTTCTGGACTTAGAATAATAGAATCATAGAAAATTTACGGCACAGGAGGAGGCCATTCAGCCCATTGTGTCCGCACCGGTCGAAAACGAGCCACCCAGCCTAATCCCACTTAAAAGCACTTGGCCTATAGCCCTGTAGGTTATGGTGCTTCAGGTGCATATCCAGGTATTTTTTTAAATGAGTTGAGGGTTTCTGCCTCTACCACCCTTTCAGGCAGTGAGTTCCAGACCCCCACCATCCTCTGGGTGAAAACATTTCTCCTCAGCTCCCCTCTAATCCTTCTACCAATCACTTTAAACCTATGCCCCCGGTTATTGACCTCTTTGCTAAGGGAAATAGGTTCTTCCTGTCCACTCTATCTAGTCCCCTCATAATTTTGTACACCTCAATTAAATCACCCCTCAGCCTCCTCTGTTCCAAGGAAAACAATCCCAGCCTATCCGATTTATCCTCATAGCTAAAATTCTCCTGGCAACATCCTCGTAAATCTCCTCTGTACCCTCTCTAGTGCAATTACATCTTTCGTCTAATGTGGTGACCAGAACTGTACACAGTACTCAAGCTGTGGCCTATAGTGTTTTATACAGTTCCAGCATAACATCCCTGCTCTTATATTCTATGCCTCGGCTAATAAAGGTAAGTATCCCATATGCCTTCTTAACCACCTTATCTACCTGTCCTGCTACCTTCAGGGATCTGTGGTCATGCACTCCAAGGTCCCTCACTTCCTCCACTCCTCTCAGTATCCTCCCATTTATTGTGTATTCCCTTGCCTTGTTTGCCCTCCCCAAATGCATTACCTCGCACTTCTCTGGATTGAACTCCAGACTTGATCCAGACATTGATGTAAGAGCTGAATGATAGGAGAAGTTTGAACAACTGCCCTCGATATCACCGCAGCATTTGACTGAATGTGGCACCAAGGAGCCCTCGCAAAACTGAGGTTAATGGGAGTCTTGAGACATACGTGACACACAGCAAGATGATCATGGTTGTTGAGGCCGGTCATCACAGCCCCAGAACAGTGCTGCAGAGTTCCTCTAGAAAGATCAACAATCTACAACTGTTTCACCCAGTTAATGGTAATGAAGCAGCCCTTGCCAGACTCGGGCAGGATCTGGACCATACTCGGCCTGACACAATCGTGGGAGCACTATCGTCACACGGACTGCAATAGTTCAGCAAGAAGTCCCACCACCACCTTCTCAGGGCAACTAGGGATGGGCAATAAATGTGGCCTTTCCTGGGTTGTTCACATTCCGAGAACAAATTTTTAGAAAGGGTGGTGTGACTGTCTAAGGACTTTACAGAACTGGTTAAAAAGCCCAGAGTTTTCTATGGTCGGGCTTTCTATGTATGAAAACACCTACAGCATGGGCACTGTATAGCTGGCCATCTCTATGTCATGATTTAACAACTTCAGTGTAATGAACTTTGCAGATAGTGCAGTGAACTCCAAATGGTAAAAATAAACCTAAATAAAGAATTTCATAATTGAAAAATTATCCACTGTGTTTCATGTAATGTGAATTGCTTTGTTAACATCTTTTCATGCAACTGGAAAGGGCCCTGCCTGAAGCTGAGGAGCCAAGTCAACTTAGAATCATAGAATTGTACAGCATAGAAGGAGGCCATTCGGCCCATTATGCCTGCGCCAGCTCTTTGAAAGAGCTTTCCTATTAGTTGCAATCCCCTACTGTTTCCCCATAGCCCTGCAAATGTTTTCTTTTGTAGGTATTTATCCAATTCCATTTTGAAAGTTACTATTGAATCTGCTTCCACTACCCTTTCAGGCAGCGCATTCCAGATCATCACAACTCGCTACACAAAAAAATTCTCCTCATCTTCCCTCTGGTTCTTTTGCCAATTACCTTAAATCTGTATCCTCTGGTCACTGACCCTCCTGCCAGTGGAAACAGTTTCTCCTCATTTGCTCTATCGAAACCCTTCCACAGATACATAAGTAACAAAAAACAATCAGGCTAGGGATAGGGCCACTAAGGGATACATGCGATAAACTCACAGGTAATTACATCGAAATGGCAGAAATATTAAACTTTGCTTCAGTGTTTACCAGGGAGACTAACATAGTGGGCATGACATTCGAAGAAGAGGTCACAAAAGAAATAAATTCATTTAAATGGAAAGGGGGGAGATAATTGATAAACTAATCAAACTTAGAGAGGAGAAACTCCCTGTTCAGGATGGATTGCATCCGCGCATACTAAAGGAAGTTAGGGAAGAGATAGCAGAGGCACTATTACATATATATAAAAATTCATTACAAAAGGGAATAGTGCCGGAGGACTGGCAGATAATGTGATTCCTATATTTAAAAAGGGAGATAGAACAAGTCCAGGGAACTCTAGACCAGCTAGCTTAACATCGGTCGTGGGAAAGATGTAATAGAAAAACATCTAGAAACCGAAAATATAATAGTCAGCACGGATTTCAACCTTACTGAATTCTTTGAAGAAGTAACAGAAAGAGTAAACAAGGGTAATGTAGTAGATGTAATGTATTTGGATTTTCAAAAGGCCTTCGATAAGGTACCACATAGTAGACTCATGACTAAGGTCAGAGCATATGGAGTCAGGGGACAAGTAGCAGAATGGATAGCAAGCTGGCTACAAAACAGAGAGTAGGGGTTAAAGGTGTAGGGTGTTTTAAGGGTTGTTCTCACCCTATTGATCGGTGCAGATATCTGGTCCCCGGTCTAGCCAAGGAACACTTATACCTCACGGATCGGGGGTTCAGGAAAATGGGACTTACGCTAACGCACCCGGTGATGGATCACATAGTCGAAAAGCACAGAGAACACACAAACTCGGTGTTTGAATTGAACTGAAATGTTGGTTTTATTATACTGTCAACTCAAAGAAAATAGCGATACAAATGGTCCTACACAGTACATTGAGTTACACACACCCACTACAGTACTTTATCCCGCTAAACTAAGAGGTTGGTGGGGACCAACTATCACACACACACACGTATGGTCACATGAAACACCTATCACACACACACACGTATGGTTGAGGCTCTCCAATCCTTTGCACTTGCAGGCCTGGCTGACCAGTTCTCTACGTAGGGGTCGTTGGTTTCACTGGAAGCTGCTCTGCTCCGTGGAGAGTGCAAAACAAGAGACAGCAAAAACAAGCCTGCAAAACAAGCGACAGGCAGAACAAGAGAGAGAGAACACAAGAGAGAGAGAGGGTTTCAAGTTTCCACTTATATACCCCCTCTTACAATGGTCTTCGTCACTTAAATGAGGCACTTCATGTCTGTTTAAACAGTTCTTACAAAGGCCTTAAGAATCTTTGATGGCTTTTGATGGTCTCTCATCATGTTGCAATTGCTTTTCTCGACGGACCATTGTTCATTCCAGTTTGTAGCACTTGCCACAGGGCTCCTTTTGTTTCGAAACGTCCTAGGTGTTGATCGGTTTTGCTTTAAAACAAAGACATGGCCCTACCATGTCTGGAGCAGTTGCCTCTTTCAATGGCCTACTGCCTTTCTGATTGCTGACCACCTGCTGTAGGTTTTGCATTAAAACAGAGACATGTCTGAAGCAGTAATTCTCCCACATTCCACTGTGTGTTGTTGATTCGGCTGGTGACCTCTCACCTATCCTTCCATCTGAGGATTTTAGTCAATGGCCAAAGTTTTCCATACTCAGGGAAAAGGTGGAATTCCCAGAATTCTTACAAAGGTGGCAAAAGATGGGAAGTGGTGTTCCACAGGGATCGGTGCTGGGATCACTGTTGTTCACAATTTAGATCAACAATTTGGACTTCGGAATGGGAAGCAAAATTTCAAAATTTGTGGACGATACCAAATTGGGGGGTATAGTTAATACTGAGGAAGACTGCGACAAAATACAGGAAGACATTAATAAACTTGCAGAATGGGCATGCAATTGGCGATTGAATTTCAATATAGATAAGTGTGAGGTGGTACATTTTGGTCGGAAGAATAAGAGGCCACATATTCCTTGGAAAATAAGGATAGGGTATGAGGAATGGGGTAAAGGAGCAGAGGGATCTGGAGGTACAAAGACACAAATTACTAAAAGTAGCGACACAGCTTAACAAGGCCATAAAAAAAGCAAAAAAAAGCACTGGGGTTTATTTCTAGATGGACAGAATTGAAAAGCAGGAAAGTTATATTAAACCTGTATAGGATCTTGCATAGAATTCTCAACAAATATACACTCCATTGAGAAATAGGACCACACTTGGAGTACTTTGAACAGTTTTGGTCTCCATATTATGAAAAGGATCTAGAGCCACTGGAAAAGGTGCGACAAAGATTTGCGAGGATGATGCCAGAACTGAGATGTTATACCTATCAGGAAAGATTGAACAGCCTGGGGCTCTTCTCTGTAGAAAAGAGAAGGCTTAGCGGTGACCTGATAGAGGTTTTTAAGATTATGAAAGAGTTTACCAGGGTAAATGTTGAGAAGATGTTTCCACTTGTGGGGGAGACCAGAACTAGAGGCCATGATTATAAGATTATATTAAATTATACTCAAAAATCCAATAGGGAATTTAGGAGAAACTCCTTAAGCCAGAGAGTGATTAGAATGTGAAACTTGCTACAAGGAGTAGTTGAGGGGAATAGTATAGATACATTTAAGCAGAACGTAGATAAACAAGAGCTGAATTCCAGAGGTGAGGTGAGAGTGACTGCCCTTGACATCAAGGCAGCATTTGACCGAGTGTGGCACCAAGGAGCCCTAGTAAAATTGAAGTCAATGGGAATCAGGGGGAAAACTCTCCAGTGGCTGGAGTCATACCTGGCACAAAGGAAGATGGTAGTGGTTGTTGGAGGCCAATCATCTCAGCCCCAGGGCATTGCTGCAGGAGTTCCTCAGGGCAGTGTCCTAGGCCCAACCATCTTCAGCTGCTCCATCAATGACCTTCCCTCCATCATAAGGTCAGAAATGGGGATGTTAGCTGATGATTGCACAGTGTTCAGTTCCATTCGCAACCCCTCAAATAATGAAGCAGTCCGAGCCTGCATGCAGCAAGTCCTGGACAATATCCAGGCTTGGGCTCATAAGTGGCAAGTAACATTCATGCCAGGCAAGTGCCAAGCAATGATTATCTCCAACAAGAGAGAGTCTAACCACCTCCCCTTGACATTCAACAGCATTACTGTCACCGAATCCCCCACCATCAACATCCTGGGGGTCACTATTGACCAGAAACTTAACTGGACCAGCCATATAAATACTGTGGCCAGAAGAGCAGGTCAGAGGCTGGGTATTCTGTGGCGAGTGACTCATCTCCTGACTCCCCAAATCTTTTCCACCATCTACAAGGCACAAGTCAGGAGTGTGATGGAATAGTCTCCATTTGCCTGGATGAGCGCAGCTCCAACAACACTCAAGAAGCTCGACACCATCCAGGACAAAGCAGAACGCTTGATTGGCACCCCATCCACCACCCTAAACATTCACTCCCTTCACCACCGGCGCACAGTGGCTGCAGTGTTTACCATCTATAGGATGCACTCCAGCAACTCGCCAAGGCTTCTTCGACAGCACCTCCCAAACCCGCGACCTCTACCACCTAGAAGGACAAGAGCAGCAGGTACATGGGAACAACACCACCTGCATGTTCCCCTCCAAGTCACACACCATCCCGACTTGGAAATATATCGCCGTTCCTTCATCGTCGCTGGGTCAAAATCCTGAAACTCCCTTCCTAACAGCACTGTGGGAGAACCTTCACCACACGGACTGCAGCGGTTCAAGAAGGCGGCTCACCACCACCTTCTCAAGGGCAATTCGGGATGGGCAATAAATGCCGGCCTCGCCAGCGACGCCCACATCCCATGAATGAATAAAAAAAAGGAATAGAAGATTATGCTGATGGGGTTAGATGAAGAAGGTTGGGAGGAAGCTCATGTGAAGCATAAACACTGGCATAGATCAGTTAGGCCAAAAGGCCTGTTTTCTTACTGTACATTCTATGTAATTCTGTGTAAATCTCCCTTTAACCTTCTCTGCTCTAAGGAGACAAATCCCAGCTTCTCTAGTTTCTCCATTCTAGTAAATCTCATCTGCACCCTCTCTAAGGCATTGTCACCCTTCCTAAAGTATAGTGCCCAGAATTGAGTGCTCTGGGGCCTAAGCAGTGATTTATGAAGGTTTAGCATAACTTCCCTGATTTTGTACTCTATGCTCTATGTATCTAATAGTTAAGGATCCTCTGGGGAAGACTGATCATAATATGATAGAATTTCACATTGGTTTTGAGAGTGACGTGCTTAAGTCTAAAACTAGAGTCATATACTTAAATAAAGCCAGTTACATAGGTATGAGGGGCGAGTTGGCTAAAGTAGATTGGGAAATTAGATTAAAAGTATCATAGTACATAAACAGTGGCAGACATTTAATGAAATATTTCAGAATTCTCAACAAATATACATTCCATTGAAAAATAAAAACTCCACAGAAACAGCGATTCATCCATAAAGGAGTTAAGGATAGTATTAGAGTAAAAGAAAAGATTTATAATGTTGCGAAGAGTAATAGTAAGCCTGAGGATTGGGAGAGTTTTAGAAACCAGCAAAGGAGGACCAAAAAATTGATAAAAAGGGAGAAAATAGAATATGAGAATAAACTAGCAAGAAATATAAAAACAGATTGTAAGAGATTCTACAAGTATGTAAAAAGGAAGAGCTTAGCAAAAGTAAATGCTGGTCCCTTAGAGACTGAGACAGGAGAAATTATAATGGGGAATCAGGAAATGGCAGAGATGCTAAACAAATGTTTTGTATCTGTCTTCACAGTAGAAGGCACAAAAAGTATACCAGATATAGTAGAGAAACAAGGGGCAAATGAGAGTGAGGAACTTAAAACAATTAATATGACGAGAGAAAAAGTACTAGACAAACTAATGGAACTAAAAGCCGACAAATCCCTTGGACTTGATGGCTTACTTCCTAGGGTTCTAAAAGAGGTGGCTGCAGAGATAGTGGATGCATTGGTTGTGATCTTCCAAAATTCCCTAGATTCTAGAACATTCCCAGTGGATTGGAAGGTAGCAAATGTAACCCCGCTATTCAAGAAAGGAGGGAGAAAGAAAACAGGGAACTACAGGCCAGTTAGCCTGACATCAATCGTCGGGAAAATGCTAGAATCCATTATTAAGGAAGTGGTAATAGAACACTTAGAAAATCATAATATGATTAGACAGAATCAACATGGTTTTATGAAAGGCAAATTATGTTTAATAAATTTATTAGAGTTCTTTGAGGATGTAACTAGCAGGGTAGATAAAGGGGAACCAGTGGACATAATATATTTGGATTTGCAAAAGACATTTGATGAGGTGCCGCACAAAAGGTTGTTGTGCAAGATAAGGGCTCATGGGGTCCAGGGTAATATATTAGCATGGACAGAGGATTGGTTAACGGACAGAAAACAGGGAGTAGGGATAAACGGGTCATTCTCAGGTTGGGAGGCTGTAACTAGTGGGGTGCCGCAGGGGTCAGTGCTTGGGCCTCAGCTATTTACAATCTATATTAATGACTTAGATGAAGGGACCGAGTGTAATGTATCCAAGTTTGCTGACGATACAAAGCTAGGTGGGAAAGTAAGCTGTGAGGAGGACACAAAGAGTCTGCAAAGGGATAGCGACAGGTTAAGTGAGTGGGCAAGAAGGTGGCAGATGGAGTATAATGTGGGGAAATGTGAGGTTATTCACTTTGGTAAGAAGAATGGAAAACCAGAATTTTTTTTAAATGGTGAGAATCTATTAAATGTTGGTGTTCAGAGAGATTTGGGTGTCCAGATACAAGAAACACAAAAAGTAAGCATGCAGGTACAGCAAGCAATTAGGAAGGCAAATGGAATCTTGGCCTTTATTGCAACAGGGTTGGAGTACAAGAGTCAGGAAGTCTTAATACAATTGTCCAGGGCTTTGATGAGACCTCACCTGGAGTACTGTGTACAGTTTTGGTCTCCTTATCTAAGGAAGGATATACTTGCCTTGGAGGCGGTGCAACGAAGGTTCACTAGATTAATTCCTCGGATGAGAGGTTTGTCCTATGAGGAGAGCTTGAGTAGAATGGACCTATACTCTGTGAAGTTTAGAAGAATGAGAGGTGATCTCATTGAAGCATGTAAGATTCTGAGGGGACTTGACAGGGTAGATGCTGAGCAGTTGTTTCCCTGGCTGGAGAGTCTAGAACTAGGGGGCATAGTCTCAGGACAAGGGGTCGGCCATTTAAGACTGAGATGAGGAAGAATTTCTTCACTCAGAGGGTTGTGAATCTTTGGAATTCTTTACCCCTGAGAGCTGTGGATGCTGAGTCATTGAGTATATTCAAGCCTGAGATAGGTGGATTTTTGGACTCTAGGGGAATCAAGGAATATGGGGATCAGGACTGAAAGTGGAGTTGAGGTTAAAGATCAGCCATGATCTGATTGAATGGCGGAGCAGGCTTGAGGAGCTGTATGGCCTACTCCTGCTCCTATTTCTTATGTTCTTATACCTCTATTTATAAAGTCAAGGATCCCATATGCTTTTTTAACAGCCTCATCAACTTGTCCTGCCACCTTCAAAGATTTGTGTTCAAACAAACCCCTGGTCTCTCTCATCCTACACTCCCTTTAAAATTGTACCATTTGGTTTACATTGCTGACCATTTTCTGACTTTACCGGCTATTGACAATGCTGCAGAACTGCTTGAGGAGAAATCAGCAGCAAAATCCATCTGCTCTGACATGCTGCTGGGTATACCCAGCCTGGCAGTGGACAGGCCAAACCTCCCCTTACTTTTAATAGACTCCCTATGGTTGGAAAATGTGCAGATTCAGACTAGTAGCTCGCTTAGCTGGGATTTGCAAAATGCAGCCAAGCAGCAGCTCTTAAAGAACTGCTGGTCCTTAAAGGACAAGAAAACATCAGCTCCTCACATAAATAACTGAAAGGAGAAATATGGGGAAAATGGCCCTTTCTTGGATGACATCTGGGAGATCCTATTGCAGGACACACAGTGCAGGAGGATGTCTACATCTGGATCAGAAGTCCACCTTTCTGTGAAGGTGGAGGTGCAAGCTGCATTGTCGAGAGAGTGAATGCATCTCGCAGGTCCACCTGAGTCCTAGGACCAAAAGAAGAAGATCCTTTCTGGCATTGGTTCAGTGTTCGCCTTTGTATACACGCTCGTACTTTGTCAGTAGAAGGTGCAGTCTCAATGGAACCATTCATCTCCTGCCCCCTCAGGGAGAGTATTCAGTGAACATTTACCCCTTTCACTGCGCTCGCATACAACAGAAGATGGAGGGAATGCTTATAGTGGAGCACAGTAACTCCTTGCTTATAACTATTGCAAGTTCTGCTTGAATGCTGCCACCAGAAACACAATGGCAGCTCATTTGCAAAGTCTTGGTCTGGAGAAGGATGGGGCTGGGCACTGTCTGGAGTGTTCATGGATTTCAGTTCTTGGGGAATTCACTGCTCTGGGAGTTCAGTAATCTGGGAGTTCGGTGCTCTGGGAGTTCAGTAGTGTGAGAGTTCAGTGCTCTGGGAGTTCGGTGCTCTGGGAATTCACTGCTCTGGGAGTTCAGTGCTCTGGGAGTTCAGTGCTCTGGGAGTTCAGTGCTCTGGGAGTTCGGTAGTGTGAGAGTTCAGCGCTCTGGGAGTTCGGTGCTCTGGGAATTCACTGCTCTGGGAGTTTGGTGCTCTGGGAGTTCAGTGCTCTGGGAGTTCAGTGCTCTGGGAGTTTGGTGCTCTGGGAGTTTGGTACTCTGGGAATTCAGTAGACAGTGTGTTCAATAGTCTGGGAGTTCAGTGCACTGGGACTTCAGTACTCAATTATAGAAGGTTCCCTGGCCTGTAATGGGGAGTCTGGCGGGTAGGACTGTGGAGATGGTTTCTGAAGGCATTACCAGTGGCCAGTGTGATGGAAGAATAAAATGTTTAAAACTAACTGCGAAAAGCACATAGGCAATGCAATCAATTACTCTTTAATAGATTGCCCTGGCTTTTGAGCCATTTAAACTTTAAGTGGCTCCTCTGTCACCCACAGCACCATTAGACATCAGAGATAAGCAGGCATCCCTGTCATCCAGCGTTGCTATGGTGAAAATTATGGACCATACACGGATGAACCAAATCCAGAACAAAAAACAAATTTATCTAACAACTTAACTCTATTTTTGTCTAGCAGTTTACAGAAATAATTATGAATCATTCTTGTGTCAGCCCTTAGTGCCTGTCTTCTGTGCTTGATTCCCTATTCCACTGCTCCTACAAAGTGTTTCCCCACTGGCTGCATCTTGGGAGGTGGAGGTTACTGAGCTTCCATTGAGGACACTCTATGGCTGTGGTGGGCGACCTCGAGCAACTCTGGGCCTTGAGGGTCCGGCGACAGACTGCGGCCTCTCGGCCTGGGCCAGGGCAGTCTGGGCCGGCTGGCTGTGTGGCACTGACAAGGGCACTGGTGGAGTGGGTGGTGGCGGAGCAGGCCTGGTGTCATCCTGAGAGAGGACAGCAGGTGCCTCTCCCATGGAGCCAAGGCCACTCTCCTGGAACGGCACCTCAGCTCTCCCACTGATCTGTGCAGGAGAGAGGTGACACTCTGAAACTCCCCCATCAACACTGGACCCCAGAACCAAGATGGCAGCTGTACGAGCTTCCATTGCAGATGTGAGAGCTGTAAAAAAGAGGCAGGCATGTTTAAGGAGCTGACCCCTCAGTCCATGTTGGACAGAATGGTCTTCATGCTCTGCGTGAAGCCCCGACACAAGTTGGAGCTGGACTCCTCCATTCTCTGTTAGATTGTGCACATGCTCACTGGCAGGCTGCCCAGTGCACCTGGCATTTCCTAGTATATGTCCATCAACCTGGGCCCTCGAAGTCAGCATCTCAGTCCTCTGAAGCATAGCTAGTGAGTGACCTCGCCCTCTGGTGAGCTGGCACCTGTGGCATCCTATCTACCTGCCCTAGTTTCTGCCCACTTGGTGCCCGGTGATTCACCACATGAACACCCCTCCTCTAGCCCAGCCTCCAAAGTCCGCCTGGTGCCAGTCTCTGAACTGGTACTTATGAAGATGAGATTGAGTGTCGCTGCATCATCAGGAAGGCTGGCCTCCTCTTCCTCAAGTGGCTAAGATATCTCCACGAATTCAGCAGCTGAAATGAAAAAGAGGGACAAGGATTAGCGGTTAGAGTGAAGGGAGAGCAGATAGAGAGAAGTTGCTGGTGAAACCATCTGCAGTGTAGGTTTAGATAGAATTAATAAGAGAAAAAGCGGATGAGGTATGAAGACACCCTGCATGACGTTTCCTCCAGCGTCACCACTCACTACGACCTTGACTCTGCCCCTTTCCATTATCGCCAGCCTGCTTTCTTCGAGGGGGGAGACGGAGAAGAGACGGGCTCGGCCTCCTGCAGTCGCAGCCTCCTGTCTGGAGTTATGGGCGCCCTTCTCCTGCAAGAAAGGGGTGTGTTAGAATCATAGAATCATAGAAATTTACGGCACAGAGGAGGCCATTCAGCCCATTGTGTCTGTGCCGGCCGAAGAAGAACTATCCAGAATAATCCCACTTTCCAGTTCTTGGTCCGTAGCCCTGTAGGTTACGGCACTTCAAGTGCACATCCAAGTACTTTTTAAATGAGTTGAGGGTTTCTGCCTCTACCACCCTTTCAGGCAGTGAGTTCCAGACCCCCACCACCCTCTGGGTGAAAAAATCTTTCCTCAGCTCCCCTCTAATCCTTCTACCAATTACTTTAAATCTATGCCCCTGGTCACTGACCCCTCTGCTAAGGGAAATAGGTCCTCCCTATCCACTCTATCTGGGCCCCTCATAATTTTATACACCTCAATTAAATCTCCCCTCAGCCGCCTCTGTTCCAAAGAAAACAACCCCAGCCTATGCAATCTTTCCTCATAGCTAAAATTGTCTAGTTCTGGCAACATCCTCGTAAATCTCCTCTGTACCCTCTCTAGTGCAATCACATCTTTCCTGTAATGTGGTGACCAGAACTGTACGCAGTACTCAAGCTGTGGCCTAACTAGTGTTTTATACAGTTCCAGCATAACCTCCCTGCTCTTATATTCTATTCCTCAGCTAATAAAGGAAAGTATCCCGTATGCCTTCTTAAGCACCATATCTACCTGTCCTGCTACCTTCAGGGATCTGTGGACATGCACTCCAAGGTCCCTCACTTCCTCTACACCTCTCAGTATCCTCCCATTTATTGTGTATTCCCTTGCCTTGTTTGTCCTCCCCAAATGCATTACCTCACACTTCTCTGGATTGAATTCAATTTGCCACTTTTCTGCCCACGTGACCAGTCCTTTGATATCTTCCTGCAGTCCACAGCTTTCCTCCTCAATATTACACGGCCAATCCATGCTGACTGTCTTTGATTGATCTGTGCCTTTTTAAATGACGATGATTACTGTCCCTCAGAATTGTTTCCAATAATTTGCCCACCACCAAGGTTAGACCGACTGGTCTTTAATTTCTTGTTCTATCCCTTTCTCCCTTTTTAAACAACTGTACAGCATTTGCAGTCCTCCAATTCTCCAGCACCATGCCTGTAACCAGGAAGGATTAGAAAATGATGGTCAGTGTTAGTGACAGTGTTACAGTGTCAAGGTGCTAGTGACAGTCTTATGAGATGTTTGGAGAACTTCCTCTGGGTGTTGCAGAGAGCAATAGCCCTGGCGACCATTGTATCAAGTGTGTACTAGATGTTCACCATTGCTGATAGACAATTAAAATACACCCAGTGCCTCTTGGCCAAGAATAACATGAATTAATGGACTATCTATCTAGGTTTCTCCGCCCATATCCATTGGGAGCTCATTCACCTGGATAAGATTCATTGTGGTATTGAGTCCATGAAGGTACATGACATATCAACACCTGGCACAACTTTTGGGTTGTTATGTTGGATATTTCAATGTCTCAGTTACTCTTGTAAGTGGATCTTACATCACGTACGATTTGGAGTAGGCCCATTTTTGCTCGATATCTAGTTATACGGTAGCGTGACCCAGGCAATGTAACAGAGAACCCTCACTCTGTATCCCATACCCCACCGTCAATAGTTCTCTCTTTATGGAAGGTAGTCTCAATAATCTCTTCAGCAAGATAAGGCACAAGCTTCAGAACAATAACTGATTTATTTGCTTAAAATACATGAATGACAATGTACAGTTTGACCCAATGAGAAAATTGATTCCTTTGCACTCCTCAGTTTATCTCTTTCCCTTTAAGCATCAGCTCTCAGGCAGAAGATCGCTTTGTCTAGTTTAACCCTTCAAAGTTCAGGTTCTCAGAGTGCAGACAGCCTTTTGCTACTGGCTGCCAAATTCTCTATGTATGAGAGATTGCCACTCTGTTAACTGGTCCCTCTGAAATCTGTGAAATGGTAGCTTTGCCAACTGAGCAGTCAATCAGAGAGGGCTCCAGCTGATCTCTGGCCTTCCCCTTTCTTTAAGGGACTCAGAAATGGCTGTCAATCAAAGTTACTCCCCTGAGAAGAGAGCCTGTCTTTTCATGTGGGGTCAGGAGGCTCCTGAACATCTACTTGGCAAGGACCTCCCACCTGCACTGTGGGAATGGAATAGATCACACTCTGGCAGTCAGGTGTTTCAAGGGGGCACCTGCTTATGACAGCCCAAGATGTTTGAGATTGGATGTAGTGACACTTCAAATCATTATTTTGTGAACCTAAATGAATGTGCATCTTAAGGAAAATCTAATAGACACCCAGACTGGTTTCAGGCTGATGGCTTACTGGGACAAAAAGGTACTGGTAAGGGCATAACTACTGTGTGTAGTTATGCCCTTACACGCTGAATCTAGCAGTACAGAAATATTCCAAGTTAAATAATCAAACACAGGCAACATAGGTAAAGGTTCAATATGTATAATCAGCAATATTGGATAAGTTATGTGCCAACCTAATACCTGGGAAGCTTGCTCTGTGCCCTGCTCAAGGCCTGTTTGGAGCTAAAATCCTCTGTCTCCATGCTGGCAGAGAGGAATTAACTTTATCCCTTCAGGAGCCCCACCATGCAACTCAGACTGAAGAATTTTAGAACTCTCATGTCAAGCAAATCTAAGAAGCAGTGCTAGCCCTCTGCATTAACTGGTATTGAGAAATGCAGTGCTAACCAGATAACAAATCTAAAAGGTAATAGGGTTTAAAACAAGAAGAAGCATCCAGCTGTTCTCAGCGCTGACCTCTTTAGGACCAGGGTGCTGTTTCTTCCAAACCCACGTGCAGCACCAGATCCAGGGGGCACTTTAAATGATGACCTCACTGTGTGCCAGGCACTCACCATGAATATGTATTATTGAGAAGCTCTGGGTGAGTCACCCATTCTGTACAAGTCGGGCGGATTTCTCCCACCACCCGTTCCCCCACCCAGAACCGTCGCGTGACCCATTGGTTCTCATAACAACAATGTTCTGACCATGAATTTAAAGCTTGAGTGTTTTGTACTTTCCAACATGTAATTGGTAGTTAGTGAAAGGCACAGTGTCCAACCAGAGTCTGGTCCCTGTAATAACTGTGCCTTTAAAGGCGTTGATGCACAAATCAAGCCTGTTGCAAATTTACAACAGTCCTGGAAGAGCTTGCACAACATTTTATTAGGCCTAAAGAATTTCTGTTAACCTTTAAAAATTACATTTTAAATGTGACTGCATCCCCTGCCAAGAAACGATTTGAATGAGAAGATTGGTGTTAAGCCCCTTTGGTTACATTTAGAAAACAGAACCGGGAAAATGTTATTAATAGGATTATAGTACAGGGCAAGGAACAATCCAGAGGGGAAAGATATACTGCAGTGGGAGGCTATAAAACGGATGAGTGCTAAATTCTCAGGTGTGATGGTGGGGTTTACAATGTTCTCTATGTTGATTGGGGAGTACTACAAGTCACAGCCTGTTTATTGAAGTTGTGAGCGATTCATTTTGAAAACAACATGTGAGCGTTCCTATCGAGGGGAGTGTGCCACTGGATTCGGTTCGAACTAATAATGAGGGGAGATGAGGTAACATCTGGGAAATATAGAACCACAGGGGATCATTTTCATCTTCATTGCTGGAGGGGTAAATGAAGAGCAGATTGTTCGCACGTTACAGAACCTCAAATCAATGGAAGTGAAGGTCATGTGGTTTGTATAATGGCGAGCTGACCCACTCCACCAGTCTATCGCCCAGGCAGTGAAGGTGAGAATTACCCCCATAGACATTTACAGCACAGAAGGAAGCCATTCAGCCCATCGTGTCTGTACCAGTTCTTCCTTAGAGCAATCCCAAGCTAATTCCACTGCTGCACTCACTCCTGTAGCTCTATAACTTCCTCTGCTTCAAATGTTTATCTACTCCGCCCTTAAAGGATGCAATGGTCTCCGCCTTAGCTACTCCCTGTCACAAAAGGCCAGGTTTTCCTGTCAAAATAACGGTGGGGCTAATGGCACTTGCCGTTATTTATGTGCAAATCATACAGCAACTTCAGACAATGGGCAGATGGGTGGTTAAACTCAAATATTCAATATTTGCTGTCCCAATTGAACAGCAGAAATGACATCTCGCTGTCTGCCTCACCATTGAAATGCATTGGACAGCGTGACGTTGCTGTGTTTGTGCGGTAGGGATGAACTAAACTCCCCACAGAAAGTTAGGGCTAGTCTGAAGTGATGCAAGGAGCCCGTCTTGGAACATTTAAGGTCCGCGCATTTTTATTTAAGCCTGGATTCAGACAAAGGGAGCTTTTTAGCTGTCAGAGATTCTTTTTTTTTTATTTGTTCACGGGATGTGGGCGTCGCTGGCAAGGCTGGCATTTATTGCCCATCTCTAATTGCCCTCGAGAAGGTGGTGGTGAGCCCGTGTGGTGACGGTTCTCCCACAGTGCTGTTAGGAAGGGAGTTCCAGGATTTTGACCCAACGACAATGAAGGAACGGCGATATATCTCCAAGTCGGGATGGTGTGTGACTTGGAGGGGAACGTGCAGGTGGTGTTGTTCCCATGCGCCTGCTGCTCTTGTCCTTCTAGGTGGTAGAGGTCGCGGGTTTGGGAGGTGCTGTCGAAGAAGCCTTGGCGAGTTGCTGCAGTGCTAAGTGTTAATTGCTGCTAATCAACCTCTCTGGCACTGAAAATTAACTATTACAAATGTGGAGTCTCATTTCTTCTGTTTTGAATTGTTGTTGGAGAGTTTAAAAAGGTCTCAGAGGCCCTGTTTCCCTCACTGTGACGTTATCAGCTCGCACTTAAAGCAACTTGCCACACAAAAATTTAAAAACCTAAACATGCAAGGGCAAGTCTGACTAATGGCAGATGCTGTTAGATGCCCTGCCACAGCAAATCATGGCCCATTATATTCCAGGCGCCAACATTTCTGTGTAAAGAATGTTCTCTTCACTCACTTAGCGACAGTTTTAATTTGATGACCCCCTCATCACTGACTCCCCAACCAACAGAAATAGTCTTTCCTATTCACCTCATTGAAATTGTTCATAATTCCAAAAATCTCGATTAAATTTCCTCTTAGCCTTCTGTACTCCAGTGAAAATAGAGGAAGGGGTACAGACGAGGAAGCCTATTAACAGCTGAATTTTAGCCAAGTTTACTTCAAGAGTGTTGAAAGAATGCATGAAGATTATAAAATGGAAGAAATATTCAGAGGAAATTATGTAAAGGGAAGTGGAAAATTATTAAAGGATTTTTTTTTGGATTGAATGTGTACAAACCCAAAAGATGCTATTTAATACTGAAAAGTTTCAAAGTTCTGAGATTTGGCAGAGGGCAGGACAATGTGGATCACACATTAAAAGGGAGCATGTTTGCAGTGTCAGAACAGGAGAGAGGTCTTGGGGTTTCAGTGGATGGGTCGCACATTGTTCATAAACGAGGAAAGGATCAGGATGTCTCGCTAGGACTGTAACTTACAAATCAAGGCAGGTAATTCTCCATTTATATCTGGTCTTGTTGAGACCACATCTGGGGTACTGAATACAGTTCTGGTCTCTGTATGTTAAAAAAGGCATGTTAATTTAACAGCGAAAATGCGAAGAATGTGTCCTGGATTAATTTGAGAACTAGAGCTGAGTTATAGGAGAGGTTTATAGGAGAGGTTTGCTGCTCTGGGATATTTCTCTTTTGAAAGGAAAAGACTGAGTGGTGATTTAGTGGCAGTATTTAAGACAATGAGGGCTTTGAGGAACTTTGATCCAGATAAGTTTTTCTGCTGTGTATGAAATTGAAGAATAACGAGTCATGAGGGCCGACTTTCCTCTCAGGCCTTCCCCGGGTACACAGCAAGGGACCTTTCTTCACACTCCATACTATATTCTCCTACAAGGTTGACATCCATCAGCAGCACCGTGCCATGTGGTTGCCCACGGCGTCTCAGGACTACCTTGTTCTCAGTTCCTCTTCTAACAGAGGCTTCTTTTGACACTGCAGAAATGGCACAAGATTCAGCAGCAGAGTCCTCCCAGGAATGAGGTGGGTCAAGTGGAGCAAGTGTCAGTGGGGGAACATTTAGGGAACAGCGATCATAGTATCACAAGGTTTAGATTACTTACAGAAAAGGACAAGGAGCAATCTAGAGTAAAAATACTTAATTGGAGGAGGGCCAATTTCAGTGGGTTGAGAATGGCTCAGGCCCGGTTAAATTGGAATCAAAGATTGGCAGGCAAAACTGTAATTGAATAATGGGCGGCCTTTAAAGAGGAGATGGTTCGGGTACAGTCTGGGCACATTCCCACGAGGGAGAAAGGTAGGGCAACTAAGGCCAGAGCTCCCTGGATGATGAAAGAGATAAAGAGTAAAATGAAGCAGAAAAAGGAGGCGTATGACAGATGTCAGATTGATAACACAATTGAAAACCGAGTTGAATATAGAAAGTACAGAGGGGAAATGAGAAAGGAAATAAGAGGGGCAAAGAGAGAGTATGAGAATAGACAGGCGGTCATCATAAAAGGGAATCCAAAAGTCGTCTATAGGCATGTAAACAGTAAACGGGTAGTAAGAGGAGGGGTGGGGCCGATTAGAGACCAAACAGGAGATCTACACATTCAGGCAGAGGGAATGGCTGAGGTACTAAATGAGTACTTTGCATCTGTTTTTACAAAGGAAGAAGATGCTCCAATGTCACAGCAAAAGAGGAGGTAGATGAGATACTGGTTGGGCTAAAAATTGATAAAGAGGAGGTACGAGAAAGGCTGGCTGTACTTCAAGTAGGTCAGTCGCCCGGTCCGTGGATGATATGCATCCTGGGTTGCTGAGGGAAGTAAGGGTGGAAATTGCAGAGTACTGGCCATAATTTTCCAATGCTCCTTAGATATGGTGCTGGTGCCAGAGGACTGGAGAATTGCAAATGTTACATCCTTGTTCAAAAACGGGTGTAAGGATAAACCCAGCAACTACAGACCAGTCAGTTTAACCTCGGTGGGGGAAACTTTTAGAAACGATAATTTGGGACAAGTCACTTGGACAAGTATGGGTTAATAAAGAAAAGCCAGCACAGATTTGTTAAAGGCAAATCGTGTTTAACTAACTTGATTGAGTTTTTTGATGAGGTAACAGAGAGGGTTGACGAGGGCATTGTGGTTGATGTGGTGTATATGGACTTTCAAAGGCATTTGATAAAGTGCTACATAATAGGCTTGTCAGCAAAATTGAAGCCCATGGAATAAAAGGGGCATTGGCAGCATGGATACAAAATTGGTTAAGTGACAGGAAACAGACAGTAGTGGTGAATGGTTATTTTTTGGACTGGAGGAAGGTGTACAGTGGTGTTCCCCAGGGGTCGGTACTGGGACCACTGCTTTTCTTGATATATATTAATGACTTGGACTTGGGTGTACAGGGCACAATTTCAAAATTTACAGATGACACAAAACTTGGAAATGTAGTAAACAGTGAGGAGGATAGTGATAGACTTCAAGAGGACATAGACAGGATGGTGGAATGGGCGGACATATGGCAGATGAAATTTAAAGCAGAGAAGTGCAAAGTGTTACATTTTGGCGGAAGAATGAGGAGAGGCAATATAAATTAAAGGATATAATTCTAAAGGGGGTGCAGGAACAGAGAGATCTGGGGGGTATATGTCCACAGGTCATTGAAGGTGGCAGGGCAGGTTGAGAAAGCAGTTAAAAAAGCATACGGGATCCTGAGCTTTATAAATAGAGGCATAGAGTACAAAAGCAAGCAGTCATGTTGAACCTTTATACAACACTGTTTTGGCCACAACTGGAATTTTGTGTCCAGTTCTGGGCACCACACTTTAGGAATGATGTGAAGGCCTTAGAGAGGGTGCAGAAAATATTTACTACAATGGTTCGAGGGATGAGAGACTTCAGTTACGTGGATAGACTGGAGAAGCTGGGAAGGTTAAGAGGAGATTTGATAGAAGTGTTCAAAATTATGAAGGATTTGGATAAAGTAAACAAGGAGAAACTCTTCCAATTGGCGGAAGGGTCGAGAACCAGAGGACACAGATTCAAGGTGATTGGCAAAAGAACAAAAGGTGACATGAGGAAAAAAAATTTTACGCAGCGAGTTGTTATGATCTGGAATTCACTGCCTGAAAGGGTGGTGGAAGCAGATTCAATCTTGACTTTCAAAGAGGAATTGGATAAATACCTGAAGTGAAAAAATTTGCAGGGCTATGGGGAAAGGCGGGGGAATGGGACTAACTGGATTGCTCTTACAAAGAGCTGGCAAGGGCTCGATGGGCGGAATGGCCTCCTTCTGTGCTGTAACCATTCTATGATTCTATGAGAACTCATCCACCAGCTCCTCCAGCACCATGTCACTGTATCCTACTCTTCCAAGCACCAACACAGAGCAATCCCCCCCAGGGGTGTAGAATGTCTGCTGGAGGGCAGCACAGAAGGTGAGACACAGAGCAGAGGTGCGGGCGAAGGTGCTTCAAGCAGCTCAGTGCTTCTCTCCATCGCTGGTGAGGACAGAGATCCTGACCTTCCTGGTCCAGCTATGGCCCCTCGTTCTAGACGCTCAACTATTGGAAACCGTCTGCTTCTATCCATCCAGTCCTGTGCTTTCATGATTTTAGCCATGATGTGGAGATGCCGGTGATGGACTGGGGTTGACAATTGTAAACAATTTTACAACACCAAGTTATAGTCCAACAAATTTATTTTAAATTCCACAAGCTTTCGGAGGCTTCCTCCTTCGTCAGGTGAAAGAGGAACCCTCCGTTCACCTGACGAAGGAGGAAGCCTCCGAAAGCTTGTGGAATTTAAAATAAATTTGTTGGACTATAACTTGGTGTTGTAAAATTGTTTACAATTCATGATTTTAAGCATTTCTATGATATCGCCCCATCAGCTGCATTTTTCTGATGAATAAGCCCTGATTTTTCAAGTATTTTTGTATTTTGTGACTCAGTGAGCAGCACTCTCACCTCCGAGTCATCTCTGTGGTTGAAGCCCCACTCCAGAAACTTGAGCTCATAATTCAGGCTGACACTGCTAGTGCATTACTGAGGGAGTGCTGCACTGTCAGAGATGCCGTCTTTTAGATGAGACGTTAAACAGAGGCTTTGTCTGTCCTCTTAGGTGGGTGTAAAAGACCCCATCACACTATTTGAAGAAGAGCAGGAGAGTTCTCCCAATGACCTGGCCAACAATTACCCCACAAACAAAATTCCAAAAACAATTTGGTCTAGAAATTCAGACATGCAGCTGGCGTTTTTCTGGCGCTAAACGGCCTCCTATGCATCCAATATGGTGGACAGGAAACCACCTGCCATATTGTTAAAGGCTGGTTGAGGAGTTTTTCATTTTCTTGTGCAATGTGTCTTTGAATTTAATGAATAATGTGTTTTACCTGAGTTTTTACGTTTGACAGTTTATGGAAAGTAGGACTTTTTTAACTCCGTAAACTAAGTGTTCCAAAGTTATGGTTCAAATTTTTTCCAGAATAAACACAACAACAACTTGCATTTATATAACACCTTTAACGTAGTGAATGGAGTTTGCGCGGGGACCAAAGACAATGGCTTCAGTCTTCCCAATATTTAGTTGGAGGAAATTTTTGTTTATCCAGTATTGGATGTCAGACAAGCAGTGTGACAAATCATATGCAGTGGAAGGGTTGATAGAGGTGGTGGTGAGGCAGAGCTGGGTGTCGTCAGCGTACATGTGGAATCTGACATTGTGTATTCGGATGATGTCGCCGAGGGATAGCATGTAGATGAGAAATAGGAGGGGGCCAAGGATGGATCCTTGGGGGACTCCAGAAGTAACGGTGAGCGAGCGGGAAGAGAAGCCATTACAGGAGATTCCCTGGCTACGACTGGATGGATAAGAATGGAACCAGTCGAGGGCAGTCCCACCCAGCTGGATGACGGAGGGGAGGAGGATGGTGTGGTCATTCGTGTCAAAGGCTGCAGACAGGTCGAGGAGGATGAGGAGTGATAGTTTACCACGGTCACAGTCACATAGGGTGTCATTTGTGACTTTGATAAGGGCTGTCTCAGTACTGTGGCAGGGGCGGAAACCTGATTGGAGGGAGTCAAACATGGAGTTGCGGGAAAGATGGGCACGGATTTTGGAGGCAACAACACGTTCAAGGACTTTGGAGAGGAAAGGGAGGTTGGAGATGGGGCGGTAGTTTGCAAGGACAGAGGGGTCAAAGGGAAGGTTTTTTGAGGAGGGGGGGTGATAACAGCAGATTTGAAGGGGAGGGGGACAGTACCTGAGGAGAGGGAACCGTCTACAATATCAGCTAACATGGGGGCCAGGAAGGGAAGTTGGGTGGTCAGTTTAGTGGGAATAGGGTCGAGGGAGCAGGAGATGGGTCACATGGTCAAGATGAGCTCAGAGAGGGCATGAGGGGAGACAGGAGAGAAACTAGAGAAAGATGCGAGTTCAGGGCTAGGGCAGGGCGGAACATTAGGGGAAATTTGGCTTGTTGGGCCAGGGGAAGGGAGGGAAGTGGCAGAGGCAGCTGAACGGATGGTCTAAATCTTAGTGTTAAAGAAGTCCATGAGCTCCTCGCACTTTTTGTTGGAGGTGAGAGTGCAGGGGGGAGGGGAGAGGGGTTTAAGACGACGGTTTGTGGTGAAGAAGAGAAGCCGGGGGTTATCTTTGCATTGCAGGATGCAAAGCAGCTTTGGCAGAGGAGAGCAGGACTCGATTGTGCTAAACACATCGTAAAATGGAATAAAATGCACCATTTTCTGGATGAGAAAGTAGTAAGTGGGATCGCATGGTGCTGCTATGAGCTGCTGAAGGTCAGTGGAGACACGGAATCAGCAGTGGGCATGGGGTGAACATGCTGCCACTCAGCAGTGGGCATGGGGTGAACACACTGCCACTCAGCAATGGGCATGGGGTGAACACACTGCACTCAGCAATGGGCATGGGGTGAACACACTGCCACTCAGCAGTGGGCATGGGGTGAGCACACTGCCACTCAGCAATGGGCATGGGGTGAACACACTGCACTCAGCAGTGGGCATGGGGTGAACATGCTGCCACTCAGCAGTGGGCATGGGGTGAACACTCTGCCACTCAGCAGTGGGCATGGGGTGAACACACTGCACTCAGCAATGGACATGGGGTGAACACACTGCCACTCAGCAGTGGGCATGGGGTGAACACACTGCCACTCAGCAGTGGGCATGGGGTGAACACTCTGCCACTCAGCAGTGGGCATGGGGTGAACACACTGCCGCTCAGCAGTGGGCATGGAGTGAACACACTGCCGCTCAGCAGTGGGCATGGGGTGAACACACTGCCACTCAGCGGTGGGCATGGGGTGAACACCCTGCCACTCAGCGGTGGGCATGGGGTGAACACACTGCCACTCAGCAGTGGGCATGGGGTGAACACACTGCCACTCAGCGGTGGGCATGGGGTGAACACACTGCCACTCAGCAGTGGGGAGCTGTTTAATGCTTCAGCTCATCACAGCCAGTTAGAATCCTCAGTCCTGGTTTAGAAGTAACAAAACATTGAAAAGATTCAAATACTTCAGTTTGGATCTTTCTTTATTTGAGCTGTCATTAGGGCCATATTATTAAGTCTTTTTTATTGGTAATGAAACTTGTTCCATAGATTCTGGTGATTAAATACGAATTCATATTTAATCTTAATAAGGTGAGATCAGCCAGGATCAAATTGATGCGAAGATCCAAACTGCACCTGGAGCAGATATTTAGGTACTACAAGCTCTAGCATATATTTCCATTATATGAGTTCAGATGAGTCCCAAATATCTGACATTTGTTTTATATAAATCAGACAAGTTGTGTGTGCTGGTTGCGAGTCGACCTACATCAGCGACAGATTTAACACTAACGTTAACTCTGACCAGGTGTAAATATAAATTGTGCCTCTAGAAATCTCCATCTTTACAGCGTAATGCAATTGGGAATTATGTTGTCATGTTACACTCATGACATTGCGTGTTACACTCATGGCATTGCGCATCAAAACTATGATCCAAGATACAGGGATGGATGTGCCCCCCGAACGGACTTTGGATGACTGGCCAGCGGAACGTGCCCGTGGGCTGACTGGTAGTCCCAGCGGGAGGCCTGGTCCATTTTGAGGGCCGGGCCTGATCAGCATAGTGACAGGGGGCTGCAGCCAGAGATGGAGCCCACTGGCTCTGGGCTGCATCAATATTGGGCGGCCTGGCTGGCCTCCGGACCGGTAGAAGGTCTGCCTGTGGTGGGGATCCTGGTGTCTGGGGAGGGGCAGTGGCCCAGGCTGGATGTATAGAGTCTGAAGGTGCATTCCTGCTCCTCCCGGCCCAACAAAAAGAAAGAGGAACTTACCTTCAGGATTCTCTTTGGCCGGGCTGCCAGCTGACACTGATCAGGGAGTGCATGGCGACACTCTGGCCAATTCAGTCCAAAAATGGCAATCGGGGCCTACCGTATGACTCAGGAGGCTGCTCTGGCCACCCAGTGTGAGCTGGTCATTGCCCATCATTTTCGGGATGTAACTGCCCCATTGCTGCCAGGAGGAATGCCTGAACGTTCACCCCAAACTGTCAAAATTCAGCTCAGTAAACGCCCCATTGACTGGAAGAAGTGAAAATAAGTGAATATATGGGGCCCAAAAGCCTGGATAACTGTTCAGTTGACAATAATTAGCAGCATTAGTAGGATGTACAAAACCTCTTACAAATTTCTCGTTGTGCCCTTGAGTGTTGATGGGTGGAATCTAGTCTGAGCTGCAATATAATAAGATTAATTGTACAGTGGGAAATCTGTTTATCTCATTTTCCTTTTCTTTGTTCAGACTTAAAGATTGGAAGGGGATGCAATAAAGCAAGGTCTGACAGTACTTGATTACTGTGACTCTTTGATCTCCAGCCAAGTTTTTGTAACATTGTTACTGGAAACACCCCCCAAACACTACTTTAAATATCCGTTAGTAACCACATAAATATAAACCAAAAACCATGCACCTCAGCGATAGTCTCATTGATAAATTCCAGTTCGATATTTATTTAAAGATCGGGCTATGCCTGAATTTTGATGGGGCTATTGATGCTGTGATAGCTCAGTTTACAGTCAGCAGTCAGCAAATTCTTTTGCTCTCAGTAAACATTTCAGACTGCGTCATGGCAGTAAAAACCACTTTTCTTCAGCTTGTTAACCTGTGTCAGTGCTTGGCAGATATTAGCTGTCATTTGTCTACCTTTAGGCTTACAAACTGGCAGTAGTTCACATCGATCTGGATTGAGGTATTAAGAGTCACAGAATCTTACAGCACAGAGGAGCCATTCGGCCCATTGTACCTGTGCTGGGTCTTTGAAAGAATTGCCCAATTTAGTCCCAAACCCCAGCAAATTAGTCCTCTTCAAGAACATGTCCGATTGCCTTTTGAAAGTTCCTATGGAATCTGCTTCCACCGCCCTTTCAGGTAGAACGTTCCAGATCTTAACAACTCTCGGTGTGAAAACATTTCTCCTCATTTCCCCTCTAGTTCTTTTGCCAATTATTTTAAATCTGTGACCTTTGGTTACCGACCCACCTGCTAGAATAAATATAGTGCTTAGGATTATTATTATTAATTTGTCCCTATGTTTAGGGAAATAACCCTTTTACTAGTTCTAACCTTGGGCAGAGACAACAGCTACAGAATCTGGATTGACCAGACCCTTGTTCTGGGGAGGGTCAGGAGTGTCCACCGAAGGAATTCTTCCTCGTCTTCTACATGTTTCCCTTCCTCCCGATAGCACAGTTCATTCTCTTATTATACAGTTTTGAGGATTTTGTCTTCGGGTTTCCCACTCCCATAAAAGGGGCCTCCTCTGTCCAAGTCGCGACCTTTTCCTCTCTGTGTCTGTTTTCTGTGTTTTTCTAGCAGCAGACAAAAGTCTGCGGTTTGTGGTTAACTTACAGGCTGGGTTTTCCATTAGCCAGAGTCAAAAGTTCATGACATTTAAATGACCCAAAACAATCCTGCACCCTACAGTATTAAAGTTATACTCTTGTTATACAATGAACTGTTTCTAAATTCACAACAATACAGACACAGATTTGAGCTGTGAGGCCAGCAGAGTGCAAAAGGCCAGGAGAGTGCAGTGTGCAGCCTCCGTGTGAGTGATTGGAGCATTTCAATACCTTATGTTATTGTATTTTAAGTTTAATTTACTTCAATTGACTTAATTTTGACTGTTCAATACTGCCAGTTTAAACGTGTTTATTTGATGCCTTAATTGTGTGCTGATACTAAGCTGGTAATTGGTTAATTCATCAGTTACATAAATGGAGTTATTAGCTGTTCTCTGATGAATTGTTTTTGACTGGAGGGATGTAACAGTGATACTCCGTCGGTCAAGGTTGGAACCATTGCTCTGGTCAGAAAGATCTGGACTCAGGTCTTGGGGCACAACATCAAAATGGGCAGATAACACAAAAATAGGGAGCCTGGTTAACTGTGAGGAGGACTGTAAGTTACTTTAGGAGCACTGGACAGTTTAGTAGATTGGGCAGTTGAGGTTTGACGTGGAAAAAATGTGATATAATACATTCTGGGAGGAACATAGCAAGATAAGAACAGGAGTAGGTCCATCAGCCTGTTTCACCATTCCATTAGATCATGGCTGATCTGTACCTCAGCCCCATTTACCCACCATTGCTCCATATCCCCCGATACCCTTACCCAACAAAAACCTACCAATCTTAGTCCTGAAAATTTCAATTGACCCCCAGCATCCACAGCCTTTGGGGAGAGAGTTCCACATTTCTACTACCCTTTGTATAAAATGTTCTTACTGATTTCCCTCCTAAATGGGCTTGCTCCAGTTTTAAGATTAGGCCCTCTTGTTTTGGATTTCCCCACCAGACAAAATAGTTTCTCTGTATCCACTGTACTGAATCGCTTCATCATTTTAAACACTTCAGTTAGATCACCCCTCACCCCTCTAACCTGAAGGGGATACAAACCAAGTTTGTCCAACCTGTCCTCACAATTTAATCTTTTAAGCCCCGGTATCATTCTGGTGAATCGGAGCTGCAGCCCCTCCAAGGTCAATATATCCTTCCTGAGGTGCGGTGCCCAGAACTGAATGCAGTGCAACTGAAGCATCACTTCTTCCATTTTGTATTCCAACCCCCTTGAGATAAAGGCCAACATTCCATTCACCTTTTTGATTACTTTTTGTTCCTGTGCACTAGCTTTTAGTGATTTGTCTACATGGAGACCCAAACCCCTTTGCTCCTCCACAGTTCCCAGTTTCTCACCATTAGGAAAATATTCTGATTTGTCTTTCTTGGATCCTATCACTTTCCCACATTGAACTCCATCTATCATATTTTTGCCCACTCACTAAGAGGGGATTTTTAAACCCCGAAAGCACCCAAGGGTGGGTAGCTGAAATAATTGACTTCCAGCGTGACCGCAACCCGGCTCCGTCGTGCTCAATTCCGGGTTTCATGGAGGTACGTGCGAGTAATCTACTCACCACGGACGGGACCTTAATTAGTTCAGGCGGGTAGTTACAGCATCACTATGAGATATTAATTAGGTCTTTTTAAATTTAATTTTACTGACCTTTAAATTTATTGCCCCAAAGTAGGTTTCCTGGGGTTCATGAACCTTGCCAGTGAAACGGAGGCCAGAAGGGCCGGATCCATGAGGTAAATGTCTTTACTGCACTGCTTGTGGGCCGGGAGGGGCAGAAGTGTTTCCTCCAGGCCCAACAAGTGGACCTCTGCGATCGGCCGGCTGCCCCCACCCCCGCCAATGTCCGACTTCTCACCTGCCCAACGATCTCCGACTGCTCACCTCCCTCCCCACCATCGGACCCCCAAAGATCCCGATCTCTTCCTGACCCTCCCCCCAACCCCCAAAGATCCCGATCTCTCTCGACCCCTCCATCCGACCCCCAAAAATCCCGATCTCCCTCAACCCCCGCATCCAACCCCCAAAGATCCCGATCTCTCCCCAACTCTCCCCCCATCCAACCCCCAAAGATCCCGATCTCTCCCCAACTCTCCCCCCATCCAACCCCCAAAGATCCCGATCTCTCCCCAACTCTCCCCCCCATCCAACCCCCAAAGATCCCGATCTCTCCCCAACTCTCCCCCCATCCAACCCCCAAAGATCCCGATCTCTCCCCGACTCTCCCACCATCGGACCCCCAAAGATCCCGATCTCTCCCCAACTCTCCCCCCATCCAACCCCCAAAGATCCCGATCTCTCCCCGACTGCCCCCCCCACCACCGCGATGTCCGACTTCTCACCTGCCCAACGATCTCCGACTGCTCACCTCCCTGCCCACCATCGGACCCCCAAAGATCCCGATCTCTCCCCGACACACCATCCAACCCCCAAAGACCCGATCTCCCTGATCACCACGTCCAACCCCCAAAGATCCCGATCTCTCCCCGACCCCCCCATCTAACTCCCTAAGATCCCGATCTCTCCCCGACCCCCCCATCTAACTCCCTAAGATCCCGATGTCTCCCCGACCCCCCCATCTAACTCCCTAAGATCCCGATCTCTCCTCGACACACCATCCAACCCCCAAAGACCCGATCTCTCCCTGATCACCACGTCCAACCCCCAAAGATCCTGATCTCTCCCCAACCCCCCATCCAACCCCCAAAGTTCCCGATCTCTCCCTGGCTGCTTTCCCACCCGACAGGCAGGCAATCTGTCAATCTGGTCAGCTGCCGGGCACGAAACCCGGAAGTAACATTTTTAGCCTTCAATTAAGTTGCGATTGCCAATTCCGACCTGCCAAATTCCCGTCCGGGTTTCGTGCCCGATTACCTTCCCCCCCGCTCTCTTCCTGGCTCCAAGTTAAAACCCAGGCATTAGTCTCTGTCCCTTTGTAACTTTCTTCTCCCATCTACACTGCTTACTGTGCCTCTAAACTTATTGTCAGCTGCAAACTACAACTCTCTATTCCTCTATCCAAGTCATTGATACATATGGTGAAAAGCTGAGGTCCCGGTACAGATCCCGAGGGAATAATGAGAGGAAATATACATTGAATAGTAAAACTTTAAAAGCAGTGGAGGGGCAGAGAGAGTTTGAGATTGAGATCACAAAAATATTTAAAAGCTCAAGAACAAGATGAGAAACCTGAAACAAAAACATGTGGGATTCTAGGATTTATAAAAAGAAGCATAGATTACAAAACAAAGAGGTAATGCTGAACATTAACACATCATTGGTTCGGCTGCAGTTACAATGTTGGGCTTAGATATGGGTACGACACTTTAAGAAAGATATCAAGCCCATGGAGAGGGTACAGAAAAGATTCACTAGGATGTTGTCAGGCTTCAGTTACGAGGAGAGGCCGGAGAAAGTGGGGCTTTTATTTTATTAGAACAGAGAAGAAAACCTGACTGAGGTTTTCAAAATTATAAAGGATTTTTGATAAGTTGAATGGGGAAAATATATTTCCACTGGTCAGTGAATAAGTAACTAGAGGGAACAAATTTAAAATCATCACCAAAAGAATGAAGGGAAAGGTTAGGAGATTGTTTTACTCTGAGGGTTGTTAGGACAAGGAATGCCTGACTACAAACAGTGAAGCAGAATCCAAAATATCTCTTAAAAGGGAGGTGGATAAACATTTGAAAAAAGAAAAATGTAACAGAACAGAAGGAATGGGCCTAATTGGAGAGCTGTTTCAGGGAGCCAGGTTGGGTACAGATGTTGTTGCAGTTGGCTCCATGCTGACTGGAAGGCTGTCAACTGTCCTCAGTCATTGCAAGACCCACGTGCCAGAGTCTGCTAATATGGTTGGTGGCCTAATGGTCGGTGGCAGCATGTTGGCTCGGGTGTCTGTTGACCTTCATGCCCTCTGCTACCTCATATCACATCGATTTTACAATAATATCATTGGTGCACTTCAAAAGCAATCCAAGATGTTCATTTTAAACTGTCCTGCCAACTGTGGGACACTAGTGTTCACAGGTCCCACTTGATTCAGAGTGAACGTTACTCCCTCAGCAGGAGTGAATGCTTGGGTTGCAACAGCTTCTTTTCACATCGGCTGTTTTATCCTCTTCCTGGTCCCTAAACTCATGTAAATGCATCAGTTGTCGTGTCCCTGCCCAGGACTCCAGTGGTTTTAGTTACACATAGACATTCTAACCATGATATGATGCAAAATACAAAGCAAGTTAAAAGAAACTGAAAAAAAGTAAAAGATTGCAGTGAAAAGCCATTAAGATAAAATCATTAAAAGGTCCATAGCCCCTTTAAGAACTTTGCCCATGGAGCTTTCCTCGATGCTCACTGTAGATTGGAGGGTTGACCATGCAATGTAATCACATGCACTCCAATTTGCATACATTTAAATCTTGTTCAATCATTCAAATGAAGCTCTCTGTGGTATTAAGCCTGAGTAGAAAATCATTCTTCGTGGTATTCAACAAATTCCAATATTGTTCTCTCACTTCCTAAGCTCAGATCATTTATCTCTGCTAAATTACAGCAGGTCTCCAATCAGTGCAAGATTGGCCTTCAAACACAAGAATGGTGTAAATTAAGGATGATGTGCCACCTGACATTGCCTTTACTTGATTGACATGTTTTACAACTCACCTAAAAATAAAAGACCTTGGGCGCTATATTGGGCCATGTAGCGCCCGATGTTTCGGCGCTACACGGTCTCTCTGACATCCAAGATGGCGTCTTGGATGCTCACGCATGTTTCCTGCGTGACATGCACCGGACGCCATCTTGGTATAGGAGTTTGCGCAGGTGCAGATAACGAACGCTGGAATCATGTAAAGTAGGGAGAAAATGGCTTCAATCAGTGTGCAACACTGATTTAAAGTGATAGACACCATTTTGGGACTTAACGCTCAACTCAACGCACAGTCTTAACCCCGACCATCTGAATGTGCCTTAGAGTGCCTGGAGGACCCCCCCCACCAGCGCTATTTAAAGGGACCATGCAGGATTTACAGGTTAGTGGCTGGATTATTGCTTCTGGCTGCTGAGACATTTGTAACTGTTTTTGGAGGTCTCCTAGACTTCAATACTAGGACGCGGGGACATAGCCTGACATTTAGAGCCAGGACGTGCAGGAGTTAGGAAATGTTTCTACACGCAAAGGGTGGGAGACGTTTGGAACTTTCTTCTGTAGACAGCAGTTGATGCTAGCTCACTTGTGAATGCTGAATCTGAGATTGATAGATTTCTGTGAACCAAGGGTATTAAGGGAAATGGGGCTAAGATGGGTATATGGAGTTAGGTCACAGGTCCACGATGATCTCATTGAATGGTGGAACAGACTCGAGGGGCTAAATGCCATGGCCACTTGCTGCCTCTTGATATGCGCCAACTTCTCCTGCAAGTAAGCGGAGCGTGTGTCTGGGTGATGTGCCTGTCATGTTTGTGTTTTCCGCGATCTTTTACGCTGGTTTAAACTTCAATTCGCCGGAATCAGGCCCCGCCCACAAAACTGGCCACGCCCCCAGGCCGAGATGGTGAGATTCCCCCGATTGCGCTCGTTCGGGAAGCTCTTCAAATTGGGCTCATTTTCTCAGGCGCACAGGCACCAGTCGGCACGGTTTAAAAGATTTTTCATATCAAAAAATATTTAATTTACTGACACTGACTAGTGTACACCAATGAAACTATTAAATGGTTCAGTAAAGTCTTTTAAAGTTATTTTCAGTGATTTTAAATCAGGTTACTCACAGGTGGAGGACGGGACACTCTGATTAAAAATGATTCTTTTTGCTGATAAATCCATTTTCAGCCGTATTAATAAAACTGCACCAGGTTACTGATCTTAAATACATCAAGGAAAACATTTTAATGGAAAGAAAGAGAAATGATTTCATCCTGATTGCACTGGTTCATGGGAGATTTTACGGTTTGTGATTATGCAAATGAGTTTTAGCGGAAACTTGAACTCTAACCTCAGCAGCGTAATTTCGAGCCCATTTTGGGCGCAATTTCCCGATCGCGGGAACTTTACCCCTCGGAGTTTATGTCCAGTTGTGATGAAAGGTCATCGACCTGAAGCGTTAACTCTCTCCGCAGATCTTACCTGACCTGCTGAGTGTTTCCAGCATTTTCTGGTTTTAATTCAGAGTTTATGCTGGTTCAGTGGCTTTTTAGCTGCTTGAGCAGTGTAAAATTAGCACTATCACATATACTTCAGAATTGGCTGGATTCCTTTTGTTCCCATGATTGGGCTCAGATGGAAAGCAGCAGTGAGTTTCCCACCAGGCTAACCCATTGCAGAAGTGGATCAGGACCAGGAGAGCCCTGAGAAAGTAAGTCCACATTTTAAAAATGTTGTTGTGGGGCCAAGAAGAGCAGGATTGCACCTCCGGACCCCACGAGGAAATCTTAGGTCTCCCCAGCTCCAATCTCGCCCTGCTCCAATCGCATGAGATGACCTAGCAGCCAATCCCACCACTTAACTGCGTGGGTATTTCCTCCGCTTCCCACCGACTCTCTGCCTCCTTTTTGCTGCAGCGAGTGAGTTTTGAACAGACACCAACATTCACCCGCCAAAAGCGGCCCCCAGTTAAAACCAGGGCCTATAGTTTAGGTCAGTAACACAACAACACATCAACCTTTGCCTCTTTCTCTTCCCAGAACCTTCTGGGTTTTCCCTTATTCACTGAACTTCCCTCTCCCCTTTTGTCGAGGGAGCAACAAATCTGCCTTCCCCAAGCCTATCCCTTCAGGATCGTTATATTCCCTACCTGATCTACTCCCACACTTAACCTATTACCTCTTCATCACATCTTCAGCCACCTCCCCAACTCTGCCCTATCTGTTGCTCTCTATCAGTTCCCCCAGTGACACATTCACAATGTTGAAGCTATTAGACGTAGCTTAAAAATGTTCTAATTCTACCCATTGAACCAACTCGTTGCAATGCAGTATGAATTTTTGTACCTTGGCAACAGTAAAATAATATTTTTTCGGGGAATTTGAAATGCTTTCGTACTCTACTGAGAATTGCTGAATTATGATTATTTTCTGGTATAGTGAGACTTTCTGGGGGTGAAATTTATTTTGAGCTTCAATGTAAAGAAAATTGGCTGGGTTGTAACACGGCCTGCCGATTCTCTATCACCCATTTTGGGCTATGCTCAAGACCAATTTTGTGCCCATTTTTCTGGCCAGGAGTTAGGTGTCAGCTTAAGGTCAACAGTAGCATTCTCTTCTCACAGTGTTAGGGGTTCAAGCCTCACTTGAGACTTGAGCATGTTGTCTTTCAGATAAGACATTAAACTGAGGCCCTGTTTGCCCTTCCAGATGGGTGTGAAAGGCCTCATGTTCCTATTTGAAGAAGGGCTGGGTGGGACAATTCTCCCCGGTGCCCTGGCCAATAATTACGCCTCAACCAACCTCACTGAAACATTATCTGGTCATTATCATATTGCTGTTTGTGGGATCTTGCTGTGTGCAAATTGGCTGCCGTGTTTCCTACATTACAATAGTGACTACATTTCAAAAATACTTCATTGGCTGTGAATTGCTTTGGGATGTCCTGAGGTCATAATAGTTACTATAAATATACAAGAAGTTTCCTCCTTTAATAAAGAATAGCTTTATCAATGTATCATTTCTATCTGGAAAAAATGATTAACTAATTGCCAGATTTCTTACAAGAACCAAATGTATATTAAATACAGACAATGAAATATCCAGAACCAACAGAAAAATTATTTGAACCCCTGTTCATTCCATCCTTGAGTGTCTCCCCAATGAGACCAGATGGTTCACAACCTTGGCGTCTTATTTGACCCTGAAATGAGCTTCTGACCCCGAATCTGATCCATCATCAAGACTGCCTACAGTGTGCTGAGAGTTCGGTAAGTGTGGGAGTTTAAGGGTTAATCCCTTTAAATCTAGTGCATATTGCTTCAACTGTTTAAGGTCAATTTAAAAGTTTAAATTTTTAAGTTTCTGTCAGGCTTCAGCAGAGAGCTGCTGCAGCAAGTTAATTGGTTAGCTAGATTCAACTGGTACTTGAAGGTGGGGCAGGCCTGACTCATCTGAGTCTCAACTGTAGAAATACAGGGGCCTGTCAGTGCGAATTGCTCGGTGTGTAGATACACAGTGTGCTGAGAGTTCGGTAAGTGTGGGAGTTCGGTGAAGTGGGGGAAGGAGGTGCTGCTTTGCCTTGCTTTTCCTAACATTTCCCCAGAGCGGCAGTGGACCTGAGAGTAGAAGACTGAGATTGTGGAATAAAAGCAGCAGCAGACCTGCACCAAGAGACAACTACTGTGCGACATCACAGGTGAGGCAGGAGAGTCCGAGAGGTGAGCAGAGTATAAAAGGGGAGGCCTAGAGCGGGAAGAGAGTCTGGGAGTCTAAGGCAAGTCATGGCAGCACAGCTCGCACCCGTGATATGCTCCTCCTGCACTATGTGGGAAGTCATGGACACTACCAGTGTCCCTGGCGACCATGTGTGCAGGAAGTGTGTCCAGCTGCAGCTACTGGCTAACCGTCTTTCGGAGCTGGAGCTGCGGGTGGACTCACTGTGGAGCATCCGTGATGTTGAGACGATCGTGGATAGCACGTTCAGTGAGGTGGTCACACCGCAGGTTAAGATTACACAGGCAGAAAGGAAATGGGTGACCGCCAGGCAGAGTAAAAGGACTAGGCAGGTAGAGCAGGAGTCCCCTGGGGCCATCTCCCTCTCAAACAGATATTCTGCTTTGGATACTGTTGGGGGAGATGGCTTATCAGGGGAAAGCAGCAAGAGCCAGGTCCGGGGCACCACGGGTGGCTCTGCAGCACAGGAGGGGAGGAAGAAGAGTGGCAGGGCTATAGTGATAGGGGATTCCATTGTAAGGGGAACAGATAGGCGTTTCTGCGGCCGCAAACGTGACTCCAGGATGGTATGTTGCCTCCCTGGTGCAAGGGTCAAGGATGTCACGGAGCGGCTGCAGGGCATTCTGGAGGGGGAGGGTGAACAGCCAGTAGTCGTGGTCCATATTGGTACCAACGACATAGGTAAAAAAAGGGATGAGGTCCTGCAAGGTGAATTTAAGGAGTTAGGAAATAAATTAAAAAGCAGGATTTCAAAGGTAGTGATCTCAGGATTACTACCAGTGCCACGTGCTAGTGAGTATAGGAACAGGAGAATAGACAGGATGAATGCGTGGCTGCAGGGATGGTGTAGGAGGGATGGATTTAGATTCCTGGGAAATTGGGACCGGTTCTGGGGAAGGTGGGACCTGTACAAGCGTGACGGGTTACACCCGAGCAGGACCGGGACCAATGTCCTCGCGGGGGTGTTTGCTAGTGCTGTTGGGGAAGGTTTAAACTAGAGTGGCAGGGGGATGGGAACCTGAGCGGGGAGTCAGAAGGGAATAAAGTTGAGAGCAGCAAGAGAGGGGCAGACTCAGGGGAAATCTATAATACAAATAGTACAAACAGTTGTTCAAGAACAAGTGAAAGGGAAAAGCATAGAGCAGCGGAAAGAAAGTGTACTTCAGGTACTTTAGGCACGACAGATAAAATGAAAACTAGAAGGCGTAAGGCGATTAACCCAGCATCAAAGCTGTGGCAGGGGGTTGGGAACCTGAGCAGGGAGACAGAGGAAAGCGTGTCAGGAAGGGACAGAAGGTATGGAGTAAAAGGTAAATTGTTAAAAAAGGAAAAAGCAGGAACTAAGTGTCACAAAACATATTTGAAAGTTCTTTATCTGAATGCACGTAGCATTCGTAACAAAATGGACGAGTTAACGGCACAAATAACGACGTATGGGTATGATCTTGTGGCCATTACAGAAACATGGCTGCAGGGTGACAACGACTGGGAATTAAATATGCCAGGGTATTTAACAATCAGGAAGGACAGGCAGGAAGGAAGGGGAGGTGGGGTGGCTATGTTAATAAGGGAAGGAATCACTGTAGTACAGAGAAAAGATATTCGGACAAAGGATCAGGATAATGAAAAAGTTTGGGTAGAGATAAGGAATAATAAGGGGCAAAAAACACTCGTGGGCGTAGTATATAGGCCTCCTAATAGTTGCAACTCTGCTGGAAGAAGTATTAATCAGGAAATAGTCGGGGCATGTAATAAGGGAACAGCTATATTTATTGGGGGTTTTAACTATCATATTAACTGGACAAATCAAATTGGGCAGGGTAGCCTTGAGGAAGAGTTTATTGAGTGTATTAGGGATGGATTTCTTGAGCAGTATGTAACTGAACCAACAAGGGGGCAAGCAACCTTGGACCTGGTCCTGTGTAATGAGCCAGGATTAATTAATAATGTCCTAGTTAAGGATCCCCTTGGAATGAGTGACCATAACATGGTTACATTCCATATCCAATTAGAGGGCGAGAAGGTTGGTTCTCAAACAAGCGTACTGAGCTTGAATAAAGGAGACTATGATGGTATGAGAGTGGACTGGGAAAATAGATTAAAGGGTAAGACGGTACATGAGCAGTGGTGTTCATTTAAGGAGTTATTTTACAACTTTCAAAAAATATATATTCCACTGAGGAAAACAGGGTGTAAAAGAAATGACAGCCATCCGTGGCTAAGTAAAGAAATTAAGGATAGTATCCGACTAAAAACAAGGACATATAAGGTAGCCAAACTTAGTGGGAGGATAGA
The DNA here is from genome assembly GCF_035084215.1 of Heptranchias perlo. Lineage (NCBI taxonomy): Eukaryota > Metazoa > Chordata > Chondrichthyes > Hexanchiformes > Hexanchidae > Heptranchias > Heptranchias perlo. The sequence goes on along the minus strand of NC_090356.1, from coordinate 33,197,947 downwards.
AGATTGGGAAGTCTTCAAAAGACAGCAAAAAGTAACGAAAGGATTGATTAAGAAAGGGAAGATAGATTATGAAAATAAACTAGCAAAAAATATAAAAACAGATAGCAAGAGTTTCTATAGTTATATAAAAAGAAAAAGGGTGGCTAAGGCAAACGTAGGTCCCTTAGAGGATGAGTCCGGGAAATTAATGGTGGGAAACATGGAGATGGCAAAAATGCTGAACAAATATTTTGTTTCAGTCTTTACGGTAGAGGACACTAAGAATATCCCAAAACTGGACAAACAGGGGGCTCTAGTGGGGGAGGAGCTAAATATGATTAAAATCACTAAGGAATTGGTACTCAGTAAATTAATGGGACTCAAGGCGGATAAATCCCCTGGACCTGATGGCTTACATCCTAGGGTCTTGAGGGAAGTGGCAGTAGGGATTGTGGATGCTTTGGTAATAATTTTCCAAAATTCTCTGGACTCGGCAAAGGTCCCGGCAGATTGGAAAACTGCCAATGTAACACCCTTATTTATAAAGGGTAGTAGGCAGAAGGCTGGAAATTATAGACCAGTTCGCTTAACATCTGTGGTGGGTAAAATTTTGGAGTCTATTATTAAGGAGACAGTAGCAGAAGATTTGGTTAAACATAATTTAATAGGACAAAGTCAGCATGGCTTTACAAAGGGGAAGTCATGTCTGACAAATTTGCTTGAGTTCTTTGAGGATATAACGTACAGGGTGGATAAAGGGGAACCAGTGGACGTAGTGTATTTGGACTTCCAGAAGGTATTCGACAAATTGCCACATAAAAGATTATTGCTCAAGATAAAGAATCACTGGATGGGGGGTAATATTCTGGCATGGGTGGAGGATTGGTTATCTAACAGGAAGCAGAGAGTTGGGATAAATGGTTCATTCTCGGACTGGCAACCAGCAGCCAGTGGTGTTCCGCAGGGGTCGGTGCTGGGTCCCCAACTCTTTACAATCCATGTTAACAATTTGGAGGAGGGGACCGAGTGTAACATATCAAAGTTTGCAGATGATGCAAAGATGGGAGGGAAAGTAGAGAGTGAGGAGGACATAAATAACCTACAAGGGGATATAGACAGGCTGGGTGAGTGGGCGGAGATTTGGCAGATGCAATACAATGTTGGAAAATGTGAGGTTATGCACTATGGCAGGAAAAATCGGAGAGCAAGTTATTATCTTAATGGCGAGCAACTGGAAAGTACTGCAGTACAAAGGGATCTGGGGGTCCTAGTGCAAGAAAATCAAAAAGTTAGTTTGCAGGTGCAGCAGGTGATCAAGAAGGCCAACGGAATGTTGGCTTTTATTGCTAGGGGGATAGAATATAAAAACAGGGAGGTATTGCTGCAGTTATATAAGGTATTGGTGAGACCGCACCTGGAGTACTGCATACAGTTTTGGTCTCCATACTTAAGAAAAGACATACTTGCTCTCGAGGCAGTACAAAGAAGGTTCACTCGGTTAATCCCGGGGATGAGGGGGCGGACATATGAGGAGAGGTTGAGTAGATTGGGACTCTACTCATTGGAGTTCAGAAGAATGAGAGGCGATCTTATTGAAACATATAAGATTGTGAAGGGGCTTGATTGGGTGGATGCGGTAAGGATGTTCCCAAGGATGGGTGAAACTCGAACTAGGGGGCATAATCTTAGAATAAGGGGCTGCTCTTTCAAAACTGAGATGAGGAGAAACTTCTTCACTCAGAGGGTGGTAGGTCTGCGGAATTTGCTGCCCCAGGAAGCTGTGGAAGCTACATCATTAAATAAATTTAAAACAGAAATAGACAGTTTCCTAGAAGTAAGGGGAATTAGGGGTTACGGGGAGCGGGCAGGAAATTGGACATGAATTTAGATTTGAGGTTAGGATCAGATCAGCCATGATCTTATTGAATGGTGGAGCAGGCTCGAGGGGCCGATTGGCCTACTCCTGCTCCTATTTCTTATGTTCTTATGCCTACTTACACCTCCATAACATCGCCTGTCTCTGCCGTGCCTCAGATCATCTGCTGTTGAAACCCTCATCCATGCATTTGTTACCTCTAGACTTGACTATTCCAATGCTCTCCTGGCCGGCCCCCCTTCTTCCACCCTCCATAAACTTGAGTTCATCTAAAACTCTGCTGCCTGTATCCTAACTCGCACCAAGTCCAAATCAACCATCACCCCTGTGCTCGCTGACCGACATTGGCTCCCGATCAGGCAATGCCTCGATTTTAAAATTCTCATCCTTGTTTTCAAATCCCTCCAAGACCTTGCCCCTCACTGTCTCTGTAACCTCCTCCAGCGCTACAACCCTTCAAGATCTCTGCGCTCCTCCAATTCTGGCCCCTTTGTGCATTCCTGATTTTAACCGTTCCATCATTGGCGGCCGTGCCTTCAGCTACCTAGTTCCTAAGCTCTGGAACTCACTTCTTAAACTTCTCTGCCTCTCGACCTCTCTCTCCTCCGTTCAAGATGCGACATAAATCTTACCTTTTTCACCAAGCTTTTGGTCACCTGTCCGAATGGGCTCGATGTTAGCAGGGCTGCGGGTTCTCGGCGGGGGGGTTATTGTGCGCGTGGGTAACGCGCCCGGTGAAATCAGTCTGCCCCCCGTGCGATCGCAGCCTAATTGGATCCACTTACCTGCTCCTCCGGGTTCCCCACTGCTGATTTGCGCGGCGGGCGGGCTGCGCATGCGCAGTAAGGTCTGTCAGCTGGAGGAGCCCTATTTAAAGGGGCAGTCATCCACTGACTGATGCTGCAACAAATAGGAAAAATTACAGCATGGAGCAGCCCAGGGGGAAGGCTGCTCCCAGGTTAATGATACCTCACTCCAGGTATCAATACATGTGGTGAGGAGGAGGGGGAGGACAGAGATCCTCCCCCCGGCGGGCAGGAGGAAGCGGCCTGCCTCTGCCACCAGGAAGGCCTGGCTCGAGGTGGCGGAGGAGGTCACCAGCGCAACCAACATATCGCCCACCTGCATACAGTGCAGGAGGCGCTCCATTGACCTCAGTAGGTCAGCCAAAGTGAGTACACGTAGTCTTTCCCCTACACTCCGTCTGCCACAGCACTGCCCCCACCCCACATCTCCTTCAGCACTGCCAACACTACCCTGTCACATCACCCCTCACACCCACTCAAACCTCATCCTCATCTTACCTGCACCTACTCACCTCGCCAGTACTCATCCCGCCACTACCACTCAACCCAATCCTCATACAATCTCACGGCTCTATCTCATACTCACCCTCTCATACATCTCTTTCACGGTCAGCCTCACTCAACCTGCCACTACCTGTGCTGCAGCCACAGGGCATGCATCACATATGTGCAGTAGGCAGCGTAAGGCAAACATGTCGTGAGCATGAAGGGGATGCACAAGGGTGTTTGAGGGTTTGTCATGGTTGTTACTTATCTTGAATTTCTGACCAACTCACATCACACATTATATTGTCACCACTACTGCCATGTCTTCGCGAATCTTGTCTGGTTTGTGCAATAATGCCCTTTCGTGAGAATCACTATGAAGACCCACAACTGATGACACCCATTGTGTCACTGCAGAGTGGCTGTAGGTGTATTTTCAGGGCTCTTTTTGCAGACGACTGAGAGACGTCGGCGATGTTCCCGGTGGCACCCTGGAAGGATGCGGAGGAGAAGTTGTTGAGGGCAGTGGTGACTTTGACAGCGACAGGTGTCACTTGAGAGTATTTATTCTGCTATTTCAAGTCATTAACAGACCTGATTGAGGGATTATGTGAGGAGGGGTGGGATTTTAGAAACAATTGGGACTGTTTCCCGTACTGGGGGAAACACTCCCAGTTCAAATGGACGTGTTGCAGCTGTCAGCCTGTGGCAGCTGCAAAGGTCCATTTGACAGGTGGTGGGTGGAGACCCTCACTCATTGCAGGAATAAATACTCTCAAGTGACACCTTGCTGGCTTTAATTGCCTGCGGGAGTCCCACCTGCGGGGGCTGCGCGCGCACGTTGGCACGTCTGTGGGGATCCCGGAAGTGGGCGGGTTGGAGCCGGGCTCCCGACCCGTTCCGGGATTACCCGATTTTCGGAGCCCCCCCGCCAGGAACGCACCCGATAGTGGGTGCTAAAATGATGCCCCATATCTCTAATGTGGCTTGGTGTCAAATTTTGTTTAATAACGCTGCTGTGAAGTGTCTTGGGACGTTTTACTACGTTAAAGGCGCTATACAAATGTGAGTTGTTGTTGTTGTTGTTGTTGAGTGTTCATTTCCATTCCTTGTTTTGTTCCTGTAATGTATTACCTCACACTTAGCTGCCATCTGTCTGCCCATTCCAATAACTTATCTATATCTTCTTTAAGTCTCCCTCACTATTTCACAAACCTCCTACTGTTATGTCATCAGCAAATTGTGAGATTATGGCCCCCATGCCAAGTCCAAATCATCCTTCTATAATGAGATCAAAAGTGGACCCAGCCCTGATCCCTGAGACCAGTTATTTTTCATAGTTACTTTCTGTTTGACAATTAAGATTTTTTTTAATACATTTAATTTCATTTTAATTGGAGGTATAAATTCTAAAACAAAGATGACAAGGCCATCACTTCCTTGTATCCCTTAGCACTCCTAACCCTTCCACCCCAGCTCCTTCTGCATCCACCCCTGAAAAAAACCCTCCCCCAAGTCACTTAGTACAGCACTTTCTGCAGCTGTCAATTTGGTCTACCACTCCCTCACCTCAACCTTGTGATACTTTTGTCCCCAGCAAATCCTTTCCTTTTTCCCATCCCAGTTATTCCCCTAGTATTGCCCCTGTCTTCACTCCTCAAATCTAAGGGGCACGAACTTAAGCATGTTTGGCCCACAACTGGTTTAGCCGTCCAGCACTAGGTGTGTTTTGGACCAAATCAAGTGGTATTGGACCTCACTCCCCTCTGCCAAAACCACCCAGTACTCCAGGATCATTCTGGAGAGCAAAGATAATCCCCGACTTCTTTGTCGCTAAGACTGAGACTATCCTCTCAGCTGCCTCTGCTGCTTCCCCCCTTCCACTTGCCCAACAAGCCAAACTTCCCCGCAGAGTCATCCTTGCCCTCGGCCTGAACCTGTGTCTCTCTCTAGTTTCTCTCCCATCTCTTCTTATGCCCTTTCCAAGCTTATCTCATCCATGAGACCCATATCCTGCTCTCTTGATCCCATTCCTACTAAACTGCTGACAATCCTACTTCTCATCCTGGCCCTCATGCTAGCTGACATTGTAACTGGTCCCTCTCCTCAGGTACAGCCCAACTCCGTTTGAAAACTGCCGTCTCCATCTAAAAAAAGACCCTCAACCCTTCTGTCCTTCCAAACAACCGCCCCATCTCCAACCCCTTTCTTCTCCAAAGTCCTTGAACATGTTGTCACCTCCCAAATTTATGCCCATCTTTCCTGCAACTCCCTTTTTGAATCTCTCCAATCAGGTTTCCACCCTTGCCACAGGACTGAAACAGCCCTAAATGTCACAAATGACATCCTCTGTGACTGAGACCATGGCGAATTATTGTTCTTTAACCTCCTCGATCTCTTTGCAGCTTTTAACATGGTCAACCACACCCCCCCCCTTCACCCGACTATACTCTGCTGTCCAGTTCAGTGGGATTGCCCTTTGCTTGGTTCCACTCTTGCCCTGACAGAGCATCTCCAGCAATGGCTTCTCTTCCTGTCCCTGCACTGTTACCTCCAAAGTCCTCCAAAGATCTTTCCGTAATCTCGCCCTCTTCCTCCACCCTGGCCATTATCTTGTGGCTGATCCAAACTTATCACAACCTCAGTATTCTATTCAACTCCGAGCAGAGTTTCTGACCCCATATCTTTTCCGTCAGAAAGGTTTTCTTCTTCCACCTCCATAGCATCACTTGCATCCTCCCCTACCTCAGCCCATCTGCTGCTGAAACCCTCATCCAGGCCTTTGTCACCTCCAGACTCAACTTTTCCAATGTTCTCCTGGCCGGCCTCCTATCCTCCACCTTCCATAAACTTCAGCTCATCTAAAATTCTTTCGCCTGCTTCCTAACTCAAACCAAGTCTCACTCACCTATCACCCCTGCCCTCACTGACCTCCATTGGCTCCCAGACAACAGCGCCTCAAATTTAAAATTCTCATTGTTGTGCTCCACAGCCTTATCCCTCCCTATTTCTGTGACATCCTCCAGCTCTACAAACCCCTTAACTCTCAGTTCCTCTAACACTAGCTTCTTGCACATTCCCACCCCCACCTTTGCCCCATCATTGGCAGCTGTGCTTTCAGCTGCCTAAGCCTCTTGTTATGGAATTCCCTTACCAAACCCCTCCACCTCTCTCTCCTTCGTTAAAGACCACCATTTTGCTCACACCTCCCAATACTTCCTTCTTTTGCTCAGCATCCATTTCATTGATTACAACTTTCAAATGCCTTGGTAAATTTCTCTACTTTGGAGGCACTATATAAATGCAAATTGTTGTTGTTGTAAAGGAGGAACATAATAGTCAGAGGTTTTCCTGTTAAAGTTTGAGAATTTAGGAGGGGAGAGGCCAATGAGAACGAGGTTGAAGTGGTGTGGGTGGAAGAGGATTTGTGAAGGATGAGATTGAATGAGGATAGAAGGGCAGACAAGTCAGATCAGAGGGGACTAGGATTCAGCCATGGAGGGAGAAACATGGGGATACTTGCAAACTAGCAATTTCTTCTGTTTTTTAATTCACAAAAGCTTAAGTCACCTTTTGCAAATTCACTGGTGGAATTTTCCAATCGTTGCTCTTTTTGATATATATTAATGACCTTGGGTATAGAGGGTATAATTTCAAAGTTTGCAGATGACACTAAACTCAGAAATGTAGTAAACAATGTAGAGGATAGCAACAGACTTCAGGAGGACATAGACAGACTGGTGAAATGGGCCGACATATTGGCAGATGAAATATTTTGGTCAGAAGAATGAGGAGTGGCAATATAAACTAAATGGTACAATTCTAAAGGGGGTGCAGGAATAGAGAGATCTGGGGGTGTATGTACACTAATCTTTGAAGGTGGCAGGGCAGGTTGAGAAGGCTGTTAAGAAAGCATATGGGATCCTGGGCTTTGTTAATAGAGGCACTGGAGGTTATAGTGGATAACCCCTGAGATGGGCACGGGGAGAGTGGTACGCGATTAATCTACACCCATTTGTTGCAATGCAAGCAGCACGAAACATTCATGCTGCCTGCTGTTTTAAATGATTGCTGCGTGCAGCCAGCACCAGGGAGCTGATTCTGGGCACACGGGGAGTTGATTCTGTTGGGGTCTGATCTTCGGGGGGGGGGTCTGACCTTTGGGGGTGGGGGGGGTTGTTGTGCAGAGGCCAGCAATGGGCTACAGTATTTGTGTGGAGCCAGGAAGAGCACTCCTCCTTGTCCTCGTCCACCTCCTCCTCCTCCTCCTGGCCCCACAAAAATCCTCCCAAAAATCTCTCTGCACCTTTTCATGAGCTGCCGCCAGGGGTCCCTTCAATGATCGCTCACCACCTGGAACAAATGGGTGGCACGTGGTTCACACGTTTGATCATCAAGATTTCAAATGGGGTCCTACGCCGATTTACATATTTACGCCGAGTAGAAAGAGTCTCTGTTGGATTTGTTGATCTCAGTTGGGGTTACAGTGAAATCTGACAATAGTCTTCTGTGTCCCTGGGCTAGAGAGGAATGAAAAATTCAGACAAGGTTCCTGCTTTCAAATCCATCGAATCACCCGCTGAGGCCACTAAATCAAAGAGGCCACCTGGGTGAGATATTGCATGGAACAAACACCAGCAGGAGCCTCCACCTCAGGAAAGGTTGAGTCAAAGAGGAGGAAGAAAGTGTAAAGACTATCTGATGGGGCAGGGGAAGGGTCTCCTTCAATCGTAGCAGGGTTTCTAGAAGAATGTTTGTGCAGTCGTGTGAGATGTTCTCTGGTGTGAAGTTGAAGGGATGTTGTTGTTAAATCTTAAGTGGTCAGTGTGTGCAAAGACCCATATATGGGAAAAAACAGTCCTCTAATAATTGAAGCTCGTAGGTACTATTCCAGGAGTTGAACAATGCAGCTCATGGTACAAGTATCGTGTTATTCAGTAGTAATTTATCATGTTCCAAATTATCGTTCAACCATTGTATTTTAACCCAAGTCCAGTGTCTATTTTATTAAGTGTTAAAATAACTACTTCATACTTGGAGCCTAAAGTTTAGCCCATGTGATACTTTCCCTTTTAGTAAATGAGTAGCTTTCCAAAAATATCCTTATTACCTTACTTCCCTGAAATAAAGTACTGGGGACGTCTGGTACTCCATTCCACACTAAAGTTCATGGTAAAGTCCTTTATAGCTATTGCAGCATTATTAAACCATTAGAAAAATAGTTGAGGATACTTTAGTTATAAAAAAAAGGGAGGTTTCCAATGAATTTTAAGCAAGTTGCTTATTTCAGCAGTAGACATTGCCCAGAGCCGCTGCTCAGATGTTGAAGAGACACTTGGTTTCATCGTGATCCACCAGTGAGGAAACAACATCAAGATCAAAGGACCGGTCATTTCCTTACAATTCCACAGTGACCACACTTCAAATGTAGTTCGTTAACTGTGAGGTGCTTTGGGACGTCCTGAGGACATGAAAGGCGCTATAGAAATGCAAATTCTTCTGTTTGGTCGCACAAAATTTAATTGGGTATTTCTAGTGGTACAAAAAATATAACTGTGAATAGAAATGGGGTGGACTTGGGATTGCAGGCATCTCCCTAGCTGATGCCAGTGTGATACGAGCTTGCAGATGGCACTGAGTTAGGAGGCACAGTAGTTGTGTAGATGGGAGCAGGAAGTTACAAAGGGATAGATTAAGTGAGTGGGTAAAATTGTGGCAGATGGCGTTCAATATAAGGAAGTATGAGGTCATTGATTTGGACCCAATAAAGACAAATTGGAAGAATTTCTTAATGGTCAGAAACGAGGGGCTGTAGAGGAGCAAAAAGATTTAGAGTCCAGGTACACAAATCATCAAAAGCCAGTAGACAGGTACAAAAGGCAATCAAAAAGGCTAATGGAATGTTGGCCTTCATCCCAAGGGGACCGGGAGGATCAGGAGAGCTCTTCCTGATTCCACAGAGCTAGGCAGAGTCGCTGCCGCTCCAACCCCAAACATCACCTCCCCCCACTCCCCACTCCCCACCCCCCACCCCCCAAACATTGGGCCCACACCCCAACTCCCCACCCTCCAAACATTAGGCCCCCCCACTCCTCACACCCCACCCCCCAAAATATCTCCTCCCCCATTCCCCACTCCCCAGCCTCCCAGTATCAGCGTACCCCCACTCCCACTCCCAACCCCCCCAAACATCGGGCCGACCCCCCCCAACACGGACCTACCTTTTTCAAACCAGGCCGCCCGATATTGGAGTGGGGGCTCGGAGCTAGCAGGCTGCCCTGAGGCACTCGAACTCCAGCCACAGCCCGCTGTCACCATGCCAATGAGGCCCAACCCTCGAAATGGACCAGGCCTCACGCCAGGACTAGCGGGCAGGCCAGCTGCCCAAAGCCCACTCATTGGGAACATCCATCCCATGCTCTCTTGACAGACCAGGACTGAGATATAGAAGGGGATGTGAAATGAAACGATGCTGTGGGCTGCAGTGATGGACTGTACATTTCATCAAATCTTGGCTTCCATGTTCTATTCAGTTCAATAAAATAACTCCTGACTGGCTAAAAATATGCAGCTTTCACTTTGATCATTTGGAAACAAATTCAAAGGAACAAACACACACTCAAGTGAATATTATATCCTTTGTACGTCCAGAAATAATGTTTAAAGCATGATTGAACAGTGGCCCAGATTTTAATCAAATTGGTTACTTATGCTGTCGACTCAATGATACTGAATATTACTGCAGCAGTTTGTGATTTCACATTGATGTGGGTTCAACACACAGTAAACATTGTTCAAGGTCTGATGGCTACTTTCTTTGGGATTTACATTGATGAGAAAGACAATAATCACTTGATAATGGGAACAGCTCTGTTGCCATCACATGTTTTGAATACCCAATTAAATTGTAATATGAACCATGTAAATATAGTGTTACAATGAAATTACGATTTGAAAATGCAAACCCAACTAAATTAACTTAATTGCCCTATGTATAGCATTTGTGTCCCTGTTACACAGTGAGCTCAGCTTAACCAATACTCAGCTTAAAGATTAAAGGGTAGAACTGCAGACACAGACCACTGTAGCCAGACAGGATCAATAAGATAATTCTGTTTTGTATCAACAAGAACAGAGTTGTCCTCAATTGTTCCTACATGAATGTTGATAAAAATGTCTCTTAAAAGTGAGATGCAAATGAATTCCTTCACCACTTCAAAAGAGAAAGGATATTTAATTCCCAGCTTTCTGATAGCACAAATTTAGAGTTGGATGTTTAAGAAGGGCGGCAGGGAAAAGCCTGGGAACTACAGACCAGTGAGCCTGACATCTGTAGTGGGTAAGTTGTTAGAGGGTATTCTGAGGGACAGGATCTACAGGCATTTGGAGAGGCAGGGACTAATTAGGAACAGTCAGCATGGTTTTGTGAGAGGAAAATCATGTCTCACGAATTTGATTGAGTTTTTTGAAGGGGTAACCAAGAAGATAGATGAGGGCTGTGCAGTAGACGTGGTCTACATGGACTTCAGCAAAGCATTTGACAAGGTACCGCAAGGTAGGTTGTTACATAAGGTTAAATCTCATGGGATCCAAGGTGAGGTAGCCAATTGGATACAAAATTGGCTTGACGACAGAAGACAGAGGGTGGTTGTAGAGGGTTGTTTTTCAAACTGGATGCCTGTGTCCAGCGGTGTGCCTCAGGGATCGGTGCTGGGTCCGCTGTTATTTGTTATTTATATTAATGATTTGGATGAGAATTTAGGAGGCATGGTTAGTAAGTTTGCAGATGACACCAAGATTGGTGGCATTGTGGACAGTGAAGAAGGTTATCTAGGATTGCAACGGGATCTTGATAAATTGGGCCAGTGGGCCGATGAATGGCAGATGGAGTTTAATTTAGATAAATGTGAGGTGATGCATTTTGGTAGATCGAATCGGGCCAGGACCTACTCCGTTAATGGTAGGGCGTTGGGGAGAGTTATAGAACAAAGAGATCTAGGAGTACAGATTCATAGCTCCTTGAAAGTGGAGTCACAGGTGGATAGGGTGGTGAAGAAGGCATTCAGCATGCTTGGTTTCATTGGTCAGAACATTGAATGCAGGAGTTGGGATGTCTTGTTGAAGTTGTACAGGGCATTGGTGAGGCCACACTTGGAGTACTGTGTACAGTTCTGGTCACCCTATTATAGAAAGGATATTATTAAACTAGAAAGAGTGCAGAAAAGATTTACGAGGATGCTACCGGGACTTGATGGTTTGACTTACAGGGAGAGGTTAGACAGACTGGGACTTTTTTCCCTGGAGAGTAGGAGGTTAAGGGGAGATCTTATAGAAGTCTATAAAATAATGAGGGGCATAGATAAGGTCGATAGTCAAAATCTTTTCCCAAAGGTAGGGGAGTCTATAACGAGGGGGCACAGATTTAAGGTGAGAGGGGAGAGATACAAAAGGGTCCAGAGGGGCAATTTTTTCACTCAAAGGGTGGTGAGTGTCTGGAACGAGCTGCCAGAGGCAGTAGTAGAGGCGGGTACAATTTTGTCTTTTAAAAAGCATTTGGACAGTTACATGGGTAAGATGGGTATCGAGGGATATGGGCCAAGTGCAGGCAATTGGGACTAGCTTAGTGATATAAACTGGGCGACATGGACATGTTGGGCCGAAGGGCCTGTTTCCATGTTGTAACTTCTATGATTCTATAATACAGGAACATTCACCCTTGGTACAGAAGGGCAGTCTGCGCCCAATTTTATGGCATAAGCTTCACCCCCTATTTTGATGAGGCCGAAGGTGTGAGCTTGATCACTGACAGACTTGGCTGGAAACAGCAATATTGGTCACAGGTGCAGCTTTTAAAGGGCTGCAGCTCATTATAAAAGGGGATGTTGTGCAGCCGTCAGAAAAGTTGCCTCGTTGTTCACGATGGCATTGTGCAGATATTTGGGCAACACTGCTTCCTTTGATCCTGAAAGCTTGGAGGTCCATTTGCAGAAAGTGAACCAAAGGAGCATGGTCCAATATGGGGCCGTACACAAACCTTCAGTAAAAGCACAGGTGCCATCTACATGGAGTGAGGTGCTTGAGTCAATGCAATCGCCCAGCTCTCTCATACTTGGCTGTAAATGAGGAGGATGTGTCCTGCCCTCAAAGATGAGTGCGTTCCTGTGAATAGCAGGGTTTCGTTTACTTCCTTCCAATCCACTGGGACCATTCTAGAATCAGGGAATTTTGGAAGATCACAACCAATGCACCCACTATCTCTGCAACCACCTCTTTTAGAACCCTAGGATGTAGGCCGTCAGGTACAGTCAGTTTTAGTCCCATTAATTTCTCCAATACTTTTTATTAATATTAATTACTTTAAGTTCCTCATTCTCATCAGACCCTTGGTTCCCCACTATTTCTGGTATGTTTTTTGTGTCTTCTACTGTGAAGACAGATACAAAATATTTGTTTAATGTCTCTGCCATTTCCTTAATCCCCATTATAATTTCTCTCGTCTCAGCCGCTAAGGGGCCCACGTTTACTTTCGCAAGTCTGAGTAACTACCTTTAACTCCTACTCTCTTTTCTGTTTTGTAGCCAGCTTACTATCCATCCTGCTACTTGTCCTTAGTCATAGGTCTATATTGCGGTACCTTATCGAAGGCCTTTCGAAAATTCAAATTTATTACATCTACTTCATTACCCTTATCTACTCTTTCTGTTACTTCTTCAGTGAATTCAATAAGTTTGGTCAAGCATGACTTTTCCTATTGAAATCCGTGCTGACTATTTTTTATTATATTTTTGGTTTCTAGATGTTTTTCTATTACATCTTTGAGTAAGGATTCCATTATCTTTCCTACCACTGATGTTAAGCTAATTGGTCTATAGTTCCCTGGACTTGTTCTATCTCCCTTTTTAAATATAGGACGAACATTATCTGTCCGCTACTCCTCTGGCACTATTCCCTTTTCTAATGATTTTTTATATATGTAATAGTGTCTTGCTATCTTTTCCCAAATTTCTTTTAAAATGCGCGGATGCAATCCATCTGGACCAGGGCTTTTATTCTCTCTAAGTTTGATTAGTTTATCAATTATCTCCCCTCTCTCTATCTTAAATGTTTAAATATCTTTTTTGATCTCTTCTTCCAATATCATGCCCACCTTGTTAGTCTCCCTGGTAAATACTGAGGCAAAGTAACTATTCAATATTTCTGCCATTTCGCTGTCATTACCTGTGAGTTTATCGTGTGTATCCCTTAGTGGCCCTATCCCTATCCTGATTTTTCTTTTGTTATTTATGTGTCTGTAGAATACTTTACTATTTATTTTTATAATCCTTGATAACTTAATTTCATGGTTTCTCTTTGTCTTCCTAATTGTTTTTTTGACTTCTTTCCTATCCTTTTCGTATTCCCTCCTGTCATCCTCTCCTTTATTGTCTATGTACTTGGTGTTGGCCTTTTTCGTTAGTTTCAATTTTGCCCTTATTTCTTTATTCATCCATGGTGTGACATTACTGGCTAGTTGGTTCTTGCTTTTTAGTGGGATATATTTCTCCTGGACTCTATTGATCACCATTTTAAAGTTAGGATATGGACAGCAAAGTTTTAGATGAGCTCAAGTTTACGGAGAGTGGAAGTTGGGAGGAGGGCCAGGAGAGCATTGGAATAGTCAAGTCTAGAGGTACCAAATGCATGGATGAGGGTTTCAGCAGCAGATGAGCTGAGGCGGGGCGGAGACGGGCAATGTTACAGAGGTGGAAGTAGGCGGTTTTGGTGATGGAGACGATACATGGTCAGAAGCTCATCTCAGGGTCAAGTAGGATGTCGAGATTGTGAACAGTCTAGTTCAGCCTCAGACAGTGGCCAGGGGGAGGGATGGAGTCGGTGGCGAGGGAACGGAGTTTGTGGCAGGGACCGAAGTCAATGGCTTCGGCCTTCTCAATTTTAAACTTGAGGAAATTTCTTCTCATCCAGCACTGGATGTTGGATAAGCAGCCTGACAGCAGAGGTAGTGGAGGGGTCGAGAGAGGCGGTGGTGAGTATAGAGCTGGCTGTTGTAAGCGTACATGTGGAACCTAATGTTGTGTTTTCAGATGATGTCACAGGGTCAGCGTGTAGATGAGAAATAAAAGGGTCCAAGGATAGATCGTTGGAGGAATCCAGAAGTAACGGTGCAGGAGCAGGAAGAAAAAACATTGCAGGAGATTCTCTGGATGGGAATGGAACCAGGCAAGGACAGTCCCACTCAGCTGGACAACAGAAGAGAGGCGTTGGAGGAGGATGGTGTGGTCAACCACGTCAAAGGCTGCAGACAGGTCAAGATGGATGAAGAGGGATAGTTTACCATGGTCATAGTCACATTTGTGACATTGTTAAGTCTGTTTCAGTGTTGTGGCAGGGGTGGGATCCTGATTGGAAGGGTTCAAAAATAGAGTTGTGGGAGAGATGGGCACAAATTTGGGAGACGACAACAGTTTCAAGGACTTTGGAGAGGAAAGGGAGGTTGGAGATGGTGTGGTAGTTTGCAAGGACAGAGGAGTGAAGGGTGGGTTTTTTGAGAGGGGTTGATGGAAGGCATGAAAAATTGGAGCTGTTTTTCTTAGAAACATTTGGGAATGAAGACACTAGGTTAGGTAGGTAGTTTAAGGAAAGTGGGATAAAGGGATATGGGAATAGAGTGGGATTGGCACATGGGATTAGGACTCCTGCATGTATGAAGGATCAGCACCAATGAGGACGGCTGGTGCCGAGCAGCCTGTTCCCATGTTGTTATTTCTATGTAATTCTACTTAAGTGTAATTGGGAGAGCAGATCATGCCCCAGTTTCCTTCTGGCTGCAGTTCTCCACTCCCCTATTATTAGTGAGCTGAAGTGCTTATGCCCATTTCTGCCCAAGCCTCATTAAAACCCCCGACTTAATGCAAAAATACATAAATCAGCACGATCATAACTTGTTACGTGATGTTTTATACCCGGGACATTAAACGGTGATCAGACACATCACTCACCCCGGTATTTGTGGCAGATTTGCACTTTTTCCGTTGGGCGTTCATTTGAAATGGGAGCAAGGGGAGACCCATTGGTGCAGGAGGTCTTAAACAGGAGGTCTTTTGTGCAAGAGCTCTTTTTAAATGTTTGCAGTACATATTTAATGAGTTTTTTTAATTAGACATGTTTCCATATTTCTGAAGTTTTTATTCAGATATATAAACATGTTTCTCACTCCTCAAGGTGAGTTTGCTTGTAAAGGAGGTACTGCTTCACATTCGAGTGGTACAACATGCATGCCAGATCAGCAGGCCCCAATCCATTCTGCTGAGATTGGTACATGACCCAGGACAACGGCTTCTTGCTGCCACAGATCAGCAGGGAACCTGCAGCAACTTAACAACATGGAGATCGTGCCAGCACCGATTGGCAAGATCACTATTGCCCTCAGGTATTTAGTCTGTTGCACAGTGCTGGGTATATAATAACAACAATAATAACAATAACTTGCATTTATATAGCAACTTTAACACAGTAAAAGGTCCCCAAGGCACTTCACTGGAGCATAATCAGACAAAATGTGACACCGAACCACATAAAGACATATTAGGACAGGTGACCAAAAGTTTGGTCAAAGAGATAGGTTTTAAGGAGCAACTTAAAGGAGGAGAGAGAGGTAGAGAGGCGGAAAGGTTTAAGGATAGAATTCCAGAGCTTAGGGCCTAGGCAGCTGAAAGCACAGCCGCCAATGATGGAGCAATGAAAATCAGGGATGCGCAGGAGGCCAGAATTGGAGGAGCGCAGAGATCTCAGAGGGCTGTAAGACTGGAGGAGATAGGGAAGGTGAGGCCATGGAGGGATTTGAAAACAAAGATGAGAATTTTAAAATTGAGACATTGACGGAAGGGGAGGCAATGTAGGTCAACGAGCACAGGGGTGCAGTATCAGGTACTGTGTTGCCTCATAGAATCATAGAATGGTTACACCACAGAAGGAGGCTATTCAGCCCATCGAGTCCGTGCCGGCACTCTGCAAGAGCAATCCAGCTGGTCCCACTCCCCTGCCCTATCCCCGTAGCCCTGCAAATTTTTTCCCTTCATGTACTTATCAAATTCTCTTTTGAAAGCCACAATTGAATTTGCCTCCACCTCAGGCAGTGCATTCCAGATCATAACCACTCACTGTGTAAAAAAGATTTTCCTCATGTCGTCTTTGGTTCTTTTGCCAATCACCTTAAATCTGTGTCCTCTGGTTCTTGACCCTTCTGCCAATGGGAACAGTTACTCTCCAACTACTATATCTACACCCTTCATGACTTTGAATACCTCTATCAAATCTCCTCTCAAACTTCTCTGTTCCAAGGAGAACAACCCCAGCTTCTCCAGTCTATCTGCGTAACTGAAGTCCCTCATCCCTGGAATCATTCTAGTCAATCTCTTCTACACCCTCTCTAAGATCTTCACATCCTTCCTAAAGTGTGGTGCCCAGAACTGGACACAATACTCCAGTTGTGGCCGAACCAGTGTTTTATAAAGGTTAATCATAACATCCTTGCTTTTGTGTTCTATGCCTCTATTTATAAAGCCCAGGATCCCGTATGCTTTTTTAACTGCTTTCTCAACCTGCCCTGCCACCTTCAAAGATTTGTGCACATATACCCCCAGATCTCTATGTTCCTGCACCCCCTTTAGAATTGTGCCATTTGGTTCATATTGCCTCTCCTCATTCTTCCAATAAAATGTATCATTCCACATTTTTCTGCGTTAAATTTCATCTGCCATGCAACCACCCATGCCACCAGCCTATCTACGTCCTCTTGAAGTCTATCACAATCCTCCTCACTGTTCACTACCCTTCCAAGTTTTGTGTCATCTGCAAATATTGAAATTTACCCTGTACACCCAAGTCCAAGTCGTTAATATATATCAAAAAATCAGCGGTCCTAGTACCGACCCCGGGGAGCACCACTGTACACCACCCTCCAGTCCAAAAAACAACCGTTCACCACGACTCTCTGTTTCCTGTTACTTAGCCAATTTTGTATCCATGCTGCCACTGCCCCTTTTATTCCATGGGCTTCAACTTTGATGACAAGCCTATTCTGCGGCACTTTATCAAATGCCTTTTGGAAGTCCATATCCACCACATCAACCGCATTACCCTCATTGACCCTCTCTGTTACCTCATCAAAAAACTCAATAAAGTTAGTTAAACATGATTTGCCTTTAACAAGTCCGTGCTGGCTTTCCCTAATTAATCCACATTTGTCCAAGTGATTGATAATTTTGTCCCAGGTTATTGTTACTAAAAGTTTCCCCACTACCAAGGTTAAACTGACTGGCCTATAATTGCTTGGTTTATCCTTACACCCTTTTTTGAACAAAAGTGTAATATTTGCAATTCTCCAGTCCTCTGGCACCACCCCCATATCTAAGGATGTTTGGAAGATTATGGCCAGTAGCTCGACAATTTCCACCCTTACTTCCCTCAGCAACCTGGGATGCATCCCATCCGGACCGGGTGATTTATCTACTTTAACTACAGCTAGCTTTTCTAGTACCTTCTCTTTATCAATTTTTAGCCCATCCAGTATCTCAACTACCTCCTCTTTTACTGTGACTTTGGCAGCATCTTCTTCCTTGGTAAAGACAGATGCAAAGTACTCATTTAGTACCTCAGCCATCCCCTCTGCCTCCAAGTGTAGATCTCCTTTTTGGTCCCTAATCGGTCCCACCCCTCTTCTTACGACCCGTTTACTGTTTACGTGCCGAAAGAAGACTTTTGGATTCCCTTTTATGTTTGCCGCCAGCCTATTCTCGTACTCTCTCTTTGCCCCTCTTATTTCCTTTATTGCTTCCCCTCTGAACTTTCTATATTCAGCCTGGTTCTCACTTGTGTTATCAACCTGACATCTGTCCTATGCCCTTTTTTTCTGCTTCATTTTACTCTCTATCTCTTTTGTCATCCAGGGAGCTCTGGCTTTAGTCTTATCTTTCTCCCTTGTGAGAAAGTACCTAGACTGTACCCGAACGATCTCCTCTTTAAAGGCCGCCCATTATTCATTTATAGTTTTGCCTGATAATCTTTGATTCCAATTTACCCAGGCCAGATCCATTCTCATCTCACTGAAATTAGCCCTCCTCTAATTGAGTATTTTTGCTTTAGATTGCTCCTTGTCCTTTTCCATTGCTATTCTAAACCTTATGATATTATGATCACTGTTCCCTAAATGTTCCCCCACTGACACTTGCTCCATTTGACCCAGCTCATTCCCCAGAATCAGATCCAGCAATGCCTCCTTCCTCATTGGGCCGCAAATGTACCAGTCAAGAAAGCTCTCCTGAACACACTTTGAATATTCCTCCCCCTCTTTGCCCCTTACACTATTACTATCCCAGTCTACATTAGGATAGTTGAAGTCCCCCATCATCACTAATCTTGCACATCTCTGTAATTTCCCTACAAATTTGCTCCTCTTTATTTTTCTCACTAAGTGGTGGCCTATAGAATACATCCAGTAGTGTAATGGCACCTCTATTGTTTCTCAACTCTAACCAAAGTCCTTGACCCCCTCCAGGACATCCTCTCTCTCCAGCACTGCAATATTCTCCTTAATCAATACTGCCAACCCACCCCTCCTTTTTTTCTTTCCCTATCTTTCCTGACCATCTTGTATTTTTTTTTATTTGTTCATGTGATGTGGGCGTCGCTGGCAAGGCCAGCATTTATTGCCCATCCCTAATTGCCCTTGAGAAGGTGGTGGTGAGCCGCCTTCTTGAACCGCTGCAGTCCGTGTGGTGAAGGTTCTCCCACAGTGCTGTTAGGAAGGGAGTTCCAGGATTTTGACCCAGCGACGATGAAGGAACGGCGATATATTTCCAAGTCAGGATGGTGTGTGACTTGGAGGGGAACGTGCAGGTGGTGTTGTTCCCATGTGCCTGCTGCTCTTGTCCTTCTAGGTGGTAGAGGTCGCGGGTTTGGGAGGAGCTGTCGAAGAAGCCTTGGTGAGTTGCTGCAGTGCATCCTGTGGATGGTACACACTGCAGCCACAGTGCGCCGGTGGTGAAGGGAGTGAATGTTTAGGGTGGTGGATGGGGTGCCAATCAAGCGGGCTGCTTTGTCCTGGATGGTGTCGAGCTTCTTAAGTGTAGTTGGAGCTACACTCATCCAAGCAAGTGGAGAGTATTCCATCACACTCCTGACTTGTGCCTTGTAGATGGTGGAAAGGCTTTGGGGATACCCAGCCTCTGATCTGCTCTTGTAGCCACAGTATTTATATGGCTGGTCCAGTTAAGTTTCTGGTCAATGGTGACCCCCAGGATGTTGATGGTGGGGGAATAACGCCGTTGAATGTCAAGGGGAGGTGGTTAGACTCTCTCTTGTTGGAGATGGTCATTGCCTGGCACTTATCTGGCGCGAATGTTACTTGCCACTTATGAGCCCAAGTCTGGATGTTGTCCAGGTCTTGCTGCATGCGGGCTCGGACTGCTTCATTATCTGAGGGGTTGCGAATGGAACTGAACACTGTGCAGTCATCAGCGAACATCCCCATTTCTGACCTTATGATGGAGGGAAGGTCATTGATGATGCAGCTGAAGATGGTTGGGCAAAGGACACTGCCCTGAGGAACTCCTGCAGCAATGCCCTGGGGCTGAGATGATTGGCCTCCAACAACCACTACCATCTTCCTTTGTGCGAGGTATGACTCCAGCCACTGGAGAGTTTTCCCCCTGATTCCCATTGACTTCAATTTTTTCTCGGGCTCCTTGGTGCCACACTCGGTCGAATGCTGCTTTGATGTCAAGGGCAGTCACTCTCACCTCACCTCTGGAATTCAGCTCTTTTGTCCATGTTTGGACCAAGGCTGTAATGAGGTCTGGAGCTGAGTGGTCCTGGCGGAACCCAAAATGAGCATCGGTGAGCAGGTTATTGGTGAGTAAGTGCCGCTTGATAGCACTGTCGACGACACCTTCCATCACTTTGCTGATGATTGAGAGTAGACTGATGGGGCGGTAATTGGCCGGATTGGATTTGTCCTGCTTTTTGTGGACAGGACATAGCTGGGCAATTTTCCGCATTGTCGGGTAGATGCCAGTGTTGTAGTTGTACTGGAACAGCTTGGCTAGAGGCACAGCTAGTTCTGGAGCACAAGTCTTCAGCACTACAGCTGGGATGTTGTCGGGGCCCATAGCCTTTGCTGTATCCAGTGCACTCAGCCGTTTCTTGATATCACGTGGAGTAAATCGAATTGGCTGAAGACTGGATTCTGTGATGGTGGGGATATCGGGAGGAGGCCGAGATGGATCATCCACTCGGCACTTCTGGCTGAAGATGGTTGCAAACGCTTCAGCCTTGTCTTTTGCACTCACGTGCTGGACTCCGCCATTATAGAGGATGGGGATGTTTGCAGAGCCACCTCCTCCCGTTAGTTGTTTAATTGTCCACCACCATTCACGACTGGATGTGGCAGGACTGCAGAGCTTTGATCTGATCCGTTGGTTGTGGAATCGCTTAGCTCTGTCTATAGCATGTTGCTTCCGCTGTTTAGCATGATTAGATCGGAGTAGATATCTCCAGTTGAACAGGAACAAAGGGTTGAATGGCTTCCTTCTGTACTGTAATTTTTTTGCTTTTAGATCGGCAAATTCCCACGATTCTTGCCAGGAATGCATTGTATTGTCACTGTTACTCATGTAAACCTGTCCTAGTCGGAAGGGTCGTTCAGAACTGAAACATTTAAAGGAAGTCAGCATTTAAAGGGGACCAGTCTAATTCGAGTGTGGATTTGTGGTACTGGAGAGTTTTGCTGAACAAGTCCACAATGAGCTCCAAATTGTGAGATTCTGAACAGGATGATGAAGGAGGTCAAAACACTGGATTCGACCTGACTCTTCCCATAGTATCACTGTAGGTACAGCGCAGGAGGAGACCATTTGGCCCATCGTGCCTGTGCCGGCTCTTTGAAAGAGCTATCCAATTAGTCCCATACCACTGCTCTTTCCCCATAGCCCTGTAAATGTTTTCCCTTCAAGTATTTATCCAATTCCCTTAAGAAAGTTATTATTGAATCTGCTTCCACCGCCCTTTCAGGCAGCGCATTCCAGATCATCACAACTCGCTGCGTAAAAAAATATTTCCTCATGTCGCCTCTGGCTCTTTTGCCAATTACCTTAAAGTTCTTCATCATTGATGCTGAGGTGGAGCAGTTGAACACCAGAGGCATGATTTTTACATGGAGCTGGGAAGAGAACGGGGGGGAAGGTAATTGGACATGAAACCCAGAGTAAAGTAGGAAGAT
The DNA here is from genome assembly GCF_035084215.1 of Heptranchias perlo. Taxonomy (NCBI): domain Eukaryota; kingdom Metazoa; phylum Chordata; class Chondrichthyes; order Hexanchiformes; family Hexanchidae; genus Heptranchias; species Heptranchias perlo. The sequence goes on along the minus strand of NC_090356.1, from coordinate 33,176,526 downwards.
CAGAATCTATGATCGCAACCTAACTGAAGGATAAAACTTTTACTTCTGAGTTCCAAGGTCGGCAGACAGCCAGATTAAGAGGCTGGCTGGGTGTTGGGCAGGAGGCATGTGATAGGAGGCCCCAGCTGGGGATCAGAGAGGAGGTAGGGAGGGATCTCAGCGATTGGAGGAGTCTTGGACATTGGTGGGGGGGGGTCCCGGACATCGGGGGAGGTCTCGGTGATTGGGGGCATCTCGGACATCGGGGTGGTCGGCCGATCGGGGGGACCGATCGCAGCAGGTAAGCTTAATGGGCCTGGGGGAAACATTCCTGGTCCTCCTGGCCCACAAGCAGTGGAATAAAGGCACTAACCTGATGATCCGGGCCTTCTCACCTCCTTTTCACTGGCAAGATTCCGAGCCCCGGGAAACCCGCACTGGAGGCATTAAATTTGAAGTTAAGTTAAACTCAGTTTAAAAAAAAGCTGCTTGACGTCTCCTAATGACGTCAGTTGCCACGCTAATAACCCGCCTGCTGGCACTAGTTGGGGACGTGACCTTGGTGAGTACGTTCCTTGCACGCATCCAAATGCACTCACATTAAACCCAGAAGCCAGGTTATGGTCGAGAATCAAAAAACTATTTTCACCTCCCACCCAACTCCAAACCACCCGTTCTTGGGAGTTAAAATTCCTCCCCATATTTGCTGATACATCAGCCCCGATAATAACCCGGAGATGGGGATGCAGCAGGTTGGGGTGGGATCGGGATTTATGGGATTTTAACCCCTCGCCTGACCCTTTCCTGCGGAGGTGTTAAAATCAAGGCCATCATTTTTTAAATCCACTGATCAACACCAAAGGTTTCATTGAGTTGTACCAACCCAATTTGGTGAATCAATATCAGGAAGACAAAAGTGAAATCTCCATTCAAACGCTTTACTCTGCAATCTTCTGCTATAGATACTGACCCCCTGGTTCACCTATTTTAATGTCCATTATCAATCTGTGTTCTCCCATCTCAAAGTAAAAAGCAATAAACTCTACTATCCAAAAGGTGAGGGCTAAATTCAAAACCTGATTCCTACTGAGCAGTGTCCATTACAGGGAGTGACCAAACTGTTTAAATGTGGATTAGTAAACACGCTTCTGTTCTGCACAGGTCACTTTTGATAACTGACTTTAAGATTTTGGTGGTATCCTGTACTGGGGGGGATAGATTGGCACTTTGATATCGTTGACTGCAGTGGGACTGGGCGCTCAGTCTGAGATCACATGTTCTTCTGTTCACACCAGATAAACAAATCCAGACAGTAGAGCAGTAGGATGGAGGAAAGATAAAAGTAAGGTACGAATGAATTAAGTTCAGAACAGAAAGAGGAAGACGGACATATACAGGAGAAGAATAACTGTACAGAGAGGTAGTGAGTAGCTGGGAAGGAAGAGGGTGACTGTTAACCAACCACAGCAGGGTCATGTGCAGTAAAGCCAATATTAAGGGATTAATGCTCATGTTTACTGCTAGGACTACTGATGGAAGATTTACTGCCAAAGATGGGTCCATATGTTAATAGTGTTTTATAACAAGGTGGTTTTGAAAATAAATTGTATAAAGATATGCATTTCCACCTTAGAGCAACCTATAAATAGTCCCAATGTTATGGGGATATGATTTGGGATAAGGTATTGTTAAGAATGACATTGAATTTTGGTTATTTTGTAATGTTATTTTTCATTAATACACAATCAATGTCATTATTTTGACTGATTTGTTGGATATGAAATATGCTTTTGATAATTACAGTCCAATAACTATCGCGCATAGTTAAAAAAAGTCCAAGGCTTTGTGAGCAATTGTCAGTTAAACAGAGAGACGGATCATTTAAATGTGGATTCGGTGCATTAATAATAAACAAATTCCTGTATTACATTTGAATGCTGCTTATAATATTTAACTCATGACCAAAACTAACCCTTCATTTACTTCAACATTTCCTTGTACAGAATGTCACTCGAACCATTTAAAGCACCATTCAAAGTCCTCAAGAAAACTAAGGTAAGCATTGGAACTTTCTTAATGCTACCTTTCGTTCAGTCTCATTATGCAGGATTGGATGCTGAAAGGTTGACACATCCCTTGCTTCTCTCATTTAATTGGATGTAATTGTTAGACAATAATAAAAATGCATGGATTATGGGGAGAGGTGTGGAGATCAAAGTGAATCGTTTTGTGCAATAGATGATGAGGCTGATACAGCAGGTCCATCAATAAGGTGGCTGATCAATTATTGCACAGTGTAAAACATGTGCAAGTTCATTTTTGTGTTTGAATCATAACCTGATATGAAAGAAGAAAATAACTTACTGGGTCCAATTCTGGCAGCAACAGCATGATATCAATAGGCTTCAAAACCCCTTTAACAAAAGACATTTAAGGGAAAGGGTTAACTGTACTCCTTTTAAATGTTTGAAAACCTGCAAACACAGTAATGTGTAAACCGTGTTCTCGCAAATCCTGTTTTTCCGTCACTGACGCTGACGGCATTGGAGAAGTCTGAGTTTCAGGATCGAAGACATTGTACTGTGGATAGATATCTAGATTATTAAATAAACAAGCTCGATGGATAATATTAAGCTTAAAGCACTATCAGGCTTTCAAAACACACAGGTGTTTGGAAACACAAGCTTTTCAACATGTAAGAAAAGGCAACAAGGACATACCTCAAAGGCTTCGGATAAGGAAGACAATGATAGGTGTGAAAAAAGCATGGGCCTCTCATTTCTATCTGGTAATCTGTTCAAAAGAACTGGGATTTGTAAAACATCAAACAGTGTTGCACCCAGCATATGGTCAAATGGTATAAGGAATGGGAAGCCACTGAAGCAATCAAAATTGGAGACACAAGGACTATTAAGACGGCATAGAAATGTGAGGAGCCTTTTACAGTCCATTGTTCGAACATATGGGTCCCAATATGACCAGGGAGGCGGGTTAGCAGCGGGGGGGGGGGGCGGGGGGCGACTGGGCGCATGGGTAACCCGGCCAGTAAAATCGATGCATTCCCCACGCGATCGCGGGTAAATTGAAGCCACTTATCTTGGCTTCCAGGTTTCCCGTCGGAAGCCTGCGCAGCGGGCGGACTGCGCACCCACATCACAGGCTGTCAGCTGGAGGAGCCCTATTTAAAGGGGCAGTCCTCCAATGCTGCTCCAGCAGCAAACAACCAAAAGAGCAGCATGGAGCAGCCCAGGGGAAAGGCTGCTACCAGGTTTAATGATGCCTCACTCCAGGTGCTACTGGATGGGGTGAGGAGGAGGAGGGATGTCTTCTACCCGACGGACAGGAGGAAGTGCCCTGCCTCTGCCACCAAGAAGGCCTGGCTCAAGGTGGCAGAGGAGGTCACCAGTAGCAGCAACATCTCCCACACCTGGATCCAGTGCAGGAAGTGCTTCAATGACCTAACTAGGTCAGTCAAAGTGAGTACACTTACTCATTCTCCTACATTCCGTCTTCCACATCACCGCCCCCACCCCCCAACTCATTCTGCATTGCCAACACTACTCTATCACATCACTCCTCACACCCACTCAAAGCTCATCCTCAACTTACCTGCACTTACTCACCTCCCCAGTACTCATCCCACCACTACCACTCAACCCAATCCTCATACAATGTCGTGGCTCTGTCTCATACTCACCCTCTGATGCATCTCTTTCACTGTCAGCCTCACCCAAACCAATGCATTCAGCGGTTGGCCACGTCACCATCCCTCACTCACGCCTCTCTACTTTCTCCCCTTATAGGAGAAGAGAGCCCAGAATGCACGTGAGAGGGCGAGGACCGGAAGGGGGCCGCAACATCTGGTCATCCTCACAGACGCGGAGCAGGAGGCTCTGGAACTGAGCCTCACCCTCGAGTCCCTGTCCGTGGGGGACGTCGAGACTGCCACCCGACAAACGGCTGGTGACAGAACTTTAACATTCAGCATTCACAACAGCAAATGATGTTAACATGCCTCGCCATCTTCATCACCTCAACATCTGTCATCATGCTTAATATTGCCTTCTGTTCTCTTACAGGGCCTTCAGCGACTGCTGTGATGGCGGAGGGTGATTCTGCAGAGGATCTGCCGGCCTCTGAGGGGGCACCGTCACATCTGAGCAATCCATCCACCAGCGCAGATACACACACCTCGGTGGGTCCTTGTCCTCACTTAGTTGGGGTTGCACATGGTGAGTCATCACACACATGTGAGCACGAGCAGACACTGGTGGCAGGTGGCAGCTGTGGAGAGTCCGTGTCGGTGGGAGCACTCTTCTCCAGGCTCTGCCCATCTGGACACAGATGCTGAACCCTGGGGACCATCCATGAAAAGGAGAATGATCGAGGGGCAGCAGCACATTTGCGAGGTACTGGAACAGGTGCCACGCGCACTCTCCACAATCGCGCAGAGGATGGAGGAGTCCAACTCCTGCATGAGTGGAATACTGTCACAGGGACGTGAAGGCATCTCTGAGATATTGTCGCGGGTAAGTGCGGGAATGTCTGTGATGGAGGAAAGGCTAGCCTCCATCGAGCTTCAAGCACGGCTCAACAATGAGGCCATTGAGGCCCTGTCAACAGCCGTTCAGACTCAAGGTGAGCAACTTTCTGCCGCCTTAAACAGGCAGGCAGATGCACTAGCACTGGCCTTACAAGGCTTCACACATGTCCTCCAAACTGTTGTCCAGCAGGGCGGTACGAGTGATGTGGGCCTGGCCCAGGGGAGGGATGACGGCGAAAGGGGACATGGAAGTGGGGACACCACTCAAAAACGCCCCCACATCTCACCTGTTGCCCCCCTCTCAAGCAGTACCCGCAATGCTGCCTCCTCTCCGGGTGGTCGAGTCTGCCCCTGCACAGGTGCAGGTGGAGCAGTCTTTGGAGGGGCCCTCACGGGCACCGAAACTCAGAGGGCGTCGGCCCAAAGCATCGAATCGGTCAGGGCATGAACAAGAGCAACCTGCCACTACCTCTGCTACAGCCACAGGGGAAGCACCATGTAGGAGTAGTAGGAAGCGTAAGGCAAAGGTTTTGTGAGCACAAAGGGGATGCACAAGGGTGTTTGACGGTTTGTCATGTTTTTTATTTATATTTGATTTTTTTCCCACTCACAATAAATATTATTATTGTCACCATTATTGCCACGTCTTGCCCATTCTTGACTGGCTTGTGCAATAAGTCCCTTTCATGAGGTTCACCATGAACACCCACACTTGATGCCACCCATTGGGTCACTCTACAGTGGGTGTAGGTGTAGTTGCCGGACTGTTTTGTGCAGGGGGCAGGGGAGGGGGCTGGTGTGGGCACTGCTCTGTCCAGGTGGTGAGGACTGGACTCTTCACACTGTCTGATGTTAGGAGAACCGTTCACATATCAGTGACTCCCTGGCCTCATGAGCAGGTGAGCTGCTGTTCTGCCCATGGGTTGCTCCTCCTCCTCCTTTGCCTCCTTCTCCTCAATATGGGTGGCAGATGTGGATGGGGCCTCCTCCAGCAGCACCCCTCTTTGTTGTGCCATGTTGTGCAGGGCACAACACATGACTATAGTGCGTCCCACTCTGTCTGGTGCATACTGAAGTGCTCCCTCAGAATGATCAAGGCACCTGAAGTGCATCTTGAGCAGCCTATAACATGCTCAATTGTAGACCTGGTAGCGATGTGGCTGTCGTTATATCGACGCTGTTGCTCAGTGGTGGGGTTCCTCAGAGGTGTCATGAGCCACGTGTGCAGGGGGTGTCCCTTGTCCCCGAGGAGCCAGCCCTTACGGGTGTTCGGTGCGTGGAAGAGGGGCGGGATGTTGGACTCCCGGAGGGTGAAGGAATCGTGACAGCTGCCAGGGTATCTGGTGCACACGTGAAGGAATCTCTTGCGGTGGTCACAGATGAGCTGAGGGTTGATGGAGTGATAGCCCTTCCTGTTGATGAACAGTCCTGGCTCGTGTGGAGGTGCTCGTATTGCTATCTGGGTGCAATCGATTACACCCTGCACCCATGGGAAGCCTGCCACAGCGTGGAATCCCACTGCCCTCTCCTTCTGGCTGAGGTCATCCATGGGGAAGTTGACATACTGCGAGGCCCTGCGAAACAAGCCGTCGGTGACCTGCCTTATGCACTTGTGTGTAGACGACAGAGAGGCCCCGGCGATGTCCCCAGTGGCATCCTGGAATGATCCAGATGTGAAGAAGTTGAGGGCAGTGGTGACTTTGACAGCGACAGGTAAGGAGATGTTGCTCGGGCCAGCCGGGAGCAGCTCGGCATGAAGGAGGCTGCAGATGTCTGCGACTACCTGGTGACTGACTCTGAGCCTCCGTATGCACTGCTCCTCAGAGAGGTCCAGGAAGCTGAGCCTCGGTCTGTAGACCCTGTGGCGAGGGTAGTGCCTTCTGCGATGTCGCTCTCTCTGTTGTTGCCCTCCGTGCTGTTGTGCAGGTGCTTGTGGTGTAGCACTGTGTTGTGGAGCTCCACGTGGCGGAGGTGGATGCCGTGCCTGGCGAGGCTGGTGATGTTGCTCGTCCTCGGATAAAGTGATGAATGCAGCTATGGCGCCCCCCATCCTGACGGTGTGAGTTTGAGGGGGTCCACAAAGTAGGTAAATGTGTTTGGACAGCAGAGTTTAGGGTATAAATTAATAATTTTGAGTGGAAAGACAAAGGTCTTGCAGCCAAAACTTTGTCTGAAGTGACAGAGTGCCCTGCTGCAATAAATGAGGTTTACCCCCCAACTTTCAAATAATCCTTTGCATCTCCCACTGGCTGCTGGCTGAAACACGTCTGCTCCAACAGGGAGTGTTTCCCACAGCACGGGAAACACGCTGAGGATCCTTCAAAATTGCACCCCTGCCAAAATCTCCTGTCAATGAGGTCTGTCAAGTACCTCAACTACCTAAATAAGTATGTGAGTTTTCATCCTGCCGGCTTTAATTGCCGGTGGGAGTCCTTCATGTGGGAGCTGCGCGCGCACTCAAACGCATCCATTGGGGAACCCGGAAGTGAGCGGATTGGAGCCAGGCTTCGGATCCGCTCCGGGATTCCCCCATTTAAGAGCCCCCCCTCCGCCCCCAACGCACCCGCTCGGCCATCCAAAAATCGGCTCCATGGTCTTTTCTATATCAAAGGGTCTCCAGTCACATGATCAAAGCCTAAACTGTTGATCATTGAGGTATGCTAATGATTGAGGCATAGCAACAGGGAGCGATTGGACTAAAAAGAATGACCCTCCCCAGTCCTACATCCTATTGTTAAAAAACAATAAAAAAGCAGACTTTGAGAGAAGAACAGCGTCTTCTCTTCATCACCCAGCAGTCACAAGGAACACATGCTGCAGTTGAACATCACGGAAGAACAGCAGGACCTCGAGCTCTGAAGAGCTGATCAACCTTCAGGCCTGATGAGCAAAATCCTTGGTTTAAATATTTGCCTGATGTGTGTGAATTGTTAAGTCATTACATAATAATGTTGCAAATTATTAAGTGTATAACGGAATTTTATAGAGGAACGTCATTTGTACGGTTTGATTTTGCTTCATGAATGCTCGTATGAATGATAACATCATTAAATAATTACTTTTGATTAACGAAACTACGGTGAGTGAGGGTGACTTTCTTTGTTTGACTATTCGTCCAGCGTCCAAGAATCACACAAAATAAGGAATTCCCTACACCAGCTTAGGGGCCTTAGTAATACAGAATAACTTAATAATGTAAAGGCACAGAAAAATATGCTACCCTATTGAAAAGGAACATTAGTATCGGATGAGCAAAAATTTCGTCCAACTAAATATGAGGAAGACCGAAGCCATTGTCTTCAGTCCGCTCCACAAACTCCGTTCCCTAGCCACCGACTCCATCCCTCTCCCTGGCCACTGTCTGAGACTGAACCAGACTGTTCACAATCTTGACGTCCTATTTGACCCTGAGATGAGCTTCCAACCACATATCCGCTCCATCACCAAGACCGCCTTCTTCCACCTCCGTAACATCACCCACCTTCGCCCCACCTCAACTCACCTGCTGCTGAAACCCTCATCCGTGCCTTTGCTACCTCTAGACTGGACTATTCCAACACTGTCCTGGCCGGCTTCCCATCTTCTACCATCCATAAACTTGAGCTCATCCAAAGCTCTGCTGCCCGTATCCTAACTCGCACCAAGTCCTGTTTACCCATCACCCCTGTGCTCGCTCCAGGCTTGGGAATGCCTCAATTTTAAAATTTTCATCCTTGTTTTCAAATCCTTCCATGGCCTCGCCCCTCCCTTTTTCTGTAATCTCCTCCAGCCCTAGAATCCCCTGAAATCTCTGCATTCCTCCAATTCTTGCCTCTTGCACATCCACGATTTTAATCGCTCCACTATTGGCAGCTGTGCCTTCAGTTACCTAGGCCCTAAGCTCTGGAATTCCTTCCCTAAACCTCTCTGCCTCTCTCTCTCCTCTTTTAAGACGCTCCTTAAACCAACCTCTTTGACCAAGCTTTGGGTCACCTGTCCTAATATTTCCTTATGTAGCTCGGTGTCAAATTTTGTTTGATAATCACTCCTGTGAAGCGCCTTGGGATGTTTTACAACATTAAAGGCACTATATAAATGCAAGTTGTTTTTGTTTTTATCTTACGACACTGTTCTCAATCCTTTTAAGGTTTCTCTGAAAGTATTTAAGGGCACAATCCTGATTTTTTGAACTGTTGACTTAATGATACTAGTTTAAAAAGGAGTGAATATTCCTGGACAGAGCAGGTAATATATAAAAAAGAAGCTAGCTTCATTTAACAATTATATACAGTTTCCACTTAGATATAATTTTCTGCATGGGTCATAATGTCTCTTCCATGAGGTGATTAATATTATCACTGGCTCAGGTGATTAACTAACTGTGCCCACAACAAATTCGATAACCGCTATTGATTTCTACAGTCGCTGCAGTGACTTCAATTGTGGAACATATTCCACTGCATAGCACTGACAAATCAGCTCCATTCATACAAAGAAATATCAATGAATGGGGGTGGGGAGGGAGGTACAGCTAGCCTCATTAATGGATCAGCCACATCGAGTTTACTTTCTTAGAGCATTTTGGCGTCTATCTTTGTGAGTTTCCAGTAAGTAATTGATATAATATCAGACGCACTGATAACTGAAAATACTTGAGAATATTGAGCAAGAATCATAGAAATGTGACACACAAAGAAGCTATTTGGCCCCTCATCTCTAGCTCCATATCAGTACTGTCTAATCTAATCTAATCTATTTCCCCTGTTTTCCCTGTACCCTTTAATATATTTCCTCTTCAAATGGTTGTCCAATTCCCTCTTAAATGCTGCATTTGATTGTCTCAATAGCCGTTTGCAGTAATGTATTCATGCATTCTGTACTCTAATTACACATTGCATTCTTTTAACCTCCCCCATTATGCTTTGAATACTAACATTAAGTCCATGTCCTCTCATTGCCAATTCACCAACCGGTGGAAATTATTTTTCACTATTTTCTCTTTGAAAACTCTGAGCACTTCTTTTAGACTCCTCTCTAATATTCTCTAATGAATACTGAACTAGTTTTTACAAGTCCCTCGTCAAATCTATTCTTGGATATCATTCGAGTAAACCTATGTTGTACCTTTTCCATGGATCCATCATTCATTCTGTACTGGGGAATCCCAAACACCGCACAGTACTTTAACTATGGTCCAATCCATGTCTTGTACAGATTTATCAGCACTTTCTTAATTTTGTGTTCGTGCGTCTGTAAAATCCACAATCCCATGATGCTTTTCTCACCTGTAGTCCTGGTTTCAGGTTTCCTGTATCTGCATCTGACAATCTCTCTGTCCCTCTGCTCCACTGAGAATTTGACTCCTTTTCCAGTCTCTGTTCTTTTTCCCAAATTGTAGTAATTTACATTTATCTGCATTTGCCACATATCTGCCCACTCTCCTAACCTGTCTGTATCCTCCCGCATTCTCCTACACTTTTCCTCACAGTTCACCACCCCCCAATTTCATGGCAAGTTTTGATAATATCCACTCTATGCCCAGTGTCAAATTATTTGTGTGTACAGAGAACAAGAGACCCCAGCACAGATCTTTGGGCACATCACTTGCCAATCAGAGGAATGTCCATTGACTCCTACACTCTGCTGTTTGTCCTTCAGCAATCCCTCTATCATGCTGCACCTTTACCTTCAGTGTCATGGGTCTTTGTCATCACAAAAAGCAACTTCTACAAACACTTTTTCCCAAGTTCAAATATACCGCATACACTGTATTCTTTTTGTCTTTACGATTAGTAATTTCATCAAATAATTCAATTAGTCGCTCCCCTTCACAAATCCATGTTCACGGTCTCTGATCAGCCCATATCTTTTCAAGTGCTCACTGCAGATATCCCTCATTATAATAACTGACGGACTAAATTCTTTCACTTTGGGTGGCCACACATTCCTTTGTTTTAGAAACGGTCAACTGTCTTTTTCATAGATTTCAATGACCAAACAAAATGGTGGATGAGAAGGGTTTCACTGTTGGCGGTTTCGTGCAACATGAATTTGTTAGTGGGAATGATAGAAAATCAGCCAACCATGACTCAACTGTAATAATGCTTCTTTTACGCTTCTCAAGGACCTAATGGGCCACTCAGTAGTATAAATGGAGAACATGTCATTAATCCAGCCGGGGAGTCTGCAAAACTATCTCAAAATGTTAGGACCTCAATTCACCTCAATGGAAAAAAAAATTGTGTGGGGTGTAAAAGAGGTGGCCAATTCGCTGCCGTCTGTTTTGCACTACTGCCGAAGACCAATTTCATCCTCCCAAGTCTCTCCAGTCTTTCCTCATAATTCAGACCCCTGACAATGGGGATCAGCCTTGTGACCCTTCTCTGCTCTGCCTCCAGTGCTTGAATGTCTCCATTTGTTTCTCGGTGGCCAGAACTGGACACACTGCCCAAGGTGCAGTCTGATCAGAGCTCAGTACAGTTTCATCATGACTGCTCCTGACTTGTACTCTACTGGTTTGGATGTAGTTCAACGTTCTCTTCTTTGTTGATTGCTGCTCTGCTTTGATTGGTAAGATTGAGCAGAAAGTCCACTCCTACGTCTCTTTCAACTTCATTCTTAGCTGTTTCAGCTCCATTTATGGAGTAAGTGTGTTCCCCATTGTTCCTTCCTATGTGCAGTGCTTTGCACTTTTCTGTATTAAATTCCATCTGATGTTACTCTGCCCACTTACATATTTTACCCAACTCATTCTGTCATTTTAGAGCTGCGTCCTTTAATTGTACTGCCCCTTCTAGTTTGGTATCATTAGTAAATCTGATCAATTAACAATGAGTTACTAAGACCAAGTTATTGATGTAAATTATAAACAGTAGTGGTCCCAGCACTGAGTACTGGAGCATCCACTTAATACTCCTCCTACCCCAACTTAACCCTCACCAGTGTTTTCTACCCATCAGCCAATTTTTGAATATTCTCAAGTCTTACCCTAAACCCCCACAGCTTTGACCTTAACTTGAACATATTGAGTGGAACTTTTTCCAAAGCATTCGATAAAGTCTGAAAAAAGGGGCAGAGACTCATTCTGCCAGGTCTTCTCCTCTTTCTGTAGCCCTGGAATATCTGGGGGTTCCTCGGAGCGGCAGATCAAGGCCTGTGCCTGCAACAGATGCTATTGGGATGGGAGGGGGTGTTCCAGGTACCCACCTCTTTCTCCTGGGCTGAATGGGATCCTCCCCACTTGGGCTAGAGGATCTGAGGTGGCCCAGGAGCAAGCTGCAGAGGAGCAAGTGGCATAGAAGTTTAACACAGTGAATTATTTCTCTTCCACTATTAGTAGAATACATGTTATATATATTATATGTTGCCCCTTAACTGCAGATCTGGTTCCAGGTAATGACATTAATCTTTGATTTTGTCCCTGAAGAAATACAACCTTTGCTCTGTTCCACACTGATGTTCAGGTAACTGGTTTATCTGTAGTACTTACAATCAATGGGGAAGAGGTCAGTCCGAGTCATCCATCCCCAGTGCGCTCAAACCTCTCAGGTTGCCCTCGCCTATTGTTCCTGCTCCTCCTTTTCCAACATGTCAGACAAATGCTCCTTGGAGCACTGAAAAAACTCCTTTATGGCTGTTTCGGTAAGATGTCTCTTGTTTCCCCACTCCCTCTGGTGCATTTAAGGTGATTGGCAAAAGAACCAAAGGTGACATGAGGAAAAACTTTATTACATAGCGAGTGGTTGTGATCTGGAATGCACTGCCCGAGGGGTTGGTGGAGGCAGATTCAATCATGGCCTTCAAAAGGGAACTGGATAAGTACTTGAAAAGAAGAAATTTGCAGGGCTACGGAATAGGGCGGGGGAGTGGGACTAGCTGGATTGCTCTTGCATTGAGCTGGCACGGACTCGATGAGTCGAATGGCCTCCTTTCACGCTATAACTTCTATGATTCTATGATTAACATCAGTTATTGGGGCAAATGAAGTTTACTCTGTAGAAATTTGCACCTTTCCCATTAATTACTCATTAACAAACATAAAAATGTTTTCTGCATTAATATGGCAATAACTATTAATTCACGTGAGTGATTTCAAGGTTGGAGGAGAAACAAATGATTGAATTGCTGACATTAAGAAACAAAGTTACTAACCAATAACACTCACCTTGCGTGTCCTAAGCCAAGTGAATTGGGATGTTGGAGTTCTTTCACAGAGATTCATTTTATTACATTCAAGTTTCCAGTAAATGTCTTCCCCTATTCTGGTGTAGTTTAACCTTGCCCAATTTTTGACTTTCTCCTTATACCTAATATTGACAAGGTAACGTGCCTCATAAATTACCACAAAGGCTTAATCTTCACCAGCTCCATGACTCAGGCTAAGTTGTTTAAATGAAACTTGTGTCTGCTCAATGATGGAACATTGCTTCGTATGGAATAGAAAAAAACAGCCTCTTGCTTCTGGAGTCAGTTTGGGAAAAAGTCCTGTAGACTGGATGTGGATAGCTTGCTCTATGCACAGTCCATCACTGAGGTATGACCATGGTGTCTGTCCTTTACAGGACAATAACTGGAAGAGTGGGATTATGTCGTTTGCACTAAAGACGTTTGAAATGTGTCCAATCCCATATTGGGTCGGACGATTTTTCAGGCGTCCCTTGTGGTCGCATAAAGCAGGTGTTAGGCCCCTTGCCTATGATACTGAGGGACCCTGTCCTGAAATCGGGCTAATCTTGAACGGAACAATCGCATGAATATGGGCTAACAAGCGGCCGCAACAAATGATATGTTTATATGTGCCTCCCGACTGCTCCTCCCAGGTCCACAACACCCCTAATAGCTACTGCTGGCCTTGCTCGGCCCCCTTCCATTCTCTTACGCTCCCCCCCGCCCCCCTGCACCCCTTAGTCCCCACCCCAGGACTTACCTGGAAAAGCAGCAAGCTGTAATTATTAAAATGAGGCCCGAAGCCCAATTTTCAGCGAGTCTCGGGCCTCCCGGTGCCTCGTCAATTAGATGCCCAAAACAGGCTGTAACTAATTACTCTCCCTATGTGGCTTGTGGGGAGAAACCCAAGCACAGGGTTCATTAATCGCTTGCTGCCCAAAGTGGTTGAGCCACAAGAAAGCTCTCAGTTGTTTACTGCATCCCAGCAGAAATTCTCACATATTTTCAGAAACCATGAGGATCAAATTGTGAGGCACTTTGAAGCCTCCGAACTATTTCAATGTTATGGAATATCAACAACAATAACTTGCATTTATATAGCGCCTTTAATGTAGTAAAATATCCCAAGGTGTTTCACAGCAGCGATTATCAAACAAAATTTGACACCAAGCCACATAAGGAGATATTAGGACAGGTTGGTTAACGAAGCAGGTTTAAAGGAGAGAGTCCAAGTTATCCATCTCCAGTGCGCTCAAACCTCTCAGGTTGTCCTCTCCTATTGTTCCTGCTCCTCCTTTTTCAACATGTCAGACAAATGCTCCTGGGTGCACTAAAAAGCTCCTTTATGGCTGTTTCGGTAAGATGTCTCTTGTTTCCCCACTCCCTCTGGGGCATTTAAGGTGATTGGAAAAAGAACAAAAGTTGACATGAGGAAAAACTTTATTACACGGTGAGTAAAGTCTTAATGGTGGAGAGAGAGGTAGAGTGACAGAGAGGTTTAGGGAAGGAATGGCAGAGCTTAGGGCCTAGGCAGCTGAAGGCATGGCTGCCAATGATGGAACGATTAAAATCGGGGAAGCTCAAAGGGCCAGAATTGGAGGAGTGCAGAGCTGTCAGAGGGTTGTTGGGCTGGAGGAGGTTACAGAGATACAATCCCCAAATGAAAGGTTTGGATCAATTTGTGCACCAGCTGCTAACTGTATCCATATGATTTATATCAATTCGTGGTAATTGTATTCAGATGGTGCGAATCAATTGGGGACTGTCTTGTATCCATTTATATGAGAGCTTATCTATGGGGTGCACAGTGGGTAATGTGGATCTGTGAATAAAGGCTTGGAAGCAACTGAAGATCAGGCTCTAGTATTCTCTCCTTCACCACTTGGATATCCAATTTATTACATCAGCTGCCACTCCTCACAACTTAACAGAGGGGGCAGAAAATCTGTGGCCTTTCTGCCCCATCTCGGTGTAACTCCAGTGGGAGTGCATCAGAAGGGATGGAAGTTAGACAGGGACCCAGGTCAGGAAATTTTTGGGGTATGTACAAGGCCAGAATTGTCAGAGGGGATGCGGGTGGGGGCCAAGACTCCTGATATTGGGGTTTCCACAGTTCTGGCCCTCCGAGGGACCCTTCACAGTGAGAGCCGCAGTACGGTAAGACCACATATCAGGCCACCACAAGGTGAATGTGGGCAGCAATTGGGGGCTCCAGAGCAGGATTGTGCTCTGGGTCCTTGAAGATGAACAACAATTTTATTTTTTCTATATTAGAGTGCTGCTGCCCCACGTACCTCCCCCCCCCCACTCCTTAAAGGGGCTGCTGGGTACAAGTTAAACAGCTTTCTGGGAAGGGCACCAACACCCTCCCCCACTGCATGTTCCACAGAACATTGCATGTTGTATGTTCCAGAGTGTTGAATGTTCCACAGAACATTGCATGTTGTATGTTCCAGAGTGTTGAATGTTCCACAGAACATTGCATGTTGTATGTTCCAGAGTGTTGAATGTTCCACAGAACATTGCATGTTGTATGTTCCAGAGTGTTGAATGTTCCACAGAACATTGCACGTTGTATGTTCCAGAGTGTTGAATGTTCCACCAGACATTGTACGTTGCAGCCTCTAGGGGCTGGTATGTTCCCAAGATGCACCCATAGAGGCTCAGGAATCCACCATTAACAAGCAAATTAAGGAACCTCCACCTGACCCTGGAATGTCTTCCTGCAGAATGGCAGAGGCTCCAGGCAGGAGCAGTCTTGGTGTAATTGCGGAGATGACAGGCCGAGCAATTTTCAGGGCTGATGCTTCTTGAAATGAAGTAAATCAAGCAAGAGTTAGTGCTCAAGCTCAAGAGTAAGCAAGCAATTAGGAAGGCAAATGGAATGTTGGCCTTTATTGCAAGGAGGTTGGAGTACAAGAGTAAGGACATCTTGCTACAACTGTATAGGGTTTTGGTGAGACCACACCTGGAGTACTGTGTACAGTTTTGGTCACCTTACCTAAGGAAGGATATACTTGCCTTAGAGGCAGTGAAATGAAGGTTCACTAGATTAATTCCTGGGAGGAGAGGGTTGACCTATGAGGAAAGATTGAGTGGAATGGGCCTAAACTCTCTGGAGTTTAGAAGAATGAGAGGTGATCTCATTGAAACATATAAGAGGGCTTGATAAGCCAGATGCTGAGAGGATGTTTCCCCTGGCTGGAGATTCTAGCACTAGAGAGACAATGGGTGCTAAATTGGGCCATGTAGCACCCGTTGTTTTGGCACTACTTGGCCTCTCTGATATCCAAGATGGCATCAGTGTGCGATGCTGATTTAAAGTGATAGACACCATTTTTGACCTTAACACTCAACTCAACTCACAGTCTTATCCCTGACCATCTGAACCTGTCTTGCAGTGCCTGAAGGAGCCCCCACCAGCGCTATTTAAAGGGGCCATGCAGGTGTTGCAGGTTAGTTGCTGGATTATTGCTTTTAGCTGCTGGTGGAGAAGGAAGTGTTTTTTGAAGCTCCCTGTTCTTACTGAGAGTTCCTAGACTACATTTGAGAGTGGTTTGGCAGGTATTGCCTTACGGGTCGGAAAGTTACAACCATGGTTGAACAACATACGTCTCAACCATGGGCGGTCTGCTAGGGCTCTCGCTAGGCATTGAGCATGACTAGGAGCATGTAGAGAGGCCACACGTAGCAGGTCAAGCTGCGAGGAGAGGGAGGATGAGGAGGCCCTACCCAATGATGGCTTTCCGCGATCAATTCTCTTACCTCAACATGACCGAGGAGGATTGCATCCGACGCCTGAGGTTCACCAAGGAAGCCGTGACAGAGATCTGTCAAATGGTGAGGCTACAACTGCAGCCTCAGAGCAGGGCGAGGACAGCATTGCCTGTGGCTGTGAAGGTCACCATGGCGCTGAATTTCTACGGCTCAGGAGCATTTCACTCCCTCATCAGGCAGCTGGTGAGTGACCACACACATCGAATCATGGAGGTCGATGCCCGCTACCCTGGAAGCAGTCACGACGCCTTTGTCATGTGGCAGTCCAACGTGCCAGCTATCTTTCACCCGACTCGGCAAGGCAAAGGCTGGCTATTGGACGACAAGGGCTATTCCCTCACGCTGTGGCTCATGACTCCAGTCGGGAATCCACGCACACGTGCACAGCAGGCCTAGAATGAGAGCCATGCTGCCACACGCAACATCGTGGAGCACAACACAGGCCTCCTCAAACAATGCTTCCGCTGCCTGGACCGGCCTGGAGGAGCCCTGCAGGACTCCCCTGAGCGGGTGGGCAGATTCGTGGTGGTCTGCTGCATGCTGCACAACCTCGCCATCATGAGGGACCAGCCTTTGTCACCAATGATTGCAGAATATCCTGAGCCAGAGGTGGAGGAGGAGGAGGCTGAGGAGGAAGAGGCGGAGGAGCAGGAGGAGGAAGAGGCTGAGGAGGAGGAGGAGGAGGAGGAGGAGGGGGTGGAGCCGGAAGAGGAAGTGGAGGAAGGTGCAAGGGTTCAATAGGAACCGCACGCCTTGTCTGCAAGGACTCTGCGTGCTCGCCTGATCCGTGCCCACTATCAATAATTGGAACTACATCCCCCAACTCACCAACGGTCCTACATTCCCCACCTTTCCACTACCACAAGACAATCAAATCGCCCTCCATCAGATTACACATTGGTTTCCCTCTCAGCTCATTGCGTAAATAAAAACCACCACCAAATGCAAAATCAAAGTCTCATTTATCAATGAATAAATGAAATTATGGAAACATAACAGAATTATTCCCCCTTGTACATTCCCTCAGTGTCTGTTGTTCATGTGCCTTTACCTTTCCTAGTGCTCCTACGAGGTGAAACCCCAGTGTCTGGAGCATGGGTGGTGAGAGGCTGCTGGCCTTCAATGGAGGAGCGTGCAGATGGCCTTGGAGGACGACCTCGAGCAGCTCTGGGCCGGGAGGGCCCGGCTTCAGACTGCACCATCTCAGCATGGGCTGCAGCAGTCTGGCCTGGCTGGCCGAGAGGCAACAACAGGAGCACTGGCGGAGTGGCAGGGGTGGGAGCAGGAATGCTGTCATCCTGAGAGAGGACAGCAGGTCCGACTGCCATGGCGCCACTGCCACTCTCCTGGGGCAGTGCCTCAGCAATCCTGGTGATCAGCTGGAGAACGGATTGCTGGAGTGCTGTGATGCCCTGGAAGCTCCTTTCAACAATGATCCCCAGAGCCACGATAGCAGCAGTCTGAGCTTCCAAGGCAGCAGTCTGAGCTGCAACTGCAGCAGTCAGACCTTTGGTGGCAGATGTTTGTGTTGCAATGGAAGCTGAGACATCAGTCATCAGACGCTGCATCATGGTGGGTTCCACAGGTGCGCTGATGGAGGTGACCACCCGTTCCATGTGGGAAAGGATGGGCTCCAAGCTCTGCGCAAAGCCCTGCGCCAATTTGGAGCTGGACTCCTCCATGCCCCTTCTCATTGTGCGCAGGCTTTCTGGCAGATTTTCCAGTGCCCCAAGCATTTGTTGGTGTACGCCCATCAGCCGTCTTCTGTAGCCTGGCCCATTGAAGTCCTCATCTGATTCATCTGCAGCAGAACTAGTGAGCGACCTCGCCCTCCGGTGAGCTGGCCCCTGTGGTATCCGTTCCCCCCGCCCCGGCTCCTGCCCACTTGTGCTCGGTGTCTCACCATGTGCAGATCCCTCCTCTTACCTAACCTCTAAAGGACGCGCAGTGTCAGTATCTGAGCTGGTGGAAGCAAGTGTGAGATCGAGTGACGGTGTGGCTTCAGTGTCCCCCGCCTCCTCCTCCCCTTCCTCTTCCCTCCCCCTCCTCCTCCTCCTCGGAGGGTGCCGTTACGTGTTCTTGGGTATCTGCAATCACAAAGGGAAACAGGTTGAGTTGTGGAGTGGGGAGAGGAGCAAGTAAGAGGGGTGTGCTGACAGCATGTGCAGCACGTGAGTCAGAAAAGATTATGGGAGGAGGGAGATGTGGAAAAGGAGAAGGAGCATTAGATATGCAGAGATCCCTTGACTGGGATCTCCAGCGTGGCATGTTATGGTGGCTGCAGCGATGGCCCGCCCAATGATCCGGAGTACAGTCTCCTCTAGGGGGGGTGAGGACGTGTAAACGTGCCCGTCCACCCTCAGGTCCCTCCTGCTGCCGGCTGTTATGCGCCACCTTCTCCTGCAAGACAGAGGACAGTGTGTCAGTGAGTGTCCTGCAAGGTGCATGGGTGATGTGCCTGTCATGGTCGAATAGCTGCCAGTTTGTATGACTTGTGAGTGATGGTCGTGTGGTCTGCAAGTGTGACACTATGTGTGGGTGAGATGCAGCATGCCGAGTGCAGCATTGTGTATGGATGGGCAGTGTTTGTTGGTGGGTGGGTGACGGGGAGCGGTGGTTCAGTTGGTTGGATGTGCCACTTGACACATTTATTAACTCATCTTGACCACTCGTGTCAAATCATTGAACTTCTTTCGTTACTGCACCCACGTGTGTGGTGCAATGTCCCTGGCATTCACTTCCTGCGCCATTTACCTGCTAATGCCCGTGGAGCTGTAGTCTGGGGGGTCTCCGGCCACCCTGCGGGTACATGTTGGCTCTCCTTTCATCCACGCCTTCCACCAGGGCCTCCAGAGCATCATCAGAGAAGTGTGGAACCCTCTCTCGTGCCGGTCTAGCTATCCTCGTGGCCATCTTTCCCTCCTCCATGTAAGTTGTGTACCTGCTATTTGAAATGTGCACCTGCACCTTTAAGTAGTGCAGGCTGCTGATGACATGCGCTGTGCACGCCCCATTTCCAACTTCCTCATTCTCTGTGCAGCCTCTCAGCAGTGAGGGCTGCACTGGCTGCACGGAGATTTCAGGGTAAGTAGCAGGCAGCTCAAAGTTCACATGCTGCCTGCGTGGGGGCCATCAGGCGCGGGGTACTGGCGCATCACGATACCCCCGCCCAAAACGAACCGTTCTCCAATTCTTTCCCCCATAGTCTCAGGATATGGGGTCGGACATTTAGGACTGAGATGAGGAGGAATTTCTTCACTCAGAGGGTTGTGAATCTTTGGAATTCTCTACCCCAGAGGGCTGTGGATGCTCAGTCATTGAATATATTCAAGGCTGAGATAGATGGATTTTTGGACTCTAAGGGAATCAAGGGAAATGGGGATCGGGCAGGAAAGTGGAGTTCAGGTCGAAGATCAGCCATGATCTTATTGAATGGAGGAGCAGGCTCGAGGGGCCGTATGGCCTACTCTTGCTCTATTTCTTATGTTCAACCAAGGCTTTAATTGTAGAAAAAGTTAAAGCAAAGAGCCTTACTGACTGGAGCAGCCGAGACACTGCTGACAGAAATGTTTGTCTCTGCACTCTTAATATCCACACTAGTTTGTTCTCTATAGCTGACCTATTCTATTAATCTTACAGCAGGATGCATCATGTTTTTGCTAATTCTGCACAGTTAGTGTCATCTCCAGCTGGTTCTGCAGTGTACACTCAATGGCCTTTCTGGAGACAAACTCTTGTTCTGCACAGAAAATGGGAAAATTAAGCCATGATGAATTGTAGGAGTTAATAAATGGAATCCCTTATTGTAAGCATTTACATCTCTCCCGTTCTGTTTGATTATTGCTTTACTGTGGGCCAAGGCTTTGTACCCCATGGGAGTGCGATTGTTTTTTCTGTTTTCAAAGGTTAGATTACTGGGGCTTGTAGAGTACATTTGTGTAAAGAAAGCACTCATAGATCATGGCCGCCAGGGGAGGAGACACACTGAGAGACATCGTAATTATACCAGTGTGAGAGGACAAGGTAATCTGTAGGATGTCACAGAATTCATGCAGCCCATGTTATTTAAATAGGAGAGGAGAGTCACATCAGGGGAGAAGGACACACAATGGGAGGAGCCTCAGAGAGAACTTTCATTCATTGTGTTGTGGTTGTATTGGAGGGGCTTGAAGTCAAGTTCAAATAAATTGTGTTGGATTTCTAGTGTTTCACATGCAGCCACACGATCAGTTAAAAATGAGAAGAGTTGACCTTGTGAAAGTAGGCTGCCACAACTAACATTACATTGTGAAGTTATAACTGGAAGTAGTTCTGTGCTTTTCATTAATGTTTGCAGTTAATGGGCCAGATCTCACAGAATATCTAGCACACGCACATCAAAGCTGCACTGACAGTTGATGGGCAGGAATTCTGTGCTTTGAACTAATCACATCCACTAGACATCTTCATTAAGCTTGGTCCTCGTGGTGCCTATCTCTCCGTGTTTGCTATTCACATGTATTTCTTGTCTTCAACTATCAGCTTTAACCAGTTCTCCTCGTTCGTGCCTGGAATTCAAAATATGCTTTTCAGCTCTTTGCACGCTGTTCGAAATGAGACAAACATCTGAAAGGTGTTGCTTTTTATTACAGTTTGACACTTGCTATAATGTTTGCCAGCGTAATCTTGTCTCGTGGTTCTGACTCCTGATTTTGCCTTTGAAAATCAAAATTTTCAGTCACTAAAATTAATGTTTTAAAAGAGACCTAGGCTGCAGTCTGTTGCTATTGTGAATTGTCTGGATGGGCTCAAGGAATTTTATAGCCTGAGTGGAAAGTAACTTTAATTTCTGATTTTAGATGAAATGATTTAGGGCCGATTTTAACTCAGGGCTCGAATGGGCCATGAGGAGGGCAGAGCCGGAGCCAAGCCCCCACGATATCATCGACATGAGGCCTGGGTAATTTTAACCCCTGACCTCATTTCCATTTGAGTGACCGGCTGGCCTACCAATCGCCATGGGATTCGGGCAGTCTGCCCAGCGGCTGTGTGCAACTTCCGGGGCGACTGCCCAGGCCTATTTAAAGTGGGGATGCACTTCTTAAAGCGAGGTTGTTCAGATTTTTCATTAAAGAACACTGGAAGATATCGTTGATACTGAGGTGAGTAGAACGTTTGGCCTCTGCTTTTCTGTTGCCTCCCTGGAGGTTCTAGTGGAGGAGGTTTAGGCAGGCTGGGGCAGGTTCTGCTCCCCAATAACCGCAGAATCATACCCAGGGCCACTATCCAGCAGGCTGCTGAGAGGGCCAGTGCCAGCAGCATCACCCCCAGGACCTGGGTTCAGTGTAGGAAGAGTGTCAATGGCCTCACAAGAACAGCAAGGGTGAGTACAACTCTTCATCTCTCCATCTCTGCCAACAACACCTGACAACAGTCCTTTTTACAACACTTTTCTTTGACGCAGCGAGTTGTAATGATCTGGAATGCGCTGCCTGAAAGGGCGGTGGAAGCAGATTCAATAATAACTTTCAAAAGCAAATTGGATAAATACCTGAAGGAGAGAAAATTTCAGGGCTATGGGGAAAGAGCAGGAGAGTGGGAGTAATTGGATAGCTCTTTCAAAGAGCCAGCATAGGCACGATGGGCCGAATGGCAGCCTTCTGTGCTGTAAGATTCGATTATTCTATTCTATGATTCCCCCACCAATCTCAACAATTTCCTCCTCTCATCACATCCTTTAACATACAGTCACAAGGGCACACAGCAACACCTCTCTTCCTCATTTCAAACACACTCACCTCTTCCATTCGTCCCTTCACGTCACACACTAACATCATTCTCTTCTCACATCCTACCACTTGCACAACCACCAATTCCTCCCAGCACTGATTCCTCACTACACATTCCACACACTTGGCTTTACATTCATCACCTCCACATCCTCATTCCATCTTGGGTCTTCTACACCTCTCAACACATGCACTATGCGCACAAGCCCCACACATTTTCAATAGGGACTCACTTAACTCTCACCCTCTTTTTCTGCATGACAAGACAGTGCATAACATGAGGAAGAGAAGCAAGATGGGTGGACAAGTCGCCAACATCATCGCCCGCACCTAGGCAAAGCAAGAAGCCCTGGGATCAGTGGTCCAGGCTGAGGCTCTCGATTCAGAAACTGTTCCTTTAGATTGGAAAATTGCACATGTCATTCCGCTATTTAATAAAGGTGAGAGTTGGACACCAGGGAATTATAGACCAGTTAGCCTAACATCTGTTGTCTGGAAATTATTAGAGTCTATAATTAAAGTAGTGGACAGGGGAATGTCTATGGATGTTGTTCATATGCTTTATAGTAAGGAAGTTACGTTGAACCTTCATAAAACACTGGTTTGACCACAACTGGAGTATTGTGTCCAATTCTGGGCACCACACTTTAGGAAGGATATGAAGGCCTTAGAGAGGGTGCAGAAAAGATTTACTAGAATGGTTCCAGGGATGAGGGACTTCAGTTACGTGGATAGACTGGAGAAGCTGGGATTGTTCTCCTTAGAGCAGAGAAGGTTAAGAGGAGATTTGATAGAAGTGTTCAAAATCATGAAGGGTTTAGATAAACTAAATGAAGAGAACTTGTTCCCATTGGCAGAAGGGTCAATAATCAGAGGACACAGATTTAACGTGATTGGCAAAAGAACAAAAGATGACATGAGGAAAAACTTTTTTACGCAGCGAGTAGTTATGATCTGGAATGCGCTGCCTGAAAGGGTAGTGGAAGCAGATTCAGTTGTGGCTTTCAAAAAGGAATTGGATAAATATTTGAAGGGAAAAAACTAGCAGGGCTGCAGGGTAAGAGCGGGGGAGTGGGACTAACTGGATTGCTCTTACAAAGAGCCGGCACGGGCTTGATGGGTCGAATGGCCTCCTTCTGTGCTGTAACCATTCTATGATTCTATGACTTCCAGAAGGCATTCGATAAAGTCCCTCATAAGAGATTGTTAGCTAAAGTTGAAAATCATGGAATTGAGGGCAAATTATTGACCTAGTTTGAAAATTTGCTGAGTGGCAGGAGACAGAGCGTAGGGATAATGGGCAGGTACTCAAATTGGCAGATATGACTAGTGGTGTCCCACAGGGATCTGTGTAGGGGCCTCAACTATTCACTGTATTTATTAACAACTTAGATGACGGGATAGAGAGCCACATATCCAAGTTTGCCGATGACACAAAGATAGGCAGCATTGTAAGCAGTGTAGATGGAAGCATAAAATTACAGAGAGATATTAATACATTAAATGAATGGGCAAAACTGTGGCAAATGGATTTCAATGTAGGCAAGTGTGAGGTCATCCACTTTGGACCTAAAAAGGATAGATCAGAGTACTTTCTAAATGGTGAACAGCTCGAAACAGAGGAGGTCCAAAGAGACTTAGGTGTCCATGTACATAAGAACATAAGAAATAGGAGCAGGAGTAGTCAATACAGCCCTCAAGCCTGCTCCACCATTCAATAAGATCATGGGTGATCTTCGACCTCAACTCCACTTGCCTGCCCGATCCCCATATCCCTTGATTTCCTTGGAGTGCAAAAATCTATTGATCTCAGCCTTGAATTAATGACTTGGACTTGGTTGTATAAGGCACAATTTCGAAATTTGCAGATGACACAAAACTTGGAAGGGTAGTAAACAGTGAGGAGGATAGTGATAGACCTCAAGAGGATATAGACAGGTTGGTGGCATGGGTGGACACGTGGCAGATGAAATTTAACGCAGAAAAATGCGAAGTGATACATTTCGGTAGGAAGAACGAGGAGAGGCAATATAAACTAAAGGGCACAATTCTAAAAGGGGTACAGGAACAGAGAGATCTGGGGGTATATGTGCACAAATTGTTGAAGGTGGCAGGGCCGGTTGAGAAAGTGGTTAAAAAAGTATACAGGATCCTGGGCTTTATAAATAGTCTTGACGAACCTTTATAAAACACTGGAGTATTGTGTCCAGTTCTGGGCACCTCACTTCATCTATGTCATTAATATAGATTGTAAATAGTTGAGACTCAAGCACTGATCTTGCGGCGTCCCACTAGTTACAGCCTGCCAACCTGAAAATGACCCGTTTATTCCTACTCTCCGTTTTCTCCATGCTAATATATTATCCCCAACCCGATGAGCCCTTATCTTGTGTAACAATCTTTTGTGTGGCACTTTATTGAATGTCTTTTGAAAATCCAAATATACTATATCCACTGATTCCTCTTAATCTATCCTGCTAGTAACAGTCTCAAAAAACCCAAACAGATTTGACAAACATGATTTCCCTTTCATAAAACCATATTGACTGCCTAATCATATTATGATTTTCTGAGTGCCCCGTTATCAAGTCTGTAATAATGAATCCTGGCATTTTCCTAACTACTGCTGTCAGGCTAACTGGCCTGTAATTCCCTGTTTTCTCTCTCCCTCCTTTCTTGAATAGCGGTGTTACATTTGCTACCTTCCAATCCACTGGGACCGTTCTAGAATCTAGGGAATTTTGGAAGGGGATCATAACCACTGCATCCACTATTTCTGCAACCACCTCTTTTAGAACCCTGGGATGTAGGCCATCAGGTCCAAGGGATTTGTTGGCTTTTAGTCCCATTAATTCCTCCAATACTTTTTCTTTACTAATATTAATTGCTTTAAGTTCCTCACTTTCTAAAACTCTTCCAACCGTCAGGCTTACTACTCTTCTTGGCAACATTATAAGCATCTTCTTTTAATCTAATACTGCCCTTAACTTCTTTAGTTAGCCACAGATGGATCTCTTTTCCTGTGGAGTTTTTATTCCTCAATGGAATATATATTTATTGAGAATTATGAAATTTTTCTTTAAATGTTCGCCATTGCTTATCTACTGTCATATCTTTTATTCTAATTTCCCAATCAACCTTAGCCAAATCACCCCTCATGCTTATGTCATTGGCTTTGTTTAAGTTTAAGACTCACTCTCAAACACAATGTGAAATTATATCATATTATGATCACTCTTCCCCAGAGGATCCCTTACTATGAGATTACTAATTAACTCTGTCTCATTACACAAGACAAGATCTAAAATATTCTGTTCCCAGGTTGGTTCCATGACCTATTGTTCTAGGAAACTGTCGTCAATGTATTCCATAAACTCGTCCTCCAAACTACTTTTGTCAATTTGATTTGCAAGTCTGTATGCAGATTGAAGTCCCCCATGATTATTGCATTATCTTTGTTACAAGCCTGCTCTTATTTATTGATTAATATGTGGTCCAACAGTATAGTTACTGTTAGGGGGCTTATTAACTACTCCCACCAGTGTTTTCTGCCCCTTGTTATTTCTTATTTCCTCCCATACTGATTCTACTCCCTGATCTTCTGAGCCCAGATCCTTTCTCACTACAGCCTTTATGTCAATCTTTATTATCAGGACTAACCCATCCCCCCTTTTCCATTTTGTCTGTCTTTTCAAAAAGTCAAGGACACTGGAATATTTAGTTCACAACTTTGGTCACCTTGCAACTGTGTCTTTGTAATGGTTACTACATCAAACCCATTTATCTCTATTTGTGCCATTAATTCATCTCTGTTGTTAGGAATGCTTTGTGCATTTAGATGAAGCGTCTTTAATTTTAACTTTTTACTACTTTTCCCTGATTTGACCTTATTCACTGATGCACTATTACTGTTAAACTCTCTGACCCTTCCTGACACACTCTGCTTATCTTTACCCAAATCGCTACACTGCTCTAGGGCCTTGACTTTTCTCTTTAGATTTATAAATTTACCCTTACCTGAACCCTTCCCTCCCCTTTTTAATTTAAAGCCCTATCAACAGTCCTAGTTATTTGATTCTCCAGGATACTGGTCCCAGCCTGGTTTAAGTGGAGCCCGTCCCAATAGAACAGCTCCCTCTTTCCCCAGTACTGGTGCCGATGCCCCATGAATTGAAACCTCTCTCTCCCACTTCACTCTTTGAGCCACGCATTTAACGCTCTGATCTGTTTGACCCGATGCCAATTTGCACCTGGCTCAGATAGTAGAATCATAGAAAATTTGTGACGCAATTCGGCCCATCATGTCCGCACCGGCTGAAAATGAGCCACCCAGCCTAATCCCACTTTCCATCATTTGGTCCATAGCCCTGTAGGTTATGGTACTTCAAGTGCACATCCAAGTACTTTTTAGATATGATGAGGGTTTCTGCCTCTACCACCCTTTCAGGCAGTGAGTTCCAGACCCCCACCACCTTCTGGGTGAAAACAGTTTTCCTCAGCTCCCCTCCAATCCTTCCACAAATTACTTTAAATCTATGCCCCCTGGTTATTGAGCTCTCTCTTAAGGGGAATAGGTCCTTCCTGTCCACTCTATCTCAGCCCCTCATAATTTTCTACACCTCAATTAAATCACCCCTCAGCCTCCCCTGTTCCAAGGAAAACAACCCCAGCCTATCCAATCTTTCCTCATAGCTAAAATTCTCCAGTCCTGGCAACATCCTCGTAAATCTCCTCTGTACCCTCTCTAGTGCAATTACATCCTTCCTGTAATGTGATGACCAGAACTGTACACAGTACTCAAGCTTTGGCCTAACTAATGTTTTATACAGTTCTAGCATAACATCCCTGCTTTTATATTCTGTGCCTCAGCTAATAAAGGAAAGTATCCCATATGCCTTCCTAACCACCTTATCTACCTGTCCTGCTACCTTCAGGGATCTGTGGACATGCACTCCAAGGTCCCTCACTTCGTCTACACCTCAGTATCCTCCCATTTATTGTGTATTCCCTTGCCTTGTTTGCCCTCCCCAAATGGATCACCTCACACTTCTCCAGATTGAATTCCATTTGCCACTTTTCTGCACACCTGACCAGTCCATTGATATCTTCCTGCAGTCTACAGCTTTCCTCCTCACTATCAACCGCACGGCCAATTTTTGTATGATCTGCAAACTTCTTAATCATGCCCCCTACATTTAAGTTCAAAACATTAATATTTACCACAAAAAGCAAGGGACCGAGTACTGAGCCCTGCGGAACCCCACTGGAAACAGCCTTCCAGTCACAAAAACACCAGTCGACCATTACCCTTTGCTTCCTGCCATTGAGCCAATTTTGGATCCAACTAGCCACTTTCTCTTGGATCCCATGGGCTTGTACTTTTTTGCCCAGTCTGTCATGTGGGACCTTGTCAAAAGCCTTGCTAAAATCCATGTACACTACATCAAATGCACCACCCTTAACGACCCTCCTCAAAAAATTAAATCAAGTTAGTCAGACTCGACCTTCCCTTAACAAATCCATACTGATTGTCCTTGATTACTCTGTGCCTTTCTAAGTGATGGTTTATGCTGTCCCTCAGAATTGAATCCAATAATTTGCCCACCACCAAGGTTAGACTGACTGGCCTGTAATTACTCAGTCTATCCCTCGCTCTCTTTTGAAACAACGGTACAACGTTAGCAGTCCTCCAATCCTCCAGCACCATGCCTGTATCCAGAGAGGATCAGAAAATGATGGTCAGAGCCTCCGTTATTTCCCTCCTTGTTTCTTTTAACAGCCTGGAACACATTTCATCCGGACCTGAAGATTTATCTATTTTCAAAGATTCTAATCCCCTTAATACTTCCTCTCTCACTATGTTTATTCCATCCAATATTTCACACACCTCCTCCTTAACTATAACATCTGCATCGTCCCCCTCTTTTGTGAAGACAGATGCAATTCATTAAGAACCATACCCACATCTTCTGCCTCCACACATAAGTTACCTTTTTGGTCTCTAATAGGCCCGACTCTTTGCTTAGTTACTCTCTTGGTCTTAATGTATTTATAAAACAATTTTGGGTTTTCCTTGATTTTACTTGCCAATATTTTTTCATGCCCTCTCTTTGCTTTCCTATTATAATTTTTAATTTCCAGTAGTAATCCAGAGATTCTTACCTTTGATTATTACCTGCTTATTAATTTGGACCCTAGCTCCTCAAACTCCCTCAGCAGAACCTCATTCCTAGTTCGACCTATGTCGTTGGTTCCTACATGGACCACGACAACTGGATCCTTTCCCTCATGCTCCAAGTTCTTCTCCAGCCGCGAGGTGATGTCCTTAACCCTGGCACCGGGCAGGCAACACAGCCTTTGGGACTCCCGGTCATGGTGCAGAAAACAGTGTCTATTCCCCTGACTATACTATCCCCTACCATTACCGCATTCCTTTTTACTCCCCTCACTTGAATGGCCTCCTGTACCACGGTGCCGTGGTCAGTTTGCCCGTCCTCCCTGCAGTCTTTGTTCTCATCCATTCAGGCAGCAAGTACCTCGTACCTTTGGACAAGGTCAAAGGCTGAGGCTCCTCCATCACTGCATCCTGGGTCCCCGTACCTGCCTGACTCACAGTCACACCCTCCCATCCCTGACCACTGACCAAATCTAAACTGCGACCTAACCTAAGAGGTGTGACTGGATCAAATTGTCCAAGTAACTCTCTCCCTCCCTGATGAATCGCAAATGTCTTTAGTTCGGACTCCAGCGCAACAACTCTGAGCCGAAGTTCCCCGAGCTGCAGACATTTACTGCAGATGTGGCCGCTCGGAATCTCACTGGTTTCCACCAACTCCCACATGCTGCGGTTACGACACACCACCTGCCCTGCCATCTCTATCTAACCTTGTTTCATATATCTAACTAATCAACCTTTTTATGTAATTAATTGACGGTTTATTTTTAGCTTTTTTAAAATCGAATTAATTTATCTACTTTAATCTAGTTTTGATGTGGAGATGCCGGTGATGGACTGGGGTTGACAATTGTAAACAATTTTACACCAAGTTATAGTCCAACAAATTTATTTTAAATTAAATTCCACAAGCTTTCGGAGGCTTCCTCCTTCGTCGGGCGGATGGTGGAAATGATATTTTCGAATCCTTCGCATTTGAAAAACATAGAACAATGCCTGGTGATTACTGCCCGTTGCCAAGGCAATCACAGTGAGCAGACAGAAAGGTGTCATCTGAAAGGCCACCGAATATACAACCCCCCAAAAAAAAAGAGAGAGAGAGAGAGAGAAGGAAGACAGTCAATGACCCGTTATATTAAAAACAGATAACATTTGTTCGCTGGTGGGGTAACGTGTAGTGTGACATGAACCCAAGATCCCGGTTGAGGCCGTCCTCATGGGTGCAGAACTTGGCTATTAATTTCTGCTCGACGATTTTGCGTTGTCGTGTGTCTCGAAGGCCGCCTTGGAGTATGCTTACCCGAAGGTCGGTGGCTGAATGTCCATGACTGCTGAAGTGTTCCCCGACAGGGAGAGAACCCTCCTGTTTGGCGATTGTTGCGCGGTGTCCGTTCATCCGTTGTCGCAGCGTCTGCATGGTCTCGCCAATGTACCATGCTCTGGGGCATCCTTTCCTGCAACGTATGAGGTAGACAACGTTGGCCGAGTCACAGGAGTATGAACCATGCACCTGGTGGGTGGTGTCCTCTCGTGTGATGGTGGTATCTGTGTCGATGATCTGGCATGTCTTGCAGAGGTTACCGTGGCAGGGTTGTGTGGTGTCGTGGACGCTGTTCTCCTGAAAGCTGGGTAATTTGCTGCGAACGATGGTTTGTTTGAGGTTGGGTGGCTGTTTAAAGGCGAGTAGTGGAGGTGTGGGGATGGCCATAGCGAGGTGTTTGTCCTCATTGATGACATGTTGAAGGCTGCGGAGAACATGGCGTAGTTTCTCCGCTCCGGGGAAGTACTGGACGACAAAGGGTACTCTGTTGGTTGCGTCCCGTGTTAGTCTTCTGAGGAGGTCTACGCGATTTTTCGCTGTGGCCCGTCGGAACTGTCGATCGATGAGTCGAGCGTCATATCCCGTTCTTACGAGGGCGTCTTTCAGCGTCTGTAGGTGTCCATCGCGTTCCTCCTCGTCTGAGCAGACCCTGTGTATTCGCAGGGCCTGTCCATAGGGGATGGCCTCTTTGACGTGGTTAGGGTGGAAGCTGGAAAAGTGGAGCATCGTGAGGTTGTCCGTGGGCTTGCGGTAGAGTGAGGTGCTGAGGTGCCCGTCTTTGATGGAGATTCGTGTATCCAAGAAAGAAACTGATTCTGAGGAGTAGTCCATGGTGAGCTTGATGGTGGGATGGAACTTGTTGATGTTATCGTGTAGTCTCTTTAGTGATTCCTCACCGTGGGTCCATAGAAAGAAAATGTCGTCGATGTATCTGGTGTATAGTGTTGGTTGGAGGTCCTGTGCAGTGAAGAAGTCCTGCTCGAACTTGTGCATGAAAATGTTGGCGTATTGGGGTGCGAATTTGGTCCCCATGGCTGTTCCGTGTGTTTGGGTAAAGAACTGGTTATTGAAGGTGAAGACATTGTGATCCAGGATGAAGCGGATGAGTTGTAGGATGGCATCTGGAGATTGGCTGTTGTTGGTGTTGAGTATTGATGCTGTCGCAGCGATGCCGTCATCGTGGGGGATACTGGTGTAGAGTGCTGAGACGTCCATCGTGGTGAGAAGTGCTCCTGGTTCAACAGGTTCGACACTACAGACTTTCTACAAAAACTCAGCACCCACGGACCTGTTGAACCAGGAACACTTCTCACCACGATGGACGTCTCAGCACTCTACACCAGTATCCCCCACGATGACGGCATCGCTGCGACAGCATCAATACTCAACACCAACAACAGCCAATCTCCAGATGCCATCCTACAACTCATCCGCTTCATCCTGGATCACAATGTCTTCACCTTCAATAACCAGTTCTTTACCCAAACACACGGAACAGCCATGGGGACCAAATTCGCACCCCAATACGCCAACATTTTCATGCACAAGTTCGAGCAGGACTTCTTCACTGCACAGGACCTCCAACCAACACTATACACCAGATACATCGACGACATTTTCTTTCTATGGACCCACGGTGAGGAATCACTAAAGAGACTACACGATAACATCAACAAGTTCCATCCCACCATCAAGCTCACCATGGACTACTCCTCAGAATCAGTTTCTTTCTTGGACACACGAATCTCCATCAAAGACAGGCACCTCAGCACCTCACTCTACCACAAGCCCACGGACAACCTCACGATGCTCCACTTTTCCAGCTTCCACCCTAACCACGTCAAAGAGGCCATCCCCTATGGACAGGCCCTGCGAATACACAGGGTCTGCTCAGACGAGGAGGAACACGATGGACACCTACAGACGCTGAAAGACGCCCTAGTAAGAATGGGATATGATGCTCGACTCATCGATCGACAGTTCCGACGGGCCACAGCGAAAAATCGCGTAGACCTCCTCAGAAGACTAACACGGGACACAACCAACAGAGTACCCTTTGTCGTCCAGTACTTCCCCGGAGCGGAGAAACTACGCCATGTTCTCCGCAGCCTTCAACATGTCATCAATGATGACGAACACCTCGCTATGGCCATCCCCACACCTCCACTACTCGCCTTTAAACAGCCACCCAACCTCAAACAAACCTTCGTTCGCAGCAAATTACCCAGCTTTCAGGAGAACAGCGTCCACGACACCACACAACCCTGCCACGGTAACCTCTGCAAGACATGCCAGATCATCGACACAGATACCATCATCACACGAGAGGACACCACCCACCAGGTGCACGGTTCATACTCCTGTGACTCGGCCAACGTTGTCTACCTCATACGTTGCAGGAAAGGATGCCCCAGAGCATGGTATATTGGCGAGACCATGCAGACGCTGCGACAACGGATGAACGGACACCGCGCAACAATCGCCAAACAGGAGGGTTCTCTCCCTGTCGGGGAACACTTCAGCAGTCATGGACATTCAGCCACCGACCTTCGGGTAAGCATACTCCAAGGCGGCCTTCGAGACACACGACAACGCAAAATCGTCGAGCAGAAATTAATAGCCAAGTTCTGCACCCATGAGGACGGCCTCAACCGGGATCTTGGGTTCATGTCACACTACACGTTACCCCACCAGCGAACAAATGTTATCTGTTTTTAATATAACGGGTCATTGACTGTCTTCCTTCTCTCTCTCTCTCTCTTTTTTTTGGGGGGTTTCTATATTCGGTGGCCTTTCAGATGACACCTTTCTGTCTGCTCACTGTGATTGCCTTGGCAACGGGCAGTAATCACCAGGCATTGTTCTATGTTTTTCAAATGCGAAGGATTCGAAAATATCATTTCCACCATCCGCCCGACGAAGGAGGAAGCCTCCGAAAGCTTGTGGAATTTAATTTAAAATAAATTTGTTGGACTATAACTTGGTGTAAAATTGTTTACAATTAATCTAGTTTACCCTCTTTTTAAAATTTTGTTTTGTTTTAAGTTTTTTTAACTAATGCTAACAGACTAACCACTAAAAACAATAACCACCACTAAAGACACTAACCACTGTACACCACTAAAAACACTTACCAATAAACTAAATACTTACACTGACTTACCCTCGACACTCCTCTGTGACGTCACTTTTTGTCTTTTTCCTGATTTCCCTGCTTCGGTTTTCTCTCCCCACGCCATTTATTGATCCCTCAGGTCCACTCTCTCTCCGCGCCTTTTATTGATCCCTCAGGTCCACTCTCTCTCCGCGCCTTTTACTGATCCCTCAGGTCCACTCTCTCTCCGCGCCTTTTATTGATCACTCAAATCTGTTCTCCGCACGCCTTTTATTGATCGCTCAAGTCCGTTCTCCGCACGCCTTTTATTGATCACTCAATCTGTTCTCCGCACGCCTTTTATTGATCACTCAAGTCCGTTCTCCGCACGCCTTTTATTGATCACTCATGTCCGCTCTCCCCGTGCCCTTTATTGATCGCTCAAGTCCGCTCTCGCCACTCCTTTTATTGATCTTCTTTTATTGATCATTAAAATGTCATGGACGGTACAGAAAATAATCAAAAAGGCTAATGGAATGCTGGCCTTTATATCTAGAGAACTAGAGTACTAGAAGGTGGAAATTATGCTGCAACTATACAAAGCCCTGGAGACTGTGTTCATTTCTGGGCATCGCACCTTCAGAAGGATATATTGGCCTTGGAGGGAGTGCAGCGTAGATTTACTAGAACGATACCTGGACTCAAAGTGTTAAATTTTGAGAAGAGATTGCACAAACTAGGGTTGTATTCCCTGGAATTTAGAAGATTAAGGGGCGATTTGATCAAAGTTTTTAAGCTATTAAGGGGAACTGATAGGGTAGACAGAGAGAAACCATTTCCGCTGGTCAGGAAATCTA
Organism: Heptranchias perlo; assembly: GCF_035084215.1. Classification (NCBI taxonomy): domain Eukaryota; kingdom Metazoa; phylum Chordata; class Chondrichthyes; order Hexanchiformes; family Hexanchidae; genus Heptranchias; species Heptranchias perlo. The sequence continues at coordinate 33,142,867 of NC_090356.1, read as the reverse complement.
GGACTAGGGGACATAGCCTAAAAATTAGAGCCAGGACTTTCAGGAGTGAAGTTAGGAAACACTTCTACACACAAAGGGTGGTAGAAGTTTGGAACTCTCTTCTGCAAATGGCAGTTGATGCTAGCTCAATTGTTAATTTTAAATCTGAGATTGATAGATTTTTGTTAACCAAAGGTATTAAGGGATATGGGGCGAAGGCGGGTATATGGAGTTAGGTCACAGATCAGTCATGATCGCATTGAATGGCTGAACAGGCTCGAGGGGATAAATGGCCTACTCCTGTTCTTATGTTACTTTGTTGAGCATCGGGGAAGGCGAGGCTGATGGATTTCCTTAACAGGGTGTCTATAGATCACTTGCATCCCTTCATTCATCTCAGTAAATATGCAGCAAGCTTCACAACTAGATGAAGACATGAAGAAAGAGATCTGCTGGCTGTGCATTCATGCTCCAAGGTACTGTATTTGCCTACCCATAATTCTCCACAGACTAAGTTCTCTATCTTGGCTGGGTGACCCCAGGGTAAGAGATGAAGGCAAGGAATAACTGTGTAGCTTATTGAAGAATGGGACATTTGTTCTATATTTTGCATCGTGTTCACGTTAAATATTTCTATAAAAGGCATAGCATGCTCTGCTACATCGCTGTAACTTCCTTAGCAGAAGTTCTCTCCTGCGTCTCCATATGGCAGCATCATCTGTAGAGTAATTTAACAATTGCTGTTGAATTCAGCTTAATTTTTTGTTATAGACTCAGACCTGATGGAAATTGGATCAAAGGCACCTTTACCTTGATGAGAAGAAGGAAAGAACTTGCACCTTTCACAACCTCAGAATGTTCCAAAGCACTTTACAGTCAATGAAGTACTTTTAGAAATGTAGTCACTGTTGTAATGTAGGAAACACACCAGCCAATTTGTGTACAGCAAAGTCCCACAAACGGCAATGTAATAAATTACCAGATCATAGGTTTTAGTGCTGGTTGAGGGATAAATATTGACCAGGGCACCGAGAAAACTCCCCTGCTCTACTTCGAATAGTGCCATTGGATATTTCACATTCACCTGAGAGGACAGCACCTGCGACAGTACAGTACTGCACTGGGAGTCTTTACATAGAATTACATTGAATGTACAGCACAGAAACAGACTATTTGGCCCAACTGGTCTATGCCGGTGTTTATGCTCCACACAAGCCTCCTCCCACCTCTCTTCTCCTAACTCTATCAGCATATCCTTCTATTCCTTTCTCCCTCATGTGTTTATCCAGCTTCCCCTTAAATGCATCCGTGCTATTCGCCTCAACTACTCCTTGTGGTAGCAAGTTCCACATTCTCACCATTCTCTGGGTAAAGAAGTTTCTCCTGAATTCCTCATTGGATTTATTAGCGACTATGTTATAATAATGGCCTCTAATTTTGGTGTCTCCACACAAATGGAAACATTTTCTCTGTTTACCCTATCAACCCCTTTCATAATCTATCAGGGTGACCCTCTATCAGGACACCCCTCTAGCCTTCTCTTTTCTACAGGAAAGAGCCCCAGCCTGTTCAATCTTTCCTGATAGGTATAACCTCTCAGTTTTGGTGTCATCTTTGTAAATCCTTTTTGCACCTTCTCCAATGCCTCTATATCCTTTTTATATTATGGAGACCAGAACTGTGCACAGTACTCCAAGTGTGGTCTAACCAATACAATGCTCAGGAAGTGAGGAAATAATTGGATAAAGAGCAAGGAGTTTGGATCTCAAAGGGAAAGGTGAACACAGCTGGATAAAGATTTTTTTTCCATTATAAATTCCTGTGTCAACATATATAATCAACATCGCCTGTGTAAACTTGTCACACATGCAGGAGGGTGAAATTACAGTGGTTTATATAATTAAATATATTTATAAATTTATATAATTAAAATTAGTGAGCTGTGCACAGAGTAATCAGGGACACCCGACTCGGATTTGTTAGCTGCCTGGTCTCCTTTTGTTCTTGCTACCTAATGACTTGAGCCTAGCGAGCACCACTTCAACTTTTGCTGTTAGCACTAAAGTAGCAGGTTTAGCAAACAACTAGAAGAACTGTGAAATACTTCAGGAGCACACAGGTGAATTGAATGGGCAGACAGGTGGCAGATGCAATTTAATGTGGAGAAGTGTGAGGGAAAACAGGAAATGGGAGTGTGCATTTAGTGGAAAGACACTGAAAGATGTGAATCAGCTAATACCTCATTTCCTGAAAGTGCGAGTACAGGTAGATTATGCCTCAGAATAGAAAGGATAGTAAGCAGAGACTGAACATACAAGTACAATTGGAGAAGCGAAGGTGAAGGAGATTTAATAGAGGGTTTTTAATATCATAGAAAATCGGAGTCGGGAAGGAATCTTTCCTCTGGTCGAGGAGACAATGACATGAGGTCCTCAATTTAAAATGAGTGAGGAGAGAGGTTTGGGAGAGATTTCTTTACACAGTCAGTTGTTGGAACATGGACTATTTCACTACAGTGGTTAAGGCAGAGTCCATTGCATCTTTTAGGGGAAGAGTGAATAAATATTTGAAATACTGGGTTATGGGGAGAGAGCAGGGCAGTGAGATTAGTTTGGGATTGCTGCAGCAAAGAGGCAGTGCACTCATAGGTGCGATAAAGTTTTACTGTTCTGTAATGTACAGTGTTTCGGATTTCCTGGGGTGGACTCGTACAAATAATCATTGATGTTTTCTTCAAACACTGAATTTGGAAATTTGCTGTGGGACAGAATATGATTACGTCCCGGAACTGTGAGTCCGTCCAGGGTTGATTTTAGAGTTGACCGTGACTTTTATTATTTGTTCTCTGGATGGTGCGAAGTAAAGGTCCCATTTCAGCCCATCCCCAGTGCCCCGGACAGTCGGCCACATGATGCCCTAGAGTTGGGCCACACCAGGGTGGGGTGACAGGTTCCTCTCCAAAGCAGATTCAGGAGTCACTTGGATTTTTACAACAACCAGCAGCTCGCCATCAGTATTTCTGGCACAATGGAATTCAATTCCTGATGTCTGGTATGTTGGTCTAGTAGCCTCACCCCACCGATCCCATTGATGCTCAAAGGGATTCATTCTAAACAGCAAATGTTGGTGAAACTGACTCATTGAAGATACAGTAAGTGCATAGAATGGAGTTGTGAGTCTCCCACCTAACCCGATCCATTCAATGGTTTGTGTCCAGGATGAACTCACTCCTGCTGCATTCAGTGCCTGAAAGGGTCGCAGGGTTTTAAAGATTGTGGTAACGTTGTACCGTTGTTTAAAAAGGGAGCAAAGGATAGATTGAGTAATTATAGGCCAGTCAGCCTAACCTCAATGGTGGGCAAATTATTGGAATCAATCCTGAGGGACAGGATAAACCGTCACTTAGAAAGGCATGGGTTAATCAAGGACAGTCAGCATGGATTTGTTAAGGGGAGGTCGTGTCTGACTAACTTGATTGAATTTTTCAAGGAGGTGACAAGGAGGGTCGATGAGGGTAGTGCAATTGATGTGGTCTACATGGATTTTAGCAAGGCTTTTGAAAAGGTCCAACATGGCAGATTGGTCAATAAAGTAAGGGCCCACGGGATCCAAGGGAATGTGGCAAATTGGATCCAAAATTGGCTCAGTGGCAGGAAGCAAAGGTTAATGGTTGACCAGTGTTTTTGTGACGGGAAGGCTGTTTCCAGTGGGGTGCCGTAGGGCTCGGTACTAGGTCCTTTGCTTTTTGTGGTATACATTAATGATTTGGACTTAAACGTAGGGGGCATGATTGAGAAATTTGCGGATGACACAAAGATAGGCCGTGTGTTTGATAGTGAGGAGGAAAGCTGTAGACTGCAGGAAGATATCAATGGACTGGTCAGATGGGCACAAAATGGCAAATGGAGTTCAATCTGGAGAAGTGTGAGGTAATGCATTTGGGGAGAGCAAACAAGGCAAGGGAGTAAACAATAAATTGGAGGATACTGAGAGGTGTAGAGAAAGTGAGGGACCATGGAGTGCATGTCCACAGATCCCTGAAGGTAGCAGGACAGGTAGATAAGATGGTTAAGAAGGCATATGGAATGCTTTCCTTTATTAGTCGAGGTATAAAATGTAAAATCAGGGATGTTATGCTGGAACTGTATAAAACACTATGGGCCACAGCTTGAGTACTGTGTACAGTTCTGGTCACCACATTACAGGAAGGATGTAATTGCACTAGAGGGGGTGCAGAGGAGATTTACGAGGATGTTGCCAGGACTGGAGAATTTTAGCTATGATGACAGATTGGATAGGCTGGGGTTGTTTTCCTTGGAACACAGGAGGCTGAGGGGTGATTTGATTGAGGTTTAGAAAATTATGAGGGGCCCTGATAGAGTGGATAGGAAGGACCTATTTCCCTTAGCCGAGGTTCAATAACCAGGGGACATAGATTTAAAGTGATTGGTAGAATGATAAGAGCGGAAATGAGGGAAAAAAAAACCAATCACCTTAAATCTGTGTCCTCTGGTTCTCGACCCTTCCATCAATGGGAACAGTTTCTCTTTATTTACTTTACCTAAACCCTCATGATTTTGAACACTTCTATCCAATCTCCTCTCAACCTTCTCTGCTCTAAAGAGAACAACTCCAGCTTCTCCAGTCTATCCACTTAAGTGAAGTCCCTCATCCCTGGACCCATTCTAGTAGATCTTTTCTAAGGCCTTCACATCTCATTGATGGCACCACTGAACATACCACACGATAACCTTCAGAGAACGAGTGCCTCAAAGATCAAAGATTGTCATGGCCGTTGCGATCTGCCATCAGATTACTGCCAACTTTTCGGCTCTGAGTCAGTTCAGTATATCAGGGTGGCTCCACTATGATGCAAAAATAGTTTAATGATGCAAGTTATACTGATGCACAGACCTGGCTCAGTGTCAATTTCCAGTCTCGCACGTGTGCAGAAAAGAATGCAGCACGTACATAAGAACATGAGAAAAAGGAACAGGAGTAGGCCATATAGCCCCTCGAGACTGCTCCGCCATTCAATCAGATCATGGCTGATCTTCAACCTCAACTCCACTTTCCTGCACGATCCCCATATTTCTTGATTCCCCTAGAGTCCAAAAATCTATCTATCTCAGCCTTGATATACTCAATGACTGAGCATCCACAGCCCTCTGGGGTAGAGAATTCCAAAGATTCACAACCCTCTGAGTGAAGAAATTCTTCCTCATCTCAGTCTTAAATGGCCGACCCCGTATCCTGAGACTATGACCCCTAGTTCTAGACTCTCCAGCCAGGGGAAACAACCTCTCAGCCTCCACCTTGTCAAGCCCCCTCAGAATCTTATATGCTTCAGTGAGATCCCTCTCATTCTTCTAAACTTCAGATAGTGTAGGCCCATTCTACTCAATCTCTCCTCACAGGACAACCCTCTTATCCCAGGAATTAATCCAGTGAACCTTCGTTGTACCGCCTCTAAGGCAAGTATATCCTTTCTTAGATAAGGAGACCAAAACTGCACACAATACTCCAGGTGTGGTCTCACCAAGGCCCTGTATAACTGCAGTAAGGCATCCTTGCTCCTGTACCCAAATCCTCTTGCAATGAAGGCCAACTTACCATTTGCCTTGTTAACTACTTGCAGCATCTGCCTATTTGCTTTCAGTGACAGGTGTACAAGGATACCCAGGTCTCTTTGTACATCAACATTTCCCAATCTATCACCATTTAAATAATACTCTGCCTTTCTGTTTTTCCTTCTGAAGTGGATAACTTCACATTTATCCACATTATACTACATCTGCCATGTATTTGCCCACTCACTCAACTTGTCTAAATCACCTTGAAGCCTTTTTGCATCCTCCTCACAACTCACGATCCCACCTAGTTTTTTGTCGTCAGCAAACTTGGAAATATCACACTTGGTTCCCTCATCCAAATCATTGATATATATTGTGAAAAGCTGGGGCCCTAGCATTTTCCCTACTACTGACGTTAGGCTAACCGGTCTGTAGTTCCCTGTTTTCTCTCTCCCTCCTTTTTTAGTGGGATGACATTTGCCACCCTCCAATGTGTAGGAACTGTTCCATAATCTATTGAATTTTGGAAGGTGACAACTAATGCATCCACTATTTCCATGGCAACCTCTTTTATTACTCTGGGATGCAGATTAGCAGGCCCTGGGGATTTATCGGCTTTCAGTCCCATTAATTTTTCCAGCACTATTTTTTTTGCTAATACTAATTTCCTTTAATTCCTCCTTCTCACTAGTCCCTTGGTTCCCTAGCATTTCTGGGAAGTTACTTGTGTCCTCTTCCGTGAAGACATAACCAAAGTATTTGTTTAATTGCTCTGCCATTTCCTTGTTTCCAATTATAAATTCGCCCGTTTCTGAATATAAGGGACCTACATTTGTCTTCACAAATCTTTATCTTTTTACATACTTTTATGTTCCTTGCAAGTTTACTCTCAATCTCTATTTTTCCTCTCTTAATCAATCTCTTGGTCCTTTTTTGCTGAATTCTAAACTGCTCACAATCCTCAGGCTTGCTACTTTTTCTGGCAACTTTATATGATTCCTCTTTGGATCTAATATTATCCTTATTTTGTTAGCCATGGTTGGGCCGCATTTCCTTTTATGTTTTTGCGCCAGAAAGGAATGCATAATTGTTGCAATTCATACATTCATTCCTTAAATGTCAGCCATTGCCTATCCACCTTCATGCCTTTTAATGAAGCTTCCCAATCCATCATAGCCAACTCACTCCTCATACCTCCATAGTTTCCTTTGTTTAGATTTAGGACCCTAGTTTCGGATTGGTCTACTTCACTTTCCATCTTAATGAGGAATTCTATCATGTTATGGTCACTCTTCCCTAAAGGACCCCACACAACAAGATTATTAATTAACCCCGTCTCATTGCACAATACCCAATCCAGGATAGCCTGTTCACTGGTTGGCTCCTCAATGTACTGGTCTAAAAAACCATCTCGTACACACTCCAGGAATTCATCCTCCACAGTATTATTGCTAATTTGGTTTGAACAGTCTAAATGCAAATTAAAGTCACCCATGATTACTGTAGTACCCTTGTTACATGCATCTCTAATTTCCTGTTTGATCCTATCCCCTACATTACCACTACTGTTTGGAGGCCTATAGACAACTCCCACCAGTGTTTTCTGCCCCATGGTGCTTCTGAACTCCACCCAAACTGATTCTACATTTTGATTTTCTGAGCCAATATCCTTTCTCACTATTGCTCTGATTTCATCCTTTACTAACAACGCCACCCCATCTCCGTTTCCTTTTTGCCTGTCCTTCCTAAATATCGAATACCCTTGGATATTCAGCTCACAGCCTTGGTCACCCTGCAGCCATGTCTCTGTAATTGCTATTATGACATATCCATTTACATCTATTTGCGCTGTTAATTCGTCTACCTTATTAAAAATGCCTCGTGCATTCAGATACAGTGCATTTATATTGTCTTTTCAACATTTTTAGACATCTTAACATTTTTTTGTATTATGGCCCTGTTTGTCTTATTACCATTTTTTCTTACCCGGACCCTATTTGTTGTCTTTTGTTTATATGTTCTGTCCCTTCCTGACTCAATCTGGTTATCCTTACCCCAATCACTTTCCTGCATTACTTCCTTGTCTTTTCTCTTTAGAATTCTAGATTTCTCTCCACTGAGACCCTCTCCCCACTTTATTTAGTTTGAAGCCCTATTTACCTCCCTCGTTATTTGATTCGCCAGGACTCTAGTCCCAGCATGGTTCAGGTGTAGTCCGTCCCAATGGAACAGCTCCCTCTTTCCCCAGTACTGGTGCCAGTGCCCCATGAATCAAAACCCACTTCTCCCACACCAATCTTTGAGCCACGCATTCATCTCTCTGATCTGATTTACCCTGTGCCAATTTGTTCGTGGCTCTGGTAATAATCCAGAGATTGTTACCTTTGTGGTTTTGCTTTTTAATTTAGTCCCTAGCTGCTCAAACTCCCTCAGCAGAACCTTTTTCTTAGTCCTACCTGTGTTGTTGGTACCTACGTGGACCACGACAACTGGATCCTCCCCCTCCAACTCCAAGTTCCTCTCCAGCCCGGAGGAGATGTCCTTAACTCTGACACCGGGTAGGCAACACAGCCTTTGGGACTCATGCTCCTGGCTGCAGAGAACAGTGTCTATCCCCCTAACTATACTGTCGCCTACTACAACCACCTTCCTTTTTACTCCCCCCACTTGAACGGCTTCCTGTACCACAGTGCCGTGGTCAGTTTGCTCGTCCTCCCCACAATCCCTGCACTTGTCCACAAGGGTTGCAAGAATCTTAAATCTATTGGACAAGTGCAGGGACTGAGGCTCCTGCAATACTATCTCCAGGATCCCCATACCTGCCTCACTCGCAGTCACACCCTCCTGTCCCTGACCACGTGCCAATTCTACAGTATTTAATCTAAGGGGTGTGGCTGCCTCCTGGAGCAAAATGTCCAGGTTGCTTTCTCCCTCCCTGATGTCTCGCAATGTCCACAGCTCGGACTCCAGCTCCTGAACTCAGAGCCCCAGTTCCTCGAGCCGCAGACACTTACTGCAGATGTAGTCGCCCTGGACAAAAATGTCCACAAACTCTCACATATTACAGCAGCAACACATCTCCTGTTCTCCTATTATTTTATTTAAGAAAAAGCGGCAAGCCTGAGGATTGGGAGCAGTTTAGAATTCAGCAAAGGAGGACAAAGAGATTGATTAAGAGGGGGAAAATAGAGTATGAGAGTAAACTATGAGAGTAAACTAGCAGGGAACATAAAAGCTGACTGTAAAAGCTTCTATAAGTATGTCAAGAGAAAAAGATTAGTGAAGACAAATGTAGGTCCCTTACAGCCAGAAATGGGAGAAATTATAATGGGGGAACAAAGAAATGACAGAACAATTAAACACATACTTTGGTTCTGTCTTCACAAAGGAGGACACAAATAACCTCCCAGAAATGTTACGGAACCAAGGGTCTAGTGAGAGGGAGGAACTGAAGAGAACCAGTATTGGTAAAAAAGAAAGTGCTCGGGAAATTAATGGGGCTAAAGACTGACAAATCCCCAGGGCCTGATAAACTGCATCCCAGAGTACTAAAAGAAGTGGCCCTGGAAATAATGGATGCATTGGTGGTCATCAGTTCCTACAGATTGGAGGGTGGCAAATGTAACCCCACTATTTAAAAAAGGAGGGAGAGAAAAAACAGGGAATTACAGACCATTTAGCCTAACATCAGTGAGGAAAATGCTAGTCTATTATAAAAGATGTGATAACAGTACACGTGGAGGGCATTAACAGGATTGGACAAAGTCAGCATGGGTTTATGAAAGGGAAATCATGCTTAACAAATCTACTGGAGTTTTTTGAGGATGTAACCAGTAGAATGGATAGGGGAGAACCAGTGGATGTGGTGTATTTGGATTTTCAGAAGGCTTTTGATAAGGTCCCACACAAGAGGTTTGTGTGCAAAATGAAAGCACATGGGATTGGGGGGAATATACTGGCATGGATTGAGAATTGGTTGACAGACAGGAAACAGGGAGTCGGAATAAATGGGTCTTTTTCCGGGTGGCAGGCAGTGACTAGTGGGGTACTGCAGAGATCAGTGCTTGGGCCCCAGCTATTCACAATATATATCAATGATTTGGATGAGGGAACTAAATGTAACATTTCCAAGTTTGCTGACGGCACAAAGCTGGGGTGGAATGTGAGCTGTGAGGAGGATGCAAAGAGGCTCCAATGTGATTTAGACAAGTTGAATGAGTGGGCAAGAACATGGCAGATGCAGTATAACGTGGATAAATGTGAGGTTATCCACTTTGGTTGTAAAAGCAGAAAGGCAGATTATTATCTGAATGGTGATAGATTGGGAAAAGGGGAGGTGCAACGAGACCTGGGTGTCCTTGTACACCAGTCACTGAAAGCGAGCATTCAGGTGCAGCAAGCAGTTAGGAAGGCGAATGGTATGTTGACCTTCATTGCAAGAGGATTTGAGTACAGGAGCAGGGATGATGTCTTACTGCAGTTATATGGGGCCTTGGTGAGGCCAGATCTGGAGTATTGTGTGCAGTTTTGGTCTCCTTATCTGAGGAAGGATGTCATAGAATCATAGAAGTTACAACATGGAAACAGGCCCTTTGGCCCAACATGTCCATGTCGCCCAGTTTATAACACTAAGCTAGTCCCAATTGCCTGCACTTGGCCCATATCCCTCTATACCCATCTTACCCATGTAACTGTCCAAATGCTTTTTAAAAGACAAAATTGTACCCGCCTCTACTACTGCCTCTGGTAGCTCGTTCCAGACACTCACCACCCTTTGAGTGAAAAAATTGCCCCTCTGGACCCTTTTGTATCTCTCCCCTCTCACCTTAAATCTATGTCCCCTCGTTACAGACTCCCCTACCTTTGGGAAAAGATTTTGACTATCTACCTTATCTATGCCCCTCATTATTTTATAGACTTCTATAAGATCACCCCTAAACCTCCTACTCTCCAGGGAAAAAAGTCCCAGTCTATCTAACCTCTCCCTATAAGTCAAACCATCAAGTCCCGGTAGCATCCTAGTAAATCTTTTCTGCACTCTTTCTAGTTTAATAATATCCTTTCTATAATAGGGTGACCAGAACTGTACACAGTATTCCAAGTGTGGCCTTACTAATGTCCTGTACAACTTCAACAAGACATCCCAACTCCTGTATTCAATGTTCTGACCAATGAAACCAAGTATGCCGAATGCCTTCTTCACCACCCTATCCACCTGTGACTCCACTTTCAAGGAGCTATGAACCTGTACTCCTAGATCTCTTTGTTCTATAACTCTCCCCAACGCCCTACCATTAACGGAGTAGGTCCTGGCCCAATTCAATCTACCAAAATGCATCACCTCACATTTATTTAAATGTCCTTGCCATGGAGGAAGTGCAACAAAGGTTTACCAGACTGATTCCTGGGATGGCAGGACTGACGTATGAGGAAAGATTGGGTCGACTAGGCCTATATTCACTAGAGTTTAGAAGAATGAGAGGTGATCTCATTGAAACATAAAATTCTAACAGGACTAGACAGACTCGATGCAGGGAGGATGTTCCCGATGGATGGGGAGTCCAGAACCAGGGGTCACAGTCTCAGGATATGGGGTATGACATTTAGAACCGAGATGAGGAGACATTTCTTCACTCAGAGGGTGGTGAACCTGTGGAATTCTCTACCACAGAAGGCTGTGGAGGCCAAGTCATTAGATGTATTCAAGAAGGAGATAGATATATTTCTTAATGCTAAAGGGATCAAGGGATATGGGGAAAAAGCGGGAACAAGGTACTGAGTTAGACGATCAGCCATGATCATTTTGAATGGCGGAGCAGGCCCAAAGGGCCAAATGGCCTTCTCTTGCTCCTATTTTCTATGTTTCCATGTTTCTATCTATGTAATTAATTAAGTGTTAATCAAATTATTTACCTCATTTACTTCGATTAATTAAATTAAGTTTAGTTTTTAAAATTTAGTTATATGCTATATGTTAACTTAAAGCTTAGCCCACAGTCACTACCAATCACTTATCCGCCTCACCTGTGATGCCACACTGCAGTTTTCTCTTGTTGCAGGTCTGCTGCTTTTATCCCCACTCTCGGTCTGCTGCTGCTTTTATCCCCACTCTCGGTCTGCTGCTGCTCAGGTCCACCGCCACTCTGGGGAAAAAGTTAGGAAAAGCAAAGCAAAGCAGCACCTCCTTCCCCCACTTCACCAAACTCCCACACTCACCAAACTCTCAAGTTGCTCACTCTGTGCCTGCTGCACTCAGTGCTGGTTACACTCCCAGGCCCCTGTATTTCTACTGTTTGTAACTCCGATGAGTCAGGTCTGCTCTGCTACTGTTTCAGTAACCAGTTTAATCTAGCTAACCAATTAACTAACTACAGCAGCTCTCCAGTAGGAGAGCTTGCTTGTTTGTCTCTGCTTAAGCCTGACAGAAACTTAAAAATGTCAAGTTTAAAATTGAACTTAAACAGTTGATAGCAATTAACACTAGATTTTAAAAGAGATTAACCCTTAAGCTCCCACACTTACCAAACTCTCAAGTTGTTCACTCTGTGCCCGCTGCACTCCTTCCTAATTGCTTGCTGTACCCGTAACTTTCTATGTTTCTTGTACAAGGACACCCAGATCTCTCTGGACACCAATATTTAATAGTTCCTCACCATTTCAAAAAATTTCTGCATTTCCATTCTTCCTGCCAAAGTGAATAACTTTACATTTCCCCACATTATACTCCATCTGCCACCTTCTTGCCCATTCACTTAATCTGTCTATATCCTTTTATAGACTCTTTGGGCATGATTTTCACCCCGAGCTGGGAAGAGGGCGGGAGGGTTGAAATTATGGATGGGAAAACCGGAAGAACGGGTTTCCCGGACATCCTTATGATTTTGATGTAAGGATGTCTTTTTTTTTGTTGGTTTGCCGTCCAACTGATTGGCCTGATTGACAGGCTGGTCTCAGTCGGATGGGAGAGCAGCCAGGGAGAGGACGTGTTCAGAAAAGTCGTCAGATAAGTCTTTGATTGTATGAATGGGTGGGTGGGGGCGGGGTCATGGGTGGGCTTTAGTGGGCATGGGGATCACGGGAGGGGGGGGAGTCAGTCATGGGGGGGCGGAATCAGGGGTCAGTCACGGGATGGTTGTTGGGATTAGGGATCATCGCGGGGGTCTGCGATCGTTGGGGGGGCTGGGGTCATCATTGCAGTCTGTGATCATTGGCGTGGGGGTCGGGGTCATCGCGGGGGTCCGCGATCATTGTGGGGGGGGGGTGCGGAGATCGTTGTGGTGGTGTCCGCGATCGTTGTGGGGGTGGGTCGGGAATCAAGGGGGCTGTGATCATTGGGGGGATGTCAGGGATTGGGGGACGTGATCGTAGGGGGGGTCGGGGATCGGGGGGGTCCGCGATCGCTGGAGGGTTATTTCAGGTAGGCTTGTTGGGGCTGGGGGAAGCACTCCTGCTCCTCCGGGCCCACAAGCTGTGCCAGAAAGCCACTTACCTGCAGTCTCGGGCCTTCTCGCCTCCTCTCACGTGGTGTGAAGGAGAAGGCCCGGGAATCCCGGCCACCAGGAGTTCAAATTGCAAATTCTGCAAAAATGGAGGCCCGCAGCCTACTTGAAAGGTTTTAGTCACCGACCCGCCTCCTGGGAGTGGGTTGGTCGCCCGCCCCTCGTCCCGCCCCAGTGAAAACCGGAAATGGGCGGGTTGGGGGCGGTTCTGAAATGGTTGTGATTTTGAATGTCCCCCCGCCCCCAACCCACCCATTTTTCAATGTCAAAACCATGCCCTTTGTGTCCTTCTCACAGCTTACTTTCCCACCTAGCTTTGTATCATCAGCAAACTTGGATACATTACACTCGGTCCCTTCATCTAATTCATTAATATGGATTGTAAATAGCTGAGGCCCAAGCACTGATCCTTGTGGCCCCCCACTAGTTACAGCCTGTCAACCTGAAAATGACCCGTTTATCCCTACTCTCTGTTTTCTGCTCGTTAACCAATCCTCTATCCATGATAATATGTTACCCCCAACCCCATGAGCCCTTACCTTGCATAGCAAGCTTTTATGTGGCAAAAATAAATCAAATTGCTTTTGAAAATCCAAATATACGACATCCACTGGTTCCCCTTTGTCTACCCTGCTAATTACATCCTCAAAAAACTCTAATAAATTTGTCAACCATGATTTCCCTTTCATAAAGCCATGTTGACTCTGCCTAATCATATTATGATTTTCTAAGTGCCCTGTAACCACTTCCTTAATAATGGATTCCAGCATTTTCCCGACGACTGATGTCAGGCTAACTGGCCTGTAGTTCCCTGTTTTCTTTCTCCCTCCCTTCTTGAATAGCGGGTTTACATTTGCTACCTTCCAATCTGCTGGGACCGTTCTAGAATCTAGGGAATTTTGGAAGATCACAACCAATGCATCCACTATCTCTGCAGCCACCTCTTTTAGAACCCTAGGATGTAGGTCATCAGGTCCAGGGGATTTATCGGCTTTTAGTCCCATTAGTTTCTCGACTACTTTTTCTCTACTGATAATAATTAGTTTAAGTTCCTCACTCTCATTTACCCCTTGGTTCCTCACTATTTCCGGTATGTTTTTTGTGTCTTCTATCATGAAGACAGATACAAAATATTTGTTTAATGCATCTGCCATTTCCTGATTCCCCATTATAATTTCTGTCTCAGCCTCTAGGGAACCAACATTTACTTTCACTACTCTCTTCATTTTTACATACTTGTAGAAGCTCTTACAATCCGTTTTTATATTTCTTGCTAGTTTACTTTCATATTCTATTTGCTCCCTTTTTATCAATCTTTTGGTCGTCCTTTGCTGGTTTCTAAAACTCACCTAATCCTCAGGCTTATTACAATTTTTTCCTGTTTTGACTTATTTGTTGATGCTCTATTATTGGTAAACTCTCTGTCCCTTCCTGCCACACTCTGCATATCTTTACCCAAATCATTGCACTGTTCTGTTGCCTTGACTTTTCTCATTAGATTTCTAAATTTCCCATCACCTGTCCTCTTCCACCGCCCCCCCCCTTTTTAGTTTACACTTGTACACACCAGTGTATCTGCTTTTCTACAATGGACCTGAGGAGAGTGCCTCTCTTTATTAAACTTGTGAGAATACACTTTGCTTGGAAACACAAGCCTTAAATTGAATTATTTTTCCAATCCCACTCCAGAGACTTGAGCACATAATCCAGACTGACACTTCAGTGCAGCACTGAGGGAGTGCCGCACTGTCGGAGAGTCAGTACTGAGGGAGTGCTGTACTGTCGGAGGGTCAGTACTGAGGGAGCGCCGCACTGTCGGAGAGTCAGTACTGAGGGAGTGCTGTACTGTCGGAGGGTCAGTACTGAGGGAGTGCTGTACTGTCGGAGAGTCAGTACTGAGGGAGCGCCGCACTGTCGGAGAGTCAGTACTGAGGGAGCGCCGCACTGTCGGAGAGTCAGTACTGAGGGAGCGCCGCACTGTCGGAGAGTCAGTACTGAGGGAGTGCTGTACTGTCGGAGGGTCAGGACTGAGGGAGTGCTGTACTGTCGGAGGGTCAGTACTGAGGGAGTGCTGTACTGTCGGAGGGTCAGTACTGAGGGAGTGCTGTACTGTCGGAGGGTCAGTACTGAGGGAGTGCTGTACTGTCGGAGGGTCAGTACTGAGGGAGTGCCGTACTGTCGGAGGGTCAGTACTGAGGGAGTGCCGCACTGTCAGAGGGTCAGTACTGAGGGAGTGCCGCACTGTCGGAAGGTCAGTACTGAGGGAGTGCCGTACTGTCGGAGGGTCAGTACTGAGGGAGTGCTGTACTGTCGGAGGGTCAGTACTGAGGGAGTGCTGCACTGTCGGAGGGTCAGTACAGAGGGAGTACTGCACTGCCGGATGATCAGAAATGAGGGAATGCTGGACTGTCAGAGGGTCAATACTGAGGGATTGCTGCACTGTCGGAGGGTCAGTACTGTGGAAGAGCTGCACTGTTGGAGGGTCAGTACTGAGGGAGCGCCAGACTGTCGGAGGGTCAGTGCTGAGGGAGCGCTGCACTGTCGGATGATCAATACTGAGGGAGAGCTGCACTGTCGGAGGTGTAGAAGAGATTCAATAAAAAAGGGGAGTTCTTCCTGGTATCCTGGCTAACATTTCGCCCTCAAACAACATTTAAAAACAGATTATCTGGTCATTATCACATTGCTGTTTGTGGGATCTTTCTGTGTGCAAATTGGCTGCCGCGTTTCCCACATTATAACAGTGACTACACTTCAGGAGAACTTCATACCTATATTACAAATCTCTGCGGGCTGAGCTGGGATGTGCTTTATAAACATTTGTGTTGTTAACTTCTGCGGGAGTTCTCCTGATTGGCTGTCATAACTTTGCCGCTGTTTACACCAGTTCTCTGTGTTTTCCATGGACCATCCACCGAAGTTACAGCGAGAGGTGGGGAGAACTCCCGCAGGAATTCTACTCATTGGTATTCCATAGCTGTGAATGCTAATTTCACCGCCCAGAGACGGGCTAATTAACTACAGTGAAATGATGGTCGAAGTGTGTTAATGTGAACATGCCCTGTGGCAAGCAAAGTGTTCCCTTTATCCAATCATTCCTGGTAAGTGCACAGTGCAGAATATATAGGGAATCGACTGGTGTCAAACTAGATGTTCCTTTCAAACAGTCTCGTTAACAGAGTTCCTACAATCTGCCACCATCTATATGGATTCAAATCCAGAGCAAATTTCAAACTGGAAATAAGTCAATTATAAATAAACAGAATATCACAATGTTGCTGATATTGGATGGAGAAAGAGGTTCTATAACAGGTAACCGGGCCAAAATCTTAAATGAAATCAATACCTTTTCCCTTATCTCCATATAACTGGGAGCTGGGCTTTGAAAATCATCCAAGGTGGGGATAAATGTCGTCATCGGGCAGTCAGTGACCCTGCGTAAAGTTCTACCTGTTGACATGTTCATTTTTTGTAATTAAAAGCTGTTGAGTTGTGCGAGAGATTTTACACACAGGGCTATGGAGCCGCACTTCAAAGTTGCTGGGACTCCCCAGGATCATCTATGGTATCTAGTATTCCCTGAAGTTGGGGCTGCAGTGATTTATCTTTGTCTGAGATCTGATTTAATGTTGGGGGTATGTGTGGAAAATATTTCATGGACAGAAATAAAATGGGGGTGAAATTCATCTGGTGCGGCAGCGCTAAAGGAGAGACAGCGAATCGGCAGTCGGTTTTAAACCCGCCCAAATTTCTTTTCCATTAAAGTCAGCCTCAAAATGTCTTATATTCAAGCCTTTTACTATCACACAGAACTCAGAGTCACGACAATTCATGATTCTCTCCTTTTCACTTGACAATGTTACTTGTGCTCATTCCCACTAACCCAGCAGCTCTCCTATACCTGACACAGGTATCCATTCTATATCTGTGAGCCTACACAGTGATGATGTGGAGATGCCGGTGATGGACTGGGGTGGACAAATGTAAGGAGTTGCACAACACCAGGTTATAGTCCAACAGCTTTATTTGACTCACCTGACGAAGGAGCAAAGCTCCGAAAGCTTGTGATTTCAAATAAAGCTGTTGGACTATAACCTGGTGTTGTGCAACTCCTTACACTTATATTCTATGCCTCGGCTAATAAAGGAAAGTATCCCATATGCCTTCTTAACCAACTACCTGTCCTGCTACCTTCAGTGACCTGTGGACGTGCACTCCAAGGTTCCTCTGTTCCTCTACACTTCTCAGTATCCTCCCATTTATTGTGTATTCCCTTGCCTTGTTTACCCTCCCCAAATATATTACCTCACGCTTCTCTGGATTGAAAACCATTTGCCACTTTTCTGCCCACCTGACCAGTCCATTGATATCTTCCTGCAATCTACAGCTTTCCTCCTTACTATCAACCACACGGCCAATTTTTGTATCATTTGTAAACTTCTTATCAAGACCCCCTACATCCAAGTCCTAATCATTAATATATACCACAAAAAGCAAGGGACCTACTATCGAACCCTGCGGAACCCCACTGGAAACAGCTTTCCAGTCACAAAAACACCCGTCAACCATTAGCCTTTTCTTCCTGCCACTGAGCCAATTTTGGATCCAATTAGCCACTCTCCCTTGGATCTCATGGGCCTTTACTTTTTTGACCAGTCTGCCATGTGGGACCTTGTCAAAAGCCTTGCTAAAATCCATGTAGACTACATCAAACGCGTTACTCTCATCGACCCTCCTTGTTACCTCCTCAAAAAACTCAATTGAGTTAGTCAGACACGACCTTCCCTTAACAAATCCATGCTGACTGTCATTGATTAACCTGTGCCTTTCTAAATGACGATTTATGCTGTGCTTCAGAATTGATTCCAATAATTTACCCACCACCGAGGTTAGACTGACTGCCCTATAATTATTCGGTCTATCCCTTTCTCCCTTTTTAAACAACCGTACAACGTTAGCAGTCCGCCAATCCTCCAGCACCACGTCTGTAGCCAGAGAGGATTGGAAAATGATGGTCAGAGCCTCCGCTATTTCCTCCCTTGCTTCTCTTAACAGCCTGGGATACATTTCATCCAGGCCTGGCGATTTATTTACTTTCAAAGATGCCAAACCCCTTAATACTTCCTCTCTCACTATGTTTATCCCATCCAATATTTCACACTCCTCCTCCTTAACTATAATCTCTTTTTTGTCCTTGCTCCTTTGATATGTAATTCTGGCATCAAAGAGAATTGGGGCTTAAAGGTTGTCTCAGATGGTTGCTAAACATTTCACCCAGGAGATCTCACTGAAGCCTGGAAAAAAGATCATTCTTAAGTCAAAGCAAATGTTTGGAGAAATTAGTTTTGGAACCGCAAATGTTGGTTCGGATGAACGAGTAGTGTGTTGGTCAAATTCACACTTTCATGGACTTTCTATGTTGCTTTGTGCGCTTAGCCTTGGTGTAATGTGACATTTGGAATATTTGCCAAGTCCTAATTTTAATGCTTCTGAGTACTCTTAATTTGAAAATAAACTCTGTGCTGATTTTAACCTGTAATCACTTTGCTCTGTATCTGATGATACCTTATATCCAGGTGGCTCAGACATGGAACATGAAAAAATACAATTCAGTCTGCAAATTGCATCAGATGGCTTAATTGTTAGACTGGTACTGTATAAATTCCATTTATGGGAAGTGATGCATAGCTGTGTGGAGAGCAGTATTTAAAAAGCCAAATTGTAATAATTTCTACACTTTTAATGGCATCTTTTTCTTGCCAATTATCTTTCCTTCCCTTCTCTTCTTGCTGAGGTTCTCAAGGCACTGGTTGTCTCCAATACATAGTCCACATAGCCATTATTTATGTGTGAGCCTTGATGATGAGCTTTGGTGGGGTACTTGATCAGGGAGCTGAGGCATCGGAGCTGGTGTTATTTTATCCTCACCTAATGTTCACACATGCACTTCCATCAGGATTCTCTGGCTAGAGAGGGGTAATGAGACCAATTAAAGTATTTGTACTATCACCACTGCTGGGCTGGCTAGCTCAACAACAGCAACTTGCATTTTTAAAGCTCCTCTAACATTACATATGAACATACGAATATACGAATTAAGAGCAGGAGTAGGCCATTCGGCCCCTCGAGCCTGCTCTGCCATTTGATAAGATCATGGCTGATCTGATTGTGACCTCAACCCTACTTTCCCGTCTACCTACTATAACCTTTGACTCCCTTGTTAATCAGGAATCTATCTAACTCAGCCTTAAAAATATTCAATGACCCTACCTCCACCGCTCTCTGGGGAAGGGAGTTCCACAGACTCATGACCCTCTGAGAAAAAAATTCTCCTCATCTCCATCTTAAATGGGAGATCCCTTATTTTAAAATTGTGGCCCCTAGTTCTAGTCTCTCCCACAATGGGAAACATCATCTCAGCATCTACCCCTTCAGGTCCCCTCAGGATCATACATGTTTCAATAAGATCACCTCTCATTCTTCTAAGCTCCAGTATATACAGGCCCAACTTGTCCAACCTTTCCTCATAAGATAACCCCCTCATCCCAGGAATCAGTCGAGTGAACTGCCTCCAAAGCAATTATGTCCTTTCTTAAATAAGGAGACCAAATCTGCGCACAGTATTCCAGATGTGGTCTCACCAATGCCCTGTACAACTGTAGCAAAACATCTCTACTTTTATATTCCATTCCCCCTGCAATAAATGACAACATTCCATTTGCCTTCCTAATCACTTGCTGTACCTGCATATTAACTTTTTGTGATTCATGTACTAGGACACCCAGATCCCTCTGTACCTCAGAGTTCTGCAATCTCTCTCCATTTAAAAAATAGACTGCTTTTCTATTCCTCCTGTCAAAGTGGACAAGTTCACATTTTCCCACATTATACTCCATCTGCCAAATTTTTGCCCACTCACTTAACCTATCTATATCCCTTTGCAGACTCCTTATGTCCTCTTCACAACTTACTTTCCTACCTAACTTTGTGTCATCAGCAAATTTAGCAACCATACATTCGGTCCCTTCATCCAAGTCATTGATATCGATTGTAAACATCCCAGGGCACTTTGCAGAGGCGTGAGGAAAGTGGGTCACCGAGCCAAAGAAGGAGAGATTAGGAGGGTTGACCAAAAGTTTGGATAAAGAGATGAGTTTTAAAGAGGGTCTTAAAGGTCGCGAGAGAGGCAGCAAGACGGAAGTGTTTAGGAAGTGAATGTAAGGCATGATTGCCAATGGCAGATGATGGGAGGAGGGATGAACAAGAGGCCAGAGTTAGAGGAATGGAGTGTTTGGGGGGGGAGGGGTTAAGCTGAGGAGGTTACAGAGATAGGGAGAGGCAAGGGCAAGAAGGGATTTAAACACAAGGCCCTGAATTCCCATAGGCTTCTCCTGATCTTCTGCCATTAACATTAGTGAGAGATCAGCGACAGTCTTGGAGAAACAGCATAAAAGGCCCTTTTTATCAATTTGCTTTCTTTTTCTGGGAGTTTCGCTGATCTCCCACTGGAGAACCCCACGGAAGTTCCAGGCACAGGGTTAGAATTTTAAACACGTGGCATTGGGAAACTAGGAACTGACGTAGGTCCGTGATCATGGGCTCAAACCTGGAATCCTCCCAGTCTGTAGAGCTCAGCTACTCAGTGTGTGAAACCACTGAGCTGGAAATAGTGTTTACTTCATCAGAACAACTGTGCAAAGGAACATTTTCTTACTCACTTTTAAGGGGAAACCAGGAAGAAGCTTCTGCAATAGTGAATTAATTCGAGCAGGAATATTGCAGGAATAATTGGCGTATTATACCCTAGAATCAAATATATTTAACAAACTGGAGAAGTTTCTGCTCACTTTCAGGAAGGCATATCTCCATTCTTTTATGGAATTAATAGGCTCTGTG
Source organism: Heptranchias perlo (assembly GCF_035084215.1). NCBI lineage: Eukaryota > Metazoa > Chordata > Chondrichthyes > Hexanchiformes > Hexanchidae > Heptranchias > Heptranchias perlo. The sequence continues at coordinate 33,121,920 of NC_090356.1, read as the reverse complement.
TTCCTGACTGTTGCTGCCTGCTGGTATCAATCAGCCAACATCTTTAGTGTTTCCGTCCCAGGGTATGACTACAAGATAAATGTCAAATATTACAGGAATATAAACTGCTATAAGTATGCCATAGTGTTCCAGTTACTGTAATTTCCAGTACTGAGTCTATGATTTTAATGCCTGTTTAATCAATAAGACCATTAGGGCAGTTTTAATAACTTCCCCACAGTCTACAGTACAGTGTCTCCAAGCTCCTAATGATTGTTTCATGGGGATGGAAGCTCATTTCAAAACCTTTTTTTTAATTTTCTGCTTCCCTGGGTAACTCAACTATGTCTATGAAGGTCAAAGTGTGTTCTTCAGATAGCTTATCTACTTGAAGAAACTGTTGACAGGTAGGTACAGTCAGGCATAACCAACTGATTACAGAGTAGCCCCAGAGAGTAACAGTTTCACTGAGATGGGATAATAGGCTTTATGCATTGCTGCCCTGTCAGCTAACCAGTGTCTGGACATGCCTGGGTGGATCAAAGATACACTGTATCCGTCTGAGGAGCAGCTTTGCAAGGTATGAATTTTAAATGTTGAAAGAATGTAATTATAATGATGAACATCCTTTCATTCCTCATTGTACTTCTTCAATCTGCGATGAGAGGACATTCTGGATTAGTTTCTTCACGTGTTTTTTTTGCATATATTGCAAAATCAGAGCCCAACACTCTGCAAATAGCACAAAGAACTTGTTGGCATATATTTGATCTGTGTCTTCATTATATTAGTTCTTGATTAAAAGTGTGAGCACTCACATTTTGCACAGCAGACTCTCAGGCTAGAGCTGTGTCTGCCACTCAGGAGATTTTATTTCTCACTTTAAGATAAACCAATGAATTTGAGTGGTTAAAGAGGTCCTGAATATCCAGGGGCCTTTAACCTTGGCGTAAGAGCAGGGCTCTTCTGTCATTGACCCCATCAGAGATTGGGTGGAGGTTCTTTCATCTGAATATGAAAGATGGGTGCCCAGGTAGGTGGGTACCAAGGTGAGGTATATCCACCCCTGTACCCCCTCCAATAACTGAATATCCTTCCCCATACCCCCTCCAATAACTGAATATCCTTCCCTGTACCCCCTCCAATAACTGAATATCCTTCCCTGTACCCCCTCCAATAACTGAATATCCTTCCCTGTACCCCCTCCAATAACGGAATACCCTTCCCTGTACCCCCTCCAATAACTGAATACCCTTCCCTGTACCCCCTCCAATAACTGAATACTCTTCCCTGTACCCCCTCCAATAACTGAATATCCTTCCCTGTACCCCCTCCAATAACTGAATACCCTTCCCTGTACCCCCTCCAATAACTGAATACCCTTCCCTGTACCCCCTCCAATAACTGAATACTCTTCCCTGTACCCCCTCCAATAACTGAATACTCTTACCTGTACCCCCTCCAATAACTGAATATCCTTCCCTGTACCCCCTCCAATAACTGAATACCCTTCCCTGTACCCCCTCCAATAACTGAATACCCTTCCCTGTACCCCCTCCAATAACTGAATACTCTTCCCTGTACCCCCTCCAATAACTGAATACCCTTCCCTGTACCCCCTCCAATAACTGAATACTCTTCCCTGTACCCCCTCCAATAACTGAATACCCTTCCCTGTACCCCTCCAATAACTGAATACCCTTCCCTGTACCCCTCCAATAACTGAATACCCTTCCCTGTACCCCCTCCAATAACTGAATACCCTTCCCTGTACCCCCTCCAATAACTGAATACTCTTCCCTGTACCCCCTCCAATAACTGAATATCCTTCCCTGTACCCCTCCAATAACTGAATACCCTTCCCTGTACCCCTCCAATAACTGAATACCCTTCCCTGTACCCCCTCCAATAACTGAATACCCTTCCCTGTACCCCCTCCAATAACTGAATACCCTTCCCTGTACCCCCTCCAATAACTGAATACCCTTCCCTGTACCCCCTCCAATAACTGAATACCTTTCTCTGTACCCCCTCCAATAACTGAATACCCTTCCCTGTACCCCCTCCAATAACTGAATATCCTTCCCTGTACCCCCTCCAATAACTGAATACCTTTCACTGTACCCCGTCCAATAACTGAATATCCTTCCCTGTACCCCCTCCAATAACTGAATACCCTTCCCTGTACCCCCTCCAATAACTGAATACCTTTCTCTGTACCCCTTCCAATAACTGAATACCCTTCCCTGTACCCCCTCCAATAACTGAATATCCTTCCCTGTACCCCCTCCAATAACTGAATATCCTTCCCTGTACCCCTCCAATAACCGAATACCCTTCCCTGTACCCCTCCAATAACTGAATACCCTTCCCTGTACCCCCTCCAATAACTGAATATCCTTCCCTGTACCCCCTCCAATAACTGAATACCTTTCACTGTACCCCGTCCAATAACTGAATATCCTTCCCTGTACCCCCTCCAATAACTGAATACCCTTCCCTGTACCCCCTCCAATAACTGAATACTCTTCCCTGTACCCCCTCCAATAACTGAATATCCTTCCCTGTACCCCTCCAATAACTGAATACCCTTCCCTGTACCCCTCCAATAACTGAATACCCTTCCCTGTACCCCCTCCAATAACTGAATACCCTTCCCTGTACCCCCTCCAATAACTGAATACCCTTCCCTGTACCCCCTCCAATAACTGAATACCCTTCCCTGTACCCCCTCCAATAACTGAATACCTTTCTCTGTACCCCCTCCAATAACTGAATACCCTTCCCTGTACCCCCTCCAATAACTGAATATCCTTCCCTGTACCTCCTCCAATAACTGAATACCTTTCACTGTACCCCGTCCAATAACTGAATATCCTTCCCTGTACCCCCTCCAATAACTGAATACCCTTCCCTGTACCCCCTCCAATAACTGAATACCTTTCCCTGTACCCCCTCCATTAACTGAATATCCTTCCCTGTACCCCCTCCAATAACTGAATATCCTTCCCTGTACCCCTCCAATAACTGAATACCCTTCCCTGTACCCCTCCAATAACTGAATACCCTTCCCTGTACCCCCTCCAATAACTGAATATCCTTCCCTGTACCCCCTCCAATAACTGAATACCTTTCACTGTACCCCGTCCAATAACTGAATATCCTTCCCTGTACCCCCTCCAATAACTGAATACCCTTCCCTGTACCCCCTCCAATAACTGAATATCGTATCTGAAATAGGGAGACCAAACCTGTATGCAGTACTCCAGAGATGGTCTCACCAGGGTCAATTACAGTTTAATAAATCTCTGGATTTATATGTTATGCCTCTTGCTGTGCATGCCAAAATTCTGTTTGCTTTTTTTAACAGCCTGGGAACATTGTGTGAATGGTTGTAGCTACCTGCCCACTAAAACCCCAAGATCTCTCTCCTGCTCTGACACCTCAAGTACATTTAAACATAATTCATATCAACCTTCACATCTCATAACCTTACATTTCCCATATTAAATCGCATCTGCCATTTCTCTGCTCACTGATTGAGCTTGTCAACATCCTTTTTAACTTGTACACATTGGTATTCACCTTTTACCACTGCTCCCAATTTGGATCGTGAGTAAATTTTGATTCGATCTTCATAATCACTGTAATTGTGAAATTTACTTCCTATTAGAATCGGGAAGAGCTCAGATTTTGATCCCTAATCAAAGCAAAAACCTGATTTTTATTTTCACTGAAGTAAATCAGGGAGAGATGTAAAACAGGCTGCTGATTCGTTATCACCTGTTTTACACTATCGCACAAAGTCAAGATCCTCCCTTGAGTGCTAAGCTGTTATATTTTATAAGGATGCCTGATACAGCAGTATAAAACAAATACGCTGACAGTGAAGATATTGTTTGAACTGGGAACTTCATATTGATGTTAGAGACATCTGCAAAGACTCAAAGCAGGGGTAGGGCTGGACTTATAAAAACAAAGTACGAGAAGAATTTTTAAATTATACATAAATTGCAAGGAATGGCCATAGTTTCAATGTAGAGAACTGGTAGTTTTTATTTTTGAGGAATACATTGGCATTAAAACTTAACAAACATTGTTCGGAAATTGTAACAGGGCTGCCAAGTGAATTGGTCAGGAGGAATGTGCCAGTACAGTAACCAGATAGTGGATCTGCTCTGACAGAGGGTGAGACAACAGGAGATCTGCCATTCATGGACATTGAAGAACTTCCCCTGTGCAGGCCCTCCCTCAGCTTCCATGCTCCCTCCAATCAACTTTTGAAACCTAATTTTTAAGGTGCTCAACTTCTTACTGAAATTGCTGTAGTACAAAAATTGGAACTTGGAAATTAGTGCAGGAGATAGAGGGTGAACATTTCCACCTCCGTAAGATCTGGCATCTCTCAGTTGCTCTGCTAAAGGAGATGTTAACCTGTTTAAATGTGTCATACAGACACATTGGCTCTGATTTTCATCCCCATTATCGGGCAGGAAGTGGCAGTAGGACGCTCAAAATTGGGGTGCAGAACTTGCTGCCCCATTCCCGCTGTCGCTCCCCCCACCACCATTCAGATTTGTAGCCAAGACCCTCGCCAGAAACAGCCAGCAGCTTCTTTATACAATGCCAATCAGGGTCCTATGCTGTCAGCAGGACCAAAGGGCCGCACAGTGGTTCTGGATGTAGAGCCACCTAACCAGCGAATAGAGGCCGCTGCAAAAGGAGGGCGGGTTGGTTATTTAGCTAATTTCTGTGGGCCGTCTCCCAGAATCATCTCTCCCCTTAACTCAACTCGACCGGCTCGGGTTTGTGGGTGGAGCCATCGTATTTCTCGACCACTCCCCCCCCAATCAGTGAGCTGCTCCAAATTTGTGGCAGCTCACCGCGGATATGGTAATGAAGCAGAACCATCACTGTGGTTCAGGCCTCCGACTGCTTTCATTGGTCGGGCGATACGTTTGCTCCTGCCCGATCAAAAGGGTCCAATCAAAAGCGTTCAGTGTTAGGAACATAGGAACATAGGAACAGGAGTAGGCCATTCAGCCCCTCGTGCCTGCTCCACGATTTGATAAGATCATGGCTGATCTGTGATCTAACTCCATATACCTGCCTTTGGCCCATATCCCTTAATAACTTATGTTGCTAAAAAGCTATCTATCTCAGATTTAAATTTAGCAATTGAGCTAGTATCAATTGCCGTTTGCGGAAGAGAGTTCCAAACTTCTACCACCCTTTGTGTGTAGAAATGTTTTCTAATCTCACTCCTGAAAGGTCTGGCTCTAATTTTTAGACTGTGCCCCCTATTCCTAAAATCCCCAACCAGCGGAAATAGTTTCTCTCTATCCACCCTATCTGTTCCTCTTAATATCTCATAAACTTCGATCAGATCACCCCTTAACCTTTGAAACTCCAGAGAATACAACCACAATTTGTGTAATCTCTCCTCATAACTTAACCCTTGAAGTCCGGGTATCATTCTAGTAAACCTACGCTGCACTCCCTCCAAGGCCAATATGTCCTTCCGAAGGTGCGGTGCCCAGAACTGCTCACAGTACTCCAGGTGCGGTCTAACCAGGGTTTTGTATAGCTGCAGCATAACTTCTGCCCCCTTGTACTCCAGTCCTCTAGATATAAAGGCCAACATTCCATTTGCCTTCTTGATTATTTTCTGCACCTGTTCATGACACTTCAATGATCTATGTACCTGAACCCCTAAGTCCCTTTGGACATCCACTGTTTTTAACTTTTTACCATTTAGAAAGTACCCTGTTCTATCCTTTTTTGATCCAAAGTGGATGACTTCACATTTGTCTACATTGAATTCCATTTGCCACAGTTTTGCCCATTCACCTAATCTATCAATATCGCTTTGTAATTTTATGTTTTCATCTACACTGCTTACAATGCCACCAATCTTTGTCATTGGCAAACTTAGAAATGAGACTTTCTATGCCTTCGTCTAAGTCGTTAATAAATGTTGTGAATAATTGAGGCCCCAAGACAGATCCCTGCGGGACTCCACTAGTCACATCCTGCAAATGTGAATACCTACCCATTATCCCTACTCTCTGTCGCCTTTCGCTCAGCCAACTTCCTAACCAAGTCCGTACTTTTCCCTCAATTCCATGGGCTTCTATCTTAGCTAACAGTCTCTTATGTGGGACCTTATCAAATGCCTTCTGGAAGTCCATATAAATAACATCAATTGACATTCCCCTGTCCACTACTTTAGTCACCTGTTCAAAAAATTCAATCAGGTTTGTCAGGCACGACCTACCTTTCACAAATCCATGCTGGCTCTCTCTGATTAACTGAAAATTCTCGAGGTGTTCAGTCACTCTATCCTTAATTATAGACTCCAGCATTTTCCCCACAACAGATGTTAGGCCAACTGGTCTATAATTCCCCGGTTTCCCTCTCTCTCCTTTCTTAAAAAGAAGAGTGACATGTGCAATTTTCCAATCTAGAGGGACAGTTCCTGAATCTAGAGAACTTTGAAAGATTATAGTTAGGGCATCCGCAATGTGCTCACCTACTTCCTTTACAACCCTGGGATGGAAACCATCTGGTCCTGGGGATTTATCACTCTTTAGTGCTATTATTTTCTCAATTACTGTTGCTTTACTTATGTTAATTTTATCGAGTCCCTGTCCCCGATTCAATATTAGTTTTTTGGGGATTTCCGGCATGCTATCCTCTTTTTCGACTGTAAATACTGACGCAAAGTAATTGTTCAACATGTCCGCCATTTCCCCATTGTCAATGACAATATCCCCACTTTCAGTTTTTAAGGAGCCAACGCTGCTCTTGACCACCCTCTTTTTCCTAATGTAACTACAAAAGTTCTTAGTATTGGTTTTGATATCCCTTGCGAGTTTCTTTTCATACTCTCTTTTTGTAGCCCTTACTATCTGTTTTGTGACCCTTTGTTGATCTTTGTATCTTTCCCATTCGTCAGGATCTGTGCCATTTTTTGCCTTTTTGTATGCCCTTTCTTTATGTCTTATACTGTCCCTTACCTCTTTAGTTGTCCATGGCTTTTTTTTTGGCAAGTGGAGTTCTTGCCCCTCAGGGGTATAAACCGATTCTGTATCACGTTAAATGTTTCTTTAAACATTTCCCACTGATCTTCAGTCGTTTTACCCATTAACAGATTTGCCCAGTTTACTGTGGACAGTCACTGTCTCATCCCATTGAAGTCGGCCTTGCCCAAGTCTAGAATCTTAGCAGCTGATTCACTTTTTTCCCTTTCAAACACTACATTGAACTCGATCATGTTATGATCGCTATTGGATAGATGTTCACGCACAGTTAAGCCGTTCAGCCGATAACATCAACAGAAGCAATTTCGACGCTGGTGTCCTGTCCGTTATAGCAGAGGAAAAAGTAACAGGTGTGTTTTAACCAGTGGAAACTACTGCTCAGAGTGTTAGGAAAGCCTGATTTCTTCAACAGATTTTCAAATAGCTTTGACTCTGCTCAGTCCATTTATTACCCACATGCCAACCATTTGGGTTTTGCACTAACAGTCCGTGTTTCATGCAATCATCTGGGTTTTCTTACCTTTGCTGCCTGTTTTTCAGGTGGTATTTCAGCAGTCAGTTGTGACAAAGGGACGAAAATCCCCCTGCCAGAAATGTGCCATGTTTGCGTCTGTACCCATTTTCCGGCAGGGGGAGAAGCAGTCTCCTCAAATGGATGGGCACCTCATTTTAAAACTAATTTGTGGCGTGCACCCCATTGCTCACCATTTTGATGTGTGTGATATCTCACTAAAAGGACGCCCTTTTGAAAGGGTGTGGCTTCTGGGCAGTGCTAAGTATCCTGGAGGTCATGGAAAGGTCGTAGTGATTGTATGGTAAGTTCTTAACTTTTTTTCTTCCTTTTTTATGTTTTATTCAACTTGGCACTCAGCTTCTCATGAGCTTTTGTGCCAATTATTGTAATTTATTGATGTTTTTCCTCCAGCACCAATATAATGGGTTTCCCAATGGGGATCCATCTATCTGTTTTGCATGGAAGAAGAGATAGACCAATGGAGGGATGCCAGGGTTGCTTTGTGCCCATCCAATGGCACCTGTGCACTTGGACCTGCAGGGGTGGATATACCTCACTTTGGTAGATGATTATTGTCGGTGGAAGATCCTCTTCTGGGACAGCAGACCAGAAGGCATCATTGAGATAGTCTGACTAACCAGATGTTCCTGCGGAAGCTCCTCAATCACAGTATGCCATGCGTTCAGTGGCACTGCATGAAAGAAGGCATGCCAGGGTGATCAAAGCCAGATTCAACTGATTGCTGCACCCACAAAAGCGCCATCAACCATTTATGCAGGCACTGCACAAGTACTTGGCATTGACAATGCAAAAATATTTTCTTAGTGTCTAGGGCAGCAGAGGGTCAGCTGCAGGGCTATGCCATCTGCTGCAAGAACACTTGCAGCTAGCATGCCGCATAGTTCTGGCACGCACAGCGACAGTAATGGTTAACTGTGGCCCAAAATTTGGCTGCATCTCCTTGCAGGCTTGAGCCGAGTGAATAATTGTGGCAGTATCGGTAATAAGTGACCTTGACACAATAGGATTTTAAACTCCAATCATGAGAGTAAAGTCGGAGCAGTGTTCTCATAATTCACTCTGAATAACTTCTAATTATTTTGTCCAGAAGAATGCCAGAATAAAACCGCCAAACATTATCTTGCAGATAAACAGGATAATGGATTATAATAACCACAAAATCAAATTCTGCTTTTACTACGGAGGACTAAGGGACTTTAACCATGTTTTCCAGATCATGTGTTGCAATCCCATTCATTTTTCCATGAAACAAGTGATCTTGCCAATAAATTTTGTGCAAATAATATATGTTGCAGAAATGAAAACTATTGCACATTAATGCATGTGTCCTTCTGTGGGTCTGTTAGAACCATTATACATTTACACACACATGTGTGGTCTTGGTGCAATCACTGTTGCTTTGTAGACAAATGCGGCAGCCAATCTGCACACAGCAAGTTCCCACAGACAGCAATGAGATAATGACCAGTTAATTTGTTTTAGTGATATCGGTTGAGGGATAAATATTGGCCGGGACACCGAGGAGAACTCCCCTGCTCTTCTTCAAGATCTTTTACATCCAATTGCAAAGCCAGACTAGCCCAAGGTTTAACATTGGCAGTATTGATTAAGGAGAATATTGCAGTGCTGGAGAGAGAGGATGTCCTGGAGGGGTCAAGGACAGAATCGATTTGGTTAGAGTTAAGAAATAAAAGAGGTGCCATTACACTACTGGGTGTATTCTATAGGACACCAACTAGTGGGAAGGATATAGAGGAGCAAATTTTCAGGCAAATTACAGAGAGGTGCAAAAGCTAGAGAGTAGTGATAACTGGGGACTTCAACTATCCTAATATAGACTGGGATAATAATAATAATATAAGGGGCAAAGAGGGGGAGGAATTTTTGAAATGTGTTCAGGATAACTTTCTTGACCAGTATGTTTCCGGCCCAATGAGGAAGGAGGCATTGCTGGACTTGGTTCTAGGGAATGAGGGGGGCCAAGTGGAGCAAGTGTCAGTGGGGGAGCATTTAGGGAGCAGCGATCATAGTATCATAAGGTTTAGAATAGCTGTGGAAAAGGACACGGACCACTCGAATGTAAAAATACTCAATTTGAGGAGGGCCAATTTCAATGGGATGAGAATAGATCTGGCCTGGGTAAATTGGAATCAAAGATTGGCAGGCAAAACTGTAATTGAACAGTGGGTGGTGTTTAAGGAGGAGATGGTTCGGGTACAGTCTAGGTACATTCCCACGAGGCAGAAAGGTAGGACAACTAAAGCCAGAGCTCTCTAGATGACAAAAGAGATAGTGAGTAAGATGAAACAGAAAAAAGGAGCGTATGACAGATGTCAGGTTGATGACACAAGTGAGAACCAGGCAGAATATAGAAAGTTCAGAGGGGCAGTGAAAAAGGAAATAAGAGGGGCAAAGAGAGAGTATGAGAATAGACTGGGGAAAACATAAAAGAGAATCCAAAAGTCTTCTACAGGCATGTAAACAGTGTAGTAAGAGGAGGGGTGGGGCCGATTAGGAACCATAAAGGAGATCTACTCATGGAGGCAGAGGGGATGGCTGAGGTACTAAATCTTTACCAAGGAAGAAGATGATGCCAGAGTCTCAGTAAAGGAAGATATAGTTTAAATATTGGATGGGCTAAAAATAAAGAAGAGGTACTAGAAAGGTTGGCTGTACTTAAAGTAGATAAGTCACCCGGTCCGGATAGGATGTATCCTAGGTTGCTGGGGGAAGTAAGGGTGGAAAGTGCAGAGGTACTGGCCATAATCTTCCAAACATCCATAGATACGGGGGTGGTGCCAGAGGACTGGAGAATTGCAAATGTTACGCCCTTGTTCAAAAAAGGGTGTAAGGATAAACCCAGCAACTGCAGGCCAATCAGTTTAACCTCAGTGGTGGGGAAACTTTTAGAAACGATAATCTGGGACAGAATTAACAGTCACTTGAATGAGTGTGGATCGATCAGAGAAAGCCAGCACGGAATTGTTAAAGGCAAATCTTTACTAACTTGATAGAGTTTTTTGATGAGGTAACAGAGAGGATCGTTGAGGGCAATGCGGTTGATGTGATGTATGTGGATTTTGAAAAAGCATTTCAATAGGCTTGTCATCAAGATTAAAACCCAAGGAATAAAAGGGGCAGTAGCAACATGGATACAGAATTGACTAAGTAACATGAAACAGAGAGTAGTGGTGAACAGTTGATTTTCGGACTGAAGGGAGGTATACAGTGGTGTTCCCCATGGGTTGGTGCTGGGACCACTGCTTTTCTCGATATATATTAATGACTTGGACTTGGGTGTACAGGGCACAATTTCAAAATTTGCAGATGACACAAAACTTGGGAGTACAGTGAACAGTGAGGAGGATAGTGATAGATTTCAAGAGGATTTGAAAGGCTGGTGGCATGGGCGGACACGTGGCAGATGAAATTTAACTCAGAAAAATGCAAGGCGATACATTTTGGTAGGAAGAATGAGGAAAGGCAATATAAACCAAAGGGTGCAATTCTAAAAGGGGTACAGGAACAGAGAGATCAGGCGATATATGTACGCAAATTGTTAAAGGTGACAGGGCAGGTTAAGAAAGTGGTTAAAAAAGCATACAGGTCCTGGGCTTTATAAGTAGAGGCCTAGAGTACAAAAGCAAGAAAGTCATGATGAACCTTTATAAAACACTGGTTCGACCACAACTGAAGTATTGTGTCCACTTCAGGAAAGATTTGAAGTCCTTAGGGAGGGTGCAGAAGAGATTTACTAGAATGATTCCAGGGATGAGAGACTTTAGTCACATGGATAGACTGGAGAAGCTGGGGTTGTTCTCCTTGGAACAGAGGCGGTTTTGAGGAGATTTGATTGAGGTATTCAAAATCATGAAATGTCTGGACAGAGTAGATAGAGAGAAACTGTTCCCATTGGTGGAAGGGTCAAGAACTAGAGGACATAGATTTAAGGTGATTGACAAAAGAACCAAAGGTGACACAAGGAAAAACTTTTTTACACAGCGAGTGGTTAGGATCCGGAATGTACTGCCCGAGGGGGTGGTGGAGGCAGATTCAACCATGGCCTTCAAAAGGGAACTGGATAAGTACTTGAAAGGAAAAAACTTTCAGGGCTACGGGGATAGGGCGTGGGAGCGGGACTAGCTGGATTGCTCTTGCATAGAGCCGGCACGGACTCGATGGGCCGAATTGCCTCCTTCTGTGCTGTAACCATTCTATGATTCTATGATTCTAACATCTCATCTGCAAAAAGCACCTCTGACAATGCAGCACTCCCTCAGTACAGCACTGAAGTGTCAGTTTATATTGACGTGCTCAAGTCCTGCAGTGCTTCAACCCTCGACCTTCTGACCTACCGAGGCAACAGCGTCACCACTGAGCTAATCTGACACTTCACCAAAAGGTGCTGGGTATCCTCGA